>NW_026623352.1:1008924-1069429 GCF_030028575.1 Malurus melanocephalus
AGCCTCGGGGCCGGGACCATTCCCTGGGGAGCTGGACAGTGCCCAGCACCCTCTGGGGACAGAAGAACCTTTCCCAAATACCCAACTGAGCCTCCCCGGCACAGCTCCAGCCATCCCCTGGGTCCGGTCCCTGCTCACAGAGATCGGAGCTGCCCCTGCRCTGCCCCTCGGGAGGATGCTGAAGACCACAATGAGGTTACCCCCCAGCCTCCTCTTCTCCAGGCTGAACAAACCAAGTGACCTCAGCCACTCCTCACAAGGCTTTCCCTCCAGACCCTTCCCCATGCCTCCTTTGGACAGTCTGTAAAAACTTAAGGTATTTTTATGTTGTGGTACCCAAAACTGTCCCCAGCACTCGAGATGAGGCCACCCCAGTGCAGAGCACAGCGGGACCATCCCCTCCCTCACCCAGCTGGCAATGCTATGCCTGATGTCCCCCAGGACAGCCCTGGTTCCTCTGTAGGAGAAGCCACCTGGGCACCTGTGGGAGCACCCACAGGAGTCAACCCCATTCAAACCAACCTGTCAAGCCACTGGAGTGAAATGGGTTTATACCAACACACACTCGCCCAGGATTCACCCCTTCATGCCAGCCAAATGCTGAAAATAAAAGAAAGTGTGGCAAGAACTGATCATGCTAACTACACATAGGAAGGATATAAAAGAGATCCCCTCTCTTCTCATCACTGCAGTGTTCTGCTTAAAACCAAAATGTACATCACATGATYGTCCAAGGCTCAGGCTACCCTCGTAGGAAATACACACCGATCTCTACTACTCTGCCACAGCTGGAAATAATGGTCAGTGTGCAAAGACGAGACTAAAGACACTTCAGTCCTTCTCCCCAAATACAACTCCAATTTTGCTGTGTTTCAGCATTTTAGCACATGATAAAATATGGCAGCTACGTTTAGAGGTTTAGCTGAAGGCTTTAGTGCCTGAAATCACACTGCAGAATCTGAACTCCTAGAAGAGTTTAACTTTAAACATTCCACAACCTTCACAGCCAAGCATGAACACATCACCTTTGTGCATGTGTCCCCATTCAAAAGCCTGTAAAAGGATCCCAAAATGTTGCTAAAAAGACTTTAGGGAGCCTTACTTTGGAAGCTCTAACAGAGTATTAGTGATGGCAGTAACACGATCAACTCTGCAGTGAAAGCAGTCTGTGCATCAGAGAGCAAAGTTGCTGTTCTGAAATGGGCTAAGCAACACCAGCTTCTCTTCAGCCCATCCCCTGTAATCAAGGCAAATCCTCAGCCTAAACAASGCCGAGAGATAACAAACTGGTCCTTCACTTGGGACTTTTTTGTGTACAAATAATCGTACCCTGCCTTTCTCACAATCCATCTCCTCCTCCAGCTTTTGCATACAGAGCGCTGGAATCCTCCCCCAGTGAGGTCACTCCTGTCCTGAACTCCCGAGGAGGACAATCTCCCAGTGACAGCTCCACTTGGCTCCTGGTCATTACCTCGTAATTGCAAAAAAGAGCAAAACAAAAAACTGAATGCAGCTGTCACGGTGTGTCCAAAGCTGATTTCATACATAAAGGTCTGATCATGCAAATACAAAGCCTGCTAAGGAGTCCCAGTTTGGTAAGGTTTGGGCCTAAGATGCCACCAGTTTCCAAAAAGAACCAGAAATGCAAAAACTGGGCACATGTCAAATCCCTGAGCTGTGAAATTTGGCCTTCATGTGAGAAGAGATGGCATCGTTCAGCCACTTACCTTTTAATCAGTTTGAGCAAAATAAATCCTTTCTGACATTCCTGACTCTTAACATTGAAAAGAAAGACRTGGACAAAAATTCAGGAAGTGGAATTACAGAAATCCCAAATGCAGCATCTATAAACATCTATTTTTTTCCCCTCATAACCRCCATTCATTCATTCATTGGAATGTTTTAATGGAAGAAATGTAGAAACACATGTAAACAGCTMATTAACATCCCATAACCTTACAGTTTGAAACGCCAAAGGGGAAAAAAAAAAAGGCAGAGCAGAAGCAGCTACWGCAGCCCATATTTCTGGATGCTGTGGGGCAGCACTGTAAGGGAAATGCACAGCTAGAAAGAATTATAAACTGTGCTGCAGTCACACATCCTGTCTCCCTCCCACATGCTCAAAGAAAATCTGGGAGTAAAGAGAGGAGGCAGAGCCATGAGGAAAGCACAGCTATTGCTTCACGCAGACACGGGGAGCAGCGAGCCCTGCCCGAGGCGCGTTCACCTCGGCTCCTCTGCTGCCTCTTCCCTGTCCAACCCACACAATGCAGACAGCAGCCTGAGCGGGGCTGCAAAAGAACAAAGCTCTGCGAAACCCAAACTCTCTCCCTTGAAACACCCTGGCCCTGTATCCTCCCTTCACCCAGCTCCCCGCCCAGGCCAGCGCTCAGGAGCTCCGGCGCTCATCTGAACGGCTGCCAGCGGAGGAAGCGAGCAGTTTCCATACACACATCACGCCACAATGTGGGAATTCAGGAAACAGCACAAGAAAGGGGTTCCTAAGAACCGTTCCAACGTACTCGGGGCCAATTTATGCAATCACACAAAGGTCACGGTGGTTGTGGCTAAAAAGCACAAAAGATAAGCGCTGCAACGGCAACTAGCTCAAAGCGGGAGAATAAATCTCAGGCTTAGGAAAACCTGGAATTGCTCCACCTACAATTTTTTAAGAGATTGTCCTTTGCATTCTTCTAAATTCCTCCATCTTAAAGTTCCTCCCTCCAGGAACGGCTGTAACTCTGGCGCCCTTTGTCCGCAGCAGCTGGAGCTCAGGAAGCTGCTGCTATGATCCCTCCTGTGCAGACACACCACAGCTCAGCTCAGCATCCACTCGGCTCAGCGCAGAGGGGCCTGAATTCATTTCCCTGGAGCTCTGATCTCGGGCCAGTTTAACACAGCTTTTCTTCTCACACAGAAAAATAAAGCATTAGCAGGGCTCAGAAGGGGCATTTAGTTCTTGGGGCCAGACAGAACATCTCCACCAAAGTGGGGGGTTCTTTGTCTATAAAATACATTATTGGGCAAAATAATGACCCTACAGTAAACAGAAACATATACAAGAAATAGTAAAAAAACWTAAGAGGAGCTGAGGRTGTTTGCCAGGTCCCAGAATGGTTTGGGTTGGAAAGGACCTCAAAGCCCATCTCATTCCACCCCCTGCCATGGAAAGGACACTTTCCACTATCCCAGGTTGCTTCAAGCTCCATCCAACCTGGCCTTGAACACTCCCAGTTTGACAGATATTCATTGAAGAAAAGGAAGTAAGCRAACCAATACMTTTGGGAATACAGATGGAAACAAGACTAAAGGAGTGTTGAGTGGTTTGTCCAAAGTCAGGCTGGGAGTTCAGTCTGCCCTCGCAGAGGCCCTGCCTTACTGCCCACACGCACAGTCCTGCAGGACCTGCAGCACTGCATTTTTTGCTGCTGTTTTACCGCCTGGTTTTAGCAACCAGCACCTTCAGGGTGGCCATGGCCACCTTTAAGTCACATGCAGAGGGTTTGGTGTGGCTGCCACATCCAGCCCTGAGCTGTAACAAAGCCTGAAAGATTCCCTCTGGTCCTGCCTTTGGGTACAGCTGGAGAGCAACTACAATTTCTGAAGGGAAACAGAATCAGACAGACAAGAGATGGAGACATGAATTATAGGAGTTATCATTCACCAAGATGGCAACAGCTATTCACAGGCRAACAGCACCAGAAATTACTGCCATGAAACTTGACATGCGTGGAATTGCTATAAAAATTCTCCTTCTCAAAACATATCAGCAAGGAACAGTTATACACTACTTATTCCTCTGGCCTTCACTAAGTAATTGCTGTGTCTTTCCACACAAGTGTATTATTTTACCAATTCTGCATAATAAAACTTTGATGACCCCATAACTTCTGGGAGGGAAGTAAGTGATACAGAAACTTCGGCATAGCCAAGTTCATGTCCTGTCTCAACTGTGATTTACACTGCAACACAGCTCCAGCTCATATGAGATTTTTTCCTGCTGTGTGAAGAGTTTTAAAAGTCTGTCAGTCTGGGAGGTACCTCTAATGGATTGTAACTCAAGTGCAGCATGGCTCCTGGGGTGAAGAAAAGGCCTGTGAGGAAGGGGGAGAAAAGGAACAGCTTAGCACAGTGAAATGTAATATAGAGGTCAGCAGCAACGTGTCACCCCTGAGGTGATTGATCAGGTACCACCTGTAAGGAGAATTATTCTAACTGCTGAACCTTGGCCCCTCTCTGTGCAGAAYTGCAGAGGAGAGCCCTGTGTCCAGGAGAGCGATAAACAACTGCCAGCTACAGAAAAASAAATGTTTCAGCTTTGCCCTAAATGCATTCACAGTGCCCTACAGTCAAATGCAGTCTGGGCAAAATAAGGACGGCAGAGTTAGTCTGGACAAAGGGATTTCCTTACAAAACACTGTTCTTCTCCCAAAAATGGACCTGAAAGTCCTTAACTCATGTCTGTTATATGTTAACAACCTTGATGCAGGAAAATTGGCCGTCTCCCTTGCTTCTCTTCACTCTTACCTCTCAAGTCTCTTTTTTAAAGAGATGTGTCTTTAAAATCTGCTGGAACTCATTGAAAGATTCCCCCAGCTTCCAGTGCATTTGGACCAGAGTGAATTATAAGAGTAAGGCACGGAGGCACTGAGCTTCAACACAGTATTTGTTGGCTCTCAAGGACTAAAGATTACCTGAAATTACAAGCAAACAAGATGCACAGCAGGTTCTGCAGCAAGAACCAGACTTGATAATCCTGACATTTCAATGACCATAAAGCCCAAGMGGGGACAACCACAGCTGATCTGAGCAAAAAGCCCAACCTCTTCAAAGCATCCAGGCCTTATAATGGTGCAGCTGCACTGATAAACACCACAGGGATGGGGAAAAGGGGGTGCTCTTTGATTTAAAGCTCTTGCAACTCATTTTTAATGTTGATATCAGAAGCAGACTAGGAAGTGTGAAATGAAAGAGGCCCAACCAAGGGCAATCCCTGGCTGGGAGCAGCCTTKCAGTGCCTGGGAAGAGTGCAGCTATGGTGTCAGTGAAACACTGAGTGCCACATACGTGCTGCAGCTCTGCTGATTGCAGGGGCAGAACCACCTTCCCCTGCTACAGAGAAGCTGTGCTGAAGAGTAACCAGCTCATTCTGAACGTGAAATTAAAAAAGAGAAATGAAAGGAGGGGGAAAAAACCATATTGAAACAAAAGAGATTATTTTCTCTTAAATAACTGCTTCCAAAAGGGCCAATTAGTATTTTTATGAATACATAGATGTGCTCCAAAAAATAATATTTTTTGTGGCTTACTACAGGGGAGGCTGATAATTAGAGAGAGCAAGATAGCAAGTTACAGGTAATTGATTAACATTTCATTTTCATGCAAATAAAAGACTAAAAATAGAACTATGGAACAAAGTCTGATTAGATTTTACAATCAATTTCAGAAACTGCTGCCACATTCTGGAAGAGCACCAGCACTCTCTGCTGGTGATCTTTGTTAAACAGTTATCAAGAGAAAAATGAGGAATGAAATTGCATTATGTTCTTGATATGAAATGCCATTTTTGTTTTAAATTGATGATTAATTAGATCCCTAACAATCTGGCAAACAGCAACTCTAGGAGCCGGTTATGCTTTTGGAAACAACGCAGTCATTACTAAGAAGTGCATTTACCCTGGGCAATCATCACTCACTGGAATAAATTCCTTTGCCTCAAATAAACATCTGATGTAAATGCTTCTCTCAGCAGAAAGCACTTGTGTGGTGCTGTAACACAAAGCTGGTGTGAGAAATTCCCATGATGCCAGATCCCTTGGCTACACCCTGACTTTCCATCAATTTTTGAGCTCTGCCAAGAGAAGCAGCTCTCCTTAAAAGAGTCCCAGCACAGCTCCAACACCTTCCCCGATGGGAAGCACAGCAGGAACATTGCGATGCTTTCATCAAAGCAAACCTGGCCCAGCCCTGCCTCTGTCCCACCCATTGCCAGAGAGCTGGAAAAGCTTGGATTCCCTCTGCCCAGGATGCACCCAAGCCATGTCTCCTGGATCACCTTACACACCTGAGCCAGAGCCTTCACGGGGACAAACGGGCAGCAAAAATAAACCCAAAGCCAAGCACCTCAGGTCACAGCTCCTAAACTGTGCTCGGATCAGGCACCAGGAAGAAGGGTTAAAAACTGGCAAATGGAATCCATGTGCAGCTCGTGGAAGTGTGGGAGACAAAAGAGACRATGTTAAGGACAGAGTATTCATCAGCAAAGGGCTCAAGTTTCTTGGCTTCTGCCATCTGCTTCCCAAAGGCCATTTTTCAAGGTGGCTTTTTGTTCTTCAGCTTTGAATGGAGCTGAGGAAAGACATCCTCCTCCTTCTCAGCTAACGAACTAAAGCTCCATGCACATTCAGTGGCTTAAAATACTTTGTCTTTTTAATTCCCCAGGGGCAAGAAGGGAATGCAATGTCAGAGATGGGGTTTTTCTCCTGAGATTTGAATCAAAACTTTAACTGACACAGCTGACCCARAGACCTCAGACACCTCCATACATATTCATTTACAGTAGGGTATTAAATACATAAAGACATCCAGTGTTTACAACAAAAATGCACAAGACTTCATCATGCAGTAGGTATCTGTATATTATGTGTAGCAAGATACACAGCCCTTTTGACTATTTTCCTTAATGAAATAAAAATTGGGAAGAGCAGCTCCTGATTTAGAGAAACAGCAGAAACAGCTCAGAGCCCTAAAAAGAGCACACAGAGWGGTAAAAATAAGTGAGTTTTAATGTAGTCACAAGTYAAAGTCAGGAATAATTGTTCTAACRCATTCTRCTCCTGACAAATATCAAATTTAGAAGAGCTTCACATCTGCTGAGAGTSCCAAGGAACCTTTTAAGCATTCAGGGATCACTGACACTTGGCAGAGGGGACAGAGTGACAGCCAAATGCCAAGCACAGCTCTGAAACACTGCATGAAGAGCAGTGCCTAAGTGCCTCCTGCCTTAGGGGGCACAGCAAGTTTCCCACTGGAGAGAAGAACAAGRGCTTTCAAGCATGAAGTTTGCTGTTTTCCAAGGAATTTAATATCGGGTACATAACAAGATCCAGCCAGAGACCAGTGATGTACAAGGAACAAGAAGATGCTCAAAGCCTTGAGCACCTACAGGAAATTAMCATGATGAGTTTTTTAATATTATTAACTACATATGCCAGACTGTTCTTAAATATACCTACCCACATTCCTACCCACACCTTTACCTTCGTGCCATAGGAATTCTGTACTCAGCTCTGCCCCTTGATCATGAATGCAAATTCCTGAGCTTCAGACTTCAAAGCAAGGCAGAATTAAAAGTCACGGGCACAGGACAGGGACAGCATCGAACCCTCCCTGTGCAGGAACCTCCACCTCGTGTTCAACTCCACAAACACCTCYTTCTATCAAGACTGGGAAATTCAGGGATTTATGTGGAGCTTCCCACAGATTAAGTCAATAAGGRAGCCCAGCAGTGCCTCATCTCCTTCCAAACACTGGTAAATGAAAGGAAATGGGAATGTCTCCTGGGGTTAAGGAAAGAAACAAGTGAGYGCTCCACAAATGTGCAAGGGAAGAAAGCAAAAACTTCATTGTGTGGAAACACATTTCTCCAGGAATCATCTTCTCTTCTCCTCCCACCCCTAAGAGCAGCACATGAGAATGTTCTTACAGAAGCCACCATCACCTACAACCCTGGTAGAGGTTTATTTGTTATTCCTGACTTTTCTATTTTTTTCTCTTTTTCCCCCTCACCCTCCCTCATTCTGCTGCTCAAAATGCCTATACTTCCTCATTTCTCCAGGGCCTCCTGTGCCACGTGCAGCACATTCCCAGTACCACCAGCACCACTGTGAGCCCCAGTCATGCCTCACTACCCAAAGCTTCCAGCATATGAGACTGAACCACACTTAACAYAATACAGATGAAAAAATTACAGCACAGAAATATCAAGATACAAGTCTGCCCAAGAYCCTAGGGGAGTTAGGGACTCATTTCAATGCAACTTGCAATTAGYATCCCTTTAAGTTACATTTGAAAATTACACCAAGATTAAGACAGCTCAGGCAGAAAGGCAGAGTGGATTTTTCCASCTTTATTTGTAGCTGCTCTCATATCACCAGCTTTCAAGGAAATTACACAACACCTGACTAACACAGGTGCAGATCTTTTAGTGGTAAGAAAGCTGCTACAGATCACCAGATTCAGGAATTGTCATCAACAGCACGGTCTACACCTGCTCTAAGTTAGACATGGCAATGGTCCAGTGGGGGAACCTGCTGTAGAGACACAGTGCCCTCATCATGATCCCTCAGAAACACCGGGCTAAAGCCAAGGTGGATGGAGTTACTGAGCAAAGRTTTACTCACTGAGAAGGTGAAGTGCAAAGCCAAACTCAGAAATTTCTCTGCCTAACRAGAGCGTTGCAATTAGGTCATGGCTCAGCAAAAGCATTCCCACAGAATAACCAAGATGTGACAGCAGGGACTTGGAATGAGAACAAGGATTTCATCCACATAGTCCTGCTGCTGAATTATGTGGGTAAACAGTGGTCCTGATGCAGCCAGCTCCCAGCAGGACACGCAGGTGGCGGCATACGCAGACCCACATCAGCACAAGCAAACTGAATTCCCAAACAGAAAAGTACACATTCACCTTTGATGAAATTTGACAAAGTTCAGAGCAAGTTTCAGGTCAGAATTCCATTTAGGTCACGGATGAACTGGATCCAGAACTACAACCCCTTTTTTTTGTATCTTCTGGACTCCAGTTTGAGTAATGCTTCTTATTTCCAATCCCTATTTCTGCCATAAAACTCCATCAGTTCTACACCCAATGCTGCCCAGTTCAGGCTGYACGTTTTGGTAAACACGAGACCTTTATTCAAACCACAAGGAACTTCAGTAGAACACTCTCCAGACTGCTTTTGGTCACTGAAACTCCCTCCCTTGGATCCTGCACACGGAGTTACCTGTCCTTGGGGCAGACAGGTCAGGAGAGGGGAGATTAGTGGTTTAACGGGATCCTGTTCTGATCTAGGAGATTAATTTACAAGGCCGTGCCTTTGGACACTGCCTTCTTCAGTGTGGCACTTCAGTCTGCAACTGGGATTTCTCCTAATTAGATTGTACTCYTAATTATTTATGCCCTATATTATCAACAGAGGCTGCCCAAAACCTRAGCCTTAATAAGGATAATTGGAATAATCATATTTTTTCCCTCTTTCGTAAAGCACCTTGAGCCTTGCTGATGAGAAATGCTAGGATGTGATTAGATGCTTAATGAAAAATTAGCATTATAAAGTGGAATAAAAATGAAAAATGGAAAAATTCTAGTTTATACTGCATTGGAGCTGAATTAGGGATCATTTATCAGAGGTGACATTGAAAATTTTAACCTGAAAATTGAGTGAGGGATCTTCTTTATGCATGTCATGATGGGAGAGTGCTGGAGAGGATGCCAAGGAGCAGAGTCTGGGCCTGGATGTTGTGAAAAGCCCGAACAGCCCCCGAGGAGCCCGAAATATGAAAATACCGGGCTATCCCACCCCACACAGCCAGTCCTTGGCTGGTTCGAGCACCTCGAAAAGCAGCGGGGGTTTAACATCACCCCGGTCCCTGCATCCACCTCAGCTCCTCCACACTAAAGATCTGGCATTCCAGCTCTGTCCTTCCTCAAAAAGTATCCCGGAATTGAGGCAGACGGGATGTGAGCTGCTCGGACCATGCGGTAAAAGTCACSATGAATATGGATGGCCCTGCCCGACTCCATCTGTGAATGAAATCCACAAATCGTACCGGGCATGGCCAAACCCAGACACGGATGCAAAGCTTTTAACCCTTTGGGGACTGTCACCCTCCAAATCTGTTCTCTAAGAGATCAAATCAGGAGGATTTTGACATGTTTCTGTGAAATTCAGAGCCGGGCAGGTGCGGGGGGAGCTCCGGCGGGTGCCTGGGGCGGGCAGGAGGAGAAGGGCAGAGCAGGAACCATCTCTGTTGGCTGTAACAAAACATGCCCGGCACACCTGGAGCTGACAATGGAGCCGGGAAGGGCCGGGCAGGGAGCAGGGAAGGCTCGCACACCCCTCAGCAGCCCCGAGCCCCGCCGCCTCCCCGCGCCCACCCTGCCCCAGCGCCCCAGAACCGCCCCGGGAAGGAGCAGCACAGCCCGAGAGAGCGGCGGGGACACGCGGGGACAGCCGGGGACACTCGGCCGCCCTGCCCCGCCTGGAGGGGCCCGTCCGGGGCTGCTCTCGGGGACAGAGCCGGCCTTTCCCCGCGGCCTCGCCCCGCCCGCCCCGCCCCGCGCAGCGCCCTTACCCCGCGGCGGCCCTCAGCTCCATGGCGGCCGCTCCCCGGGCCCGCACGGCGCTCAGCCCCAACGGGGAGCGCCGCCAAGGGCCCCCCGCTGACCGCCGGGGGGAACTTTCAGCAGGCGGCTGCAACTACGGCGCCCGGCATCCCCCGGCGGGCCGGCGAGCGGTGCCGGCCGGGAGCTGTAGTTCCACACGGGCGGGGAGCGCCTGCGGCCAGCGCGCCTCGGCCGGGGAAAACACCGAACCACGGCGGGGAAAAGATGACTGAGAGCACCGAGCCCAGCCTGTGAGCGATCCCCACCCGCTCAGCCAGCCCAGGGCACTGAGTGCCTCGTCCAGTCAGCCTTTCAACGCCTCCAGGGTTGGGAACTCCAACACCTCCCTGGGCAGCTCCTTGCAATCTCTAATCAGCCTTTCCGTGAAGAAACTCGTCCTAATATCCAGCCTGAACCTCCCCTGTCCTGTCAGTGGTTGCCTGGGAGCAGAGCCTGACCACACTGGCTGCCCCCTCCTGTCAGGGAGTTGTGCAGAGCCACAAGGTCCCCCCTGATCCCCCTTTTCTCCAGGCTGAGCCCCTTTCCCAGCTCCCTCAGCCGCTCCTGGGGCTCCTGACCCTTCCCAGCTCCATTCCCTTCCCTGGACACGCTCCAGCCCCTCACTGTCCTTCCTGAACTGAGGAGCCCCAAACTGGATGCAGCACTGCAGGTGTCCCTCAGCAGTGCCCAGCACAGGGGACAGTCACTGCTCTGGTCCTGTGCCACACCCTGGCTGGGACAGGCTGGTGCCATCGGCCGCTCACCCACCTGGGCACACCTGGCTCCTGTTCAGGTGCTGTTGACCAGAACCCCCAGTGCCTTTCCCAACAGGCATTTTCCAGCCCCTCTGCTCCAGCCTGATGCATTCCATGGGATGCTGCCCCTGAATTTATACTGTTTACTTTTTATCAGCCCCCTTGACCTGCTATGTCTATTACCTTCATCACATCATGAGCTTTCTGCAACAGCTTTGCTTCTARTCTTTCTTCCACAATGTTTCTGACAGGGACCATTCCTTGCCCCAGAAAGACTCTCAACAAAAGCAATAAAAATGTAAAAAGCCTAACTGTCAAAGAACTAGTAGTAAGCAAAGCTTGAAAAAAAAAAAAAAGCCCCTGGAAACTCTGTCACTGAAGTACTGAGCTGCTGCTCATCAAGTGTACAGCTCAAGTGTAGTCTCACGTTTAGGTGTTCCAGCCATTTTTATTTAAAATTTATTTGTATTTAAAGCTGAGTATCTCTCTGGCCATGCTGTGCAAGGTTTGCTGTGYTGAACACAGAACAGCACATAAAACATGTGGAAACAAAAGGACATTTTACAGATGTGAGTAGGAAGCATCCAAAGTCAGGTGGAAAAATGCTTTCAAGTAGACACATCTGTGTTTACAGAGCATTATTACTGTGTGCTGTATTTGATTACAGATAGCTTTGTTTTGTTGCTTTTGATGGGGAGAGGAAAAAGCCAGCAGAGGTAGTGGCCACACACCAACCTTCCACTGTAAACACCCAGAAAGGAGGGCTGGGGGGAAAGTCTGTTATTGCTCCATGGGAACCCAGCAGCACAGGGGCACAAGAATGACACAAAAAGGGGCTGTGCTGTCACGAGGCCTTGTTTGCCAGAGCCAGACAAGGAGGATCTGTTACAAAACACGGTGGAATGTTTGTTTTTGTAGTACTGGATTTCCAAAATCCATGGTCTTTTTGTGGCTGACAAGCCCCCTCCTTTCTTTGCCTCGTTCCTGCAGCTGTCGGAGGTCTGCACCCCTGCCTGGARAACATGAGCACAGCACAGCAAAAATGTGCATCATTCATGGGCCATCAGACAATGCTTGTGAGAGTTACAAAGGAGGGGAAGAAGAGACCACAGCACTGCAGCAATTTGCATTATTTCTACTTTCTTWGCAATAGTCATTTTTAGCTTTAAACTGTTACACATATGTATTTCATTGCAGCCTTACCACACTTCAGCATTACTGTGTTTTAATTCACACCTCCTTGTGCCCAGGTAAAATTTGGCAGTGCATCTGTTTCAACCCATGCTCTCCTTTGTTTTGATAGTATCACACACACAGAAATTAACTGTAAAAGCAGAGTCTGTGTTGTGACCTGCTGCYTACCTCAGGGATTCCCTCCATGGCTCATCCTGAATGCTTTGGGGGAAGCACCACTGTTGGGGATTCACTGGGAACCAAACCAGGCCATGGCTGCCCCACACCACTCACCTTTCCTGATCCAGCAGGAAGATCCACAAGCAGTTCAGCTGGAGCAGAGCTGTGACTGCTGACATCATCCAAAGCCGAGGCCAGGCGGAGGCTGGAGAAGTCCCAGGTTGGGTTTGGAGTGACCCTGCGCTCACCTTTGGGCCCTGCTGCGAGCACAGGAGCCAGCACAGGGCAGCCCACATTGAAATCCAGCTCCAGGCACTGGAACCACCTTGCTGGGCCTCACTGACAGCACCTGCAGTTCTACCAAGTGCTGGAGCTACACCCAAATCTCACTGTCCAACTGTGCAGTTTGACCACGCTGCCTTCAGTGCTTTTAGACCACAAACTTCAGCAGAGGCACATTGCAATTGTGTGCCTGGGACTTCATTTTTACCTATATATTGACACTAAATGCATTAGTTGTCTATTAGAAGACAGTTCTCTAGATGACAAGCAGTGGAACTTTTTTTCTTGACTTGCACATTCAAAATTTCATCTTAGTTTATTAGTGAGGGGCATTTAAGATTTAACATAACAGCACATCTGTAGCAATTTATTTCTTTACCAACCACGTTCACTTTATGATGACTGGGGGCTCATAGAGCCACTGGACAAACACAAAATTAGAAATACTAGAATTAGTGCAAATAGGAAAAATCACTCAGATTCCTGATGCTAGAACATATTTTAATGCAGACCATTCTAAAAAGCTGAAATAAGGACAATGTACAAACTCGGAGCACTTTAAATATGTTTATTCAGCAGCTATAACAACCAACCTCCAAAAAACTGGAGTCCCCTCTGGATTTCTGAACCGTGTCAAGTGATGAAAATGCCTCTAGGATGGAAGCTGGACAGTGCACTCCTTTCTGAGATATATATCTAACAGGGATTAATCTCTTTGAAAAGGCAAAATATAAATATATACACTCTAAATTCACAACAACAGTTTCAACTCACTACGTTAATTCAAGTGGGGTAACAGTGGACAAACCCACATCATGTAAACTGCAGTCGGAAAAATCTCTGCTCTCTGCTGCTCCAAGGTCCCGTTCCGGTTTACATTCTGGGATCTGCCTCTGGCAGAGCTGGAATACGGAAGCGCTGAAGTGTTGGATCTCAGGGGCTGTGCACGGGACCGGGAYGTGGGGCTCTGCTCTACACGCTGCTCAAGGCATCCACACCAGGGAGAACCTTACCTGGGGGCAGGTAAAACACAACAGCAGGGTTAGGAACACCTCTGTRCTCGAACAACTTTGCTGTAGGCTTGCAATTGCAACATTTAAAGGTATGTAATTCAAAAAATCATGAATTACAGGTTGAAAATGGAAGAGTTTGGCTCCACASTGGCCACGGTGTCACATGGACACTGCTCCACACAGTAAATCCTCCCTGCACCCTCCAACACACYCAGATGTCAGTGGAGAGACTCCTATCACAGCCCAGCCATCAATCCTCAATTAACAGTAATGGCACATTTCTGTCCAAGTCTCTGCTAGGGCCAGATCCAAACACCCAGCATCCTTTTCCATTAAATTTGATGGCAAACAGATTTTTGATTGCATTTAGGGAGTTGTTGCATACTTTCTTAAATCCCTAGTGGCAAATAAACAGAATTCCGAGGAGTGTGATGGAAATTTTAAGAATTAAGAGAAAAAGCCTCCTACGAGTCACAAGGATTTTACTGTGACTAAAACACCCAGGTTGAGACATTTAAATGTCTCTTTCCAATTGATGGAATCAAAGAACATTCACATCTTTGAGCACAAGGACCCAGATTATCACAGTGCAATGTTTTCCTAAGCATTTTTAGCTTTTTGTCTGACTTTAATAATGAACAGACACCATTCTGGTTTTGCCTTTTTTCAGAAAAGCAACTTTCCAATGCTCAAGCTGCACAATGGGACTAAATTGTAACACTGTTCACAACTCACTAGTTTGCTGGGTTTTCAAGCATTTTTCCCCCTTTTTTCATCTTTAGAAGCTTTTCTAATTAGCCAGACTTCCGTTACATTTAAAAGATCACACACACAAACCCATATTTTGGGCCAAAACTTAGACAAGTTTGTCCTTTTGAATACACAGCGTTTCCTTCGAGCCATCTGCATTCTTTCCCTTCCCCATCACTCCCTAGGCAACWGACACAAAAGCTCTGTCTCCCATCTCACTCCTGGAAACAGCAGCTGCAAAGCACTTTATTGAATTTTCTCCTCTCCAGAGAAGTTGACAGCACTGGATAATTTACACACACTGGGAAACGGCAAATTACCAGAGGAAATGGAAAGTCGTTTAGAGAACAATGTAMCTCATTAGAGGAATCCCGGCAATCCTCACCATTTTGAATTCCAAGTACCCTCGTGCAGGTTTGTCAGTGAGCACTAGGGGGCTCCCCAAAACCAAGAGAATTCCAAACAGGAAGAGACTTCTGGCAAGAATTCCAGACGGTTCTRATGAGATCTCCCCATCAGAAACCGGGCATTTTAAACAGCCTGGTTGGCATGTCCTGGGGGATCAGTTACAAMAGCCAGCTCCCTTTCTTACTTTCTATTACAGCAGTTTTGCTTTCTGGGAGAGGCAGGCTGTGCTGTTTGCAGGAATACTCTATTTTCCTTACTCTCCTCCTCTGTGAAGGCTACAAAAAAGCAGCAAGAGGAGCCTGTGGCTCCAAAGCTACACGTAACCAAATCCACATGGTGGGAAAGAGAAAACACTCCTATACTGCGCTTTCCTGACTACCAACGCATGGTAAAGCACCCAGAACTCCAAATTTACTCAAACAAAGGTAAGAGGATTTACCCTCTAGCAGCTCCAGGCTGGCACCACCTCCTGTGCTGACATGGCTGACTTTATCCTCAGTGTTCCACTTGGCACAGCAAGTAGCTGTATCTCCACCACCTGCAGCACAAACAGAATCCATGACACACACAAGAAATGCAGATTTTGTCCAACTGACGGCCCAYAGTTTCTCGGTCCTGCTCCCAAACACCACCCAGCATTAGTACACACAGCAGTTTTTAAAGCCCCATTCCATACCCAAACTGAAGSACATTGGAAAATCTGAGGAAAAAATAATTTGGCTCATTTTTAACCTGATGCTGAGCAGCAGAAGCTTCCTTTGTGCATTTAGAAAAACAAGAACAAACACAATTACTTACCAATAATGGTGATGCAGCCTTTTCCAGTTACTTCTACCACTTTGTCCATGAGGGCTTTGGTTCCTTTGGCAAACTTGTCCCACTCAAAGACCCCAACTGGCCCRTTCCACACGATCTGCTTGGCTCTTCCCACAACTTCAACGAACTTCTTCACACTCTCAGGGCCACAGTCCAGGCCCTAAGTGACAGAAGGCAGAGACACTGAGTGCTGACCCTCAGCTCAAACCATCCCTGTCTAGGCAGAAGCTGTCCCCTCACCCCAGGTATGAAACAAGAGTTTCTCTGTATGCACTGACAGGTTTGCCAGCAGGAGGGTGGAGTCCAGTGTGGTATTTATTTTATTTATCTTCCTAACACCAGTAARTCGATTTTAAATCAATGTAAGAGTCCTGAAGCCTGAGTTGGAAACCTCTGCTAAAATTCCAGTCAAATAAAAGGGATTTCTACTGCATTCAGCTCTGCAAGTTGGAGAGGCATTTTGCTGTTTTAATCCAAATCTCACAAAAGCTACTTTAGACTTAAAARTTCAGAACAAACAACAGGGCTTCATTTCATTAAACAAACAAGCTCTACAGAGTTTGGCTGCCCTCAGAAACATTTGCCAAGGCTCACAGTTACTCTTTCAACTACTTTTGAGAGGTATCCTACCCACCCTATTCCTTACTGCTTCTTCCCTCAGTCCCTTCCCCACTCAAACCTACCATCCAGCCAGCAGGGATGCCTGAAGCCACTGTGGCTTCCCCAGTCTGTGCGTTCTCGTCGAATTTGTCAGCAGTAATGAAGTCAACAGGCAGAGTGATCTTCACACCATTCTTCTCTGCCTTGGCCATCAGGTCCTTGACAATTTTTGATCCCTCTTCATCGAACAAAGAGTTGCCAATCTGAAGAAAACATTTGGGATAAGTAAGAGAGGAGTTTGTTTAGCTCCTGGTCATGACAGAAGAGAACATCATCAGCCAAACAGCTCAGACAGCAATTCTGGAAAGATTTTCTTAAAGCACATGGAGAGTCACAGCAGTAATCTGAGTCTTGCAAAGGGATTGTTMAGTAATTTCTCAGTGCTCCTACTCTTGCAGAGAGCTGAGATATCCAGTGCTCAATCCCAGGACATGTAAGGGGCATTCAGACCATGTTCTTCATTAGGAGAAGACACAGAATTGTTCTCGTACCTCCATGTTGTTGAGCACTTTGAGGAAGGTGAACGCCATTCCACCACCAATGATCATCTCATTGACCTTATCCAGCATGTTACTGATCAGCTGGATCTTATCCTGAACTTTGGCTCTGGTGAGAGAGAAAAGGAAAACAAATGAATAATGAATATCGTGCCTACGCCAAGRCTGTTCTACAGAATGATCCAACAGAAGAATTGTTGGGAATGGGCAGAATTTAGMAAGTTAGCAGGCCAGCATTTAAATTCAACTTACTCAAATGTTATTCATCCCTCAATTTCTTGTTTTCTATTTAAATATAAACCTCATTTGACACTTCARTGCCTGATTTCCCCTGAGTGCTCAGCCAAGTTAATTCACCTGATGAAATACCCTCGCAGAGCTGCASCACTGGACTGGGCACACACATGAGCAACACTGGCTGCAATTAAACATTTCTGCACCTTCCAGTCCCTTTGCACACCAGGTTTCTGCTGGGGCAGAGCAGGGCTCTGTTGCATAAAGAGAGGTYGTGTCAGTTTACAGAGGGCTAAGCCTGAGCACTCTGGTACCCTGAACTGGGGACAAAAGGTCACTGACAATGTCTGGGCCATCACATGGCTCTAACTGCTCTCCTGGCTCATCTGTGCAACAAACTGCTGGGGACTGGCTCAGTTTGGGGAATGTAAGAGGTCAGGAAAAACAGTGAGCAGCCAGATTGTATCCTCACAGAAAGAGGTTTGTCAGTTCCTCTCTAATCCGCATCTCAGATGTCAGGAGTCAGCTACAAATCTGAACTGTAGGTACACTTCAAAGGGAAGTATTTGTTTGAACCAGGACAAAACAACTTTTTGGCTTTCATTGTTAGAGGAGTTAGAGAAATACAGAGTCACAATGTTCTCGAGTCTTACCCTCCAAGAATTGCCAAGAAGGGTCTCTCTGGACTCTCRAGGGCCTTGGCAAAATAATCCAGTTCTTTCTTCATCAGGAAGCCAGCAGCCTTCTGAGGCAGGTTGACACCTACCATGGAGCTGCAGAATTAAAATAAAAAGTGAGGAAAGGAAAAATGTACATGTGAAACACCCCCACGTCTCACAGCATTGCAAAGCCAACCCTTTAGCCAGCTGCAGCCACCACCTGCATGAAAACACAAACAAGGGCTTTGTTTTCCTAGTTTGATAAGACAGCTGTACATGCTTACTTTCTGAGATTGGTTTTGCACAGAAATATTGATCTGCAAGACATTTATCATCTCAGCTAGTGATCCAAAACACCGAGGGACAAATAAGAACAGCAAAAACAGTCCCCCTTCTTCCAAGAGGACCTCTGCAGTCTGCAAGTACACATATCAAGCAAAAACACAATATGAAAATAATCACACTGGAGTGATTTATCTTTTGGGAAAGAGGGCTGTACAATTGCAGGACAATTTATACGAGCCCTAAGCACATAATTTTGAGATCTCAAAGTCTAAAAAAGTCAATGCAAGTCTTGAGATCTTGTTTCAGCTCTCTCCTGCTCCCAGAGGCAAACCTWAAAGGGCATACACTCATGACAACTACCTCCAGTAAATCCACTACTGACGAACAAACACAGCACAGTGATAGTGGGATAAACCCAAAAAAGGAAGTTAAAATTCCCTGATCTGAAGTTCTTCCTGTGGAAATGGGTACCCACCTGTGAGCTCGATGGGCAGTGCCAAAAGCATCATTGATATAGACATCTCCCAGTTTGGAAAGAGAGGCTCTGAAAGCCTCCACTTTTGCAGGTTCAGCCTTGATCTAAAACGAGAAAGAAGGACAAGTTTGTACCCTGACTTGATTCTGAATCAAAGCTCAAAGTCAGCAATTTGACTCATAAACCCAAAGCAAAGTCAGCTGGAGGAACTCATCAGTTCATCCAGTGGGTCACTGTCTCCCTGGGCTCCTTCCCAGTCCAGCAGGAGCAACAAAATGGTTTAAATGGTTTAAACTCCACTTTGAACTCTCCTAGACTGCTACTGCAGGCTGAGGACCGTTCCCACTTCTGAACTGCAGCACCACAAACCTTTCARTCTCTCTCCAAMAGATTTGCAGTGTTGTGTGGTGAACACAGGTAGCACAGRAAGGGTGTGGAGGGACAAGGCAATGCTGAGATCAGACTAAACAAATTCATACTCTCCCACTGAACAAAGAAAGCATGGTCTCCAAGTGCCACAGGTGAAAAGGATGAGCTAATGAAGGACTGACTTAGCAACTGCATTGAGGATTAACTGATAAATAGAAATAGTCTGATAAAAGGGCTGCATGCCAAAACAGGCCACAGTGAAAGCAGCCAATGCTGGAAAACCAGAGGTTAATGTAGCAGGTAGTGGAACAGATTATTTCTCTTAAAAGCCTTTTTCTCCATCCTCCAAGCATCCTACCAAATCCTCATGGGATGGCTGATGCAGTTCAGTTTTCCTTCCTYCCATGAAGAGACAGCAGAGCTCACTCAGACAGCAGGTGAGTGCTCAGATGTAGGTGACAGCCAGTTGCTGCTGAGGAACAGCCCAGAGTGGCAGCCCAGCCCCTCCCTGAGAGCTTGTCTGCTCTATCAGTTCATCATCCCACGGGAGGCCTCTGCCAGCACCCCGATGTGACACCACGGGGACAGTGGCAGGAAGGCACTCCAAGAGATAGCAGGGGTGTTCAGCACGGCTTTGGGAGCCCTTTTGAGCAGAGCCTGAGTAGGACAGAAGCCCAAGGGACCACATAGATTCTAGAACAATGCTGACAGCTCCTCCTTCACTCAGCAAACTGCCCRGCTTTACCGAGACCAAGTGTTCCAGTTAAAACCAGTACCATCTGTGAGCAAAACACGAGAGACTCTGACAGAGGGAACCACTACCATTGCATCTGCTTTTGAAAAACACAGTTTAAGAACCAGTCAGCCAACTGCAATCCTGTACTGCATCGCTGTTCCCACAGCACTGACTTGCACCTCTGGCAGGAGAGGCAGCTCTGTCAATGGCATGTCTCCTGCTGTGCTCAGTGCAGGCTGTGCTTCTATAAGCACAAACCCACCTAAACCATATGGAATAACAGCAAGGCACAAAAACAGTGGTTTTTTTTCACTATTTTCCCATTTTAAATTCTTGCCCCGCTCTTCTACCTGCCACCATACTTGCAGTGGCACACACTTCTAGCAGTGACTAATTCCAGATTTGCTCAGTTTCCCTCTGCCATCTGCACAGGCTCACCAGCTCTCTGCTGTGTTCCTTAGCTACAGGAGTCCTGTGTCAGCCCATAAAGGGCACCACTCAGTGTCAGCATTCCCTCCAAGCACTGGATCTGTGCAGAGCCAAGGCCTCTGTAAAGCCAGCGGGGTCACCAYCGCTAAGAAAAGCAGCTGTCTGGAGAAAGCACTCTGCTGACCTTCAACAAAATGTCAGAGGTGCAAGGCAGCCTGGTTCTAGATAACCACTCTGAAGAGAAGACAGGCTTAAAGGGTTTGATGATCCCTGTGCTGCAGAAATACTAGCCATATAATCAAAAAAGAAGCATCAATTTTATAGGCCTGGTGGCAACAAACTATCTCCAAATTGGTTTTCATTTTAGACATCCAAAAATGAAGCCTAACAAGCAGCAGTTTCTTGCACAGCTCTATTTTGTTTCTWTTTCCCTTTTTTACAGACTACACCACTTTTGACAGAATCACCTGTAGCCTTTCAGTTGTGCTGTTCCATCTTGGAAATTCACTGTATTCCACCCAAAATTTTYGCAAAATGGTGGGACACACTGACCTAAAGATGACTGACATCCTTTTCAGAGCAAATTTATAATCAGTGTTTTAGACAGGCTGCTGGGTCCTGGTCAATGTGCAGCAAAGGAGGTGGTGGTGGTGGTGCCAGAGCAGGCACACATGAAAGCCAGACTTGAAGCCTCACCTTGTTCCCTGAAGCATCCTTCCCTTTCCCTTCCTCTTCAACATGGAATCGGAGGTTCTCCAGCAGGATGACTGAGCCAGCAGCAGGATTAGCACAAGCCTTCTCCACCTCAGGGCCAACACAATCCTTCAGGAACAACACCTCCCTGCAAACACGAGATATACACTGTAACCTCAGCAGTGACTTCACAGCAGAAAGGAAAACTCTCAGGTGCCCTGACAGGGAGGGTCTGATGTACACCAGGCTGCTCTTCCACCTCACCTGCCCAGGAGTGCCTTCAGCTCCACAGCTACTGGGGCCAAGGAGAACTTGTCAGGCATGGSGACACCGTCAGGGCGGCCCAGGTGACTCATGAGAACCACGGACTTGGCTCCATGGTCCAAGCAGTGCTTGATGGTAGGAACAGCAGCCTTGATTCTGTAATGACACRGGACAAATTAATAAGGATTCAATTAGAGTTAACCAGGCAAGAGGATTAGTATCACTTACACTAGAGTTCTAGGAGTTGTCCCTCAGAAATAACAAAAACAGAGAACAAGAGCTGGGCAGTACAATGGCTCAACAAAACATCAACAAAATTCTCTATCCCAGCCTGTCTTCATGTTTCACTGTTATCTTCGAAGCAATGTAGGACACAGAAGTAAAATGCATTTTGTAATCTAAATTCTGCTGATTGCTCARCTAAGAAATGCCAGGAGACATTTGAACACTACCAGGCTTCCTGGGCTCCTCTGTGATCCTGCACCAACAGAGAAATGATGAGCAGCGAGCAATTGYGGTGAACAAAACTGGCACCTCCCTGCAAGTGGCAAACAAGCAGGGCAAGACATCTGGCACCACTATTTCTAAACTCCAGGACTTAGTGTGCTGCACGGCAACAATTATTCTAACAAAGACAACAAATTAACACAGCCCCAGGGTAGCAGGAGGCACAGACTTCTGGATATTAACAAAAACAGATTATTTTCACACATAGCCTAAGGGATGTGGCTGKGAAATGGTCATAACCAACTCCACTTAGGAAGTTTAGGATCTCTAAAACAAGGGATTTTTTCCATATGCTTTCCAGAGCAGCTACACTGAGCATCAGTCTTGTAGTTAAGTGTAGTTTGCTCATAGCTGCAGGGGGTTTAAATTAACAACTGTTGGGCTTTCTCTGACACCTTTAATATTCTGGTATGGGCAGTGGCAGCTTAATCATAGTAAAAGGGCTTAAGTCAAAGACAAAGCACATTTTGGGACCTTCATTTGGGATGGAAATTACAGCTCACCTCTGATTGTTGGTTATTTTGTTATCCTTCATTGGAACATTGAAGTCAACCCTAGGAAAAAAAAACAGAGAAAAAATTAAATATTCAACAAATTAATTTTATTATTTTTTTTTATTTAATTTTAAATATTCAACAAATGAATGAGGGAACCTGCCAGTAAAGAGGCTGGATAGAAAGCAACGTTACAATTAGAGAAAGATGTTCAGCTCTGCCCTGTCCACAAGTTCCATTCTGAAATCAGTTTCAGACATTTCTGCTTAGGATAATAGAGCACAAACACTGTTGAAATAACTCAGGAAAGCTGGGCCACCAATACATCCTAATGTTCAGGACCAGAGCAGCAGTGATGCTGAGCAGGATCTGAACTTTTTATTTTTAAACAGATTTCAGATCCCCAACGAGGAGCATCCAAAGGAAAGGGAATGAACAATGATTAGTAACCTTGTATTCTCTAATGAGGCTTCTAAAATACTTGGCTGGACGATTGTGGCCAGCAGGCAGTTCAAGGAAGCTTTAATTTCTGTCCTCTGCAGCTCTAATCTCCCTGCAGCCGAGTGCTGTGGCTTAACACATTCTCCCTGGAAGACCTGACTTGGATCTTGAGGTAACTTCCTTACTGGTGCCAGCTGAAGGGCTGGAAGGGAGGAGTTTCAGCAGCCCRTTCTCCTGGCATCCCTTGTGCCCATGTGCAGGAAGCTGCATTGCATAACCAGAGAGGCAGAAATTGCTCACTGAGCTACACGAGGGCACACCCATGGCTGGGACAGCGAATGGCAGAGAGCAGAGYGTGCATCCTTCATCATTCTATACATTAAAAAACATCCGAGTTCAGCAAGTTGCATGAATGAATCCCCCTGCAGCCCACTCAGCACGTGAAACAAATGGGAAGAAGGACAAAAGCTGCCAGCAAAACAGGAGTAGCTGAGCAGAAWGAAATTGAACTGGCAGCCCCACAGSACAGTGGTCGAGTTCTAGAAGAGGCAAAGAAAAGCACCATTATAGAGCCTTTATCCTAAAAGGAGAGAATAAAAGAACAGTTTGCTTTACAGCCATCAAAACTACTAAAGAAACACCCAGCTCAGCCTTCTTCCCCCCTGCAGACCATTGAAATCTGAGCTCCCCTGAACCTTTCTCCTCCCCATTCTCAACTTTTCCTGAAGCTTCGGCATTTCAGACCGGAAGCTAAGAAGTATGTAAGTACACCACAATTACGATGAACATGAGCAGAAAAAGAAGAAGCATCGATTTTATTACTACTGAGAGCACGTGGTGACGCGTTACAGAGAGGTGAGATGTAGGCAGGAAACAAAATCTGGCAGGTCACCTGCTGTGTTTGGGTAGCCCCTTACAGAATTACAAAGGTAGATTTGTGCATTAATAAACGGAGATTTTGAGCGGRCAAACCCAACGCATCCTCTGCCAACGCACGGCTGCTCTCTGTAACATGACTCAGAAACAGAAAAAAACCAGTCAGATGACAAAAAAAAAATTTAAAAAAAACAGGTATCAGAGATAAAAAGATCTTTTGTTATACCAGATTTAGGTAGTGCACGGATCCTCTGAGCAAGCTTCTTTAGTACTTGCTACAGAGACTGGTTTCTGATAAACTAATTTTTAGGAACTAGTTCATAACAAGGCTGCAGAGAAAAGGTAAAAAGAGCAAGTTGTCTGGCAAACTACGGTAAGAGAAGCTATACTTTTGCTAATCCCTGCCTACTAACAGAGCAGACAACACACACGTAGTAGTCACATTATAGTGACCTTGAACAATTTACCCCATAATAAGAGTATTTCGAGGAGCAGGACATGTCACGGTGGACCTTGGTGCCCTTATCTCCCAGGATTTGGCAACAATTCCAACATTAGGCTTTYAGGCACTGATGCTTTATAAATAAGCTATGAATGCCTATTTTAGGGTTTTAGACAAGGATGTGCTGAAAACACGCGATGATGGCCCATCCCTGGAAGTGTCCAAGGCCACRCTGAATGAGGTTTGRAACAACCTGATCGAGAAARGGTGTTCCTGCCCTTGGCATARGGTGGAAAGAGATGAGCTTTAAGGTCCCTTCCAACCCAGGCCATTCTGTGGTTMTARAATTTGATTCCCGCTGCAAAATGCTGAATTATTATTGGTATTTGGGTACTTGGACAGAGCCGCATCTTAACTCTTTTATTGCAATGCTTTCTGAGTTTGCAGTAAGKAAAAAAGTAACTAGGCAATAAGCATTTTTGGGGATAGATGTCTGGAATAAAAGCTCGGCAAGCTGGCTGGATTTCCCTTCAAGCCGCCTGTGGCCGGCACACGTGCGAGCGGGGTGATCCACCCCGGCAGAGCCGGGCCGGGATTTACACCCTGCCCGGCCGCCACGTCCCCCGCAGGGAAGCCGAGACGTCGCGACGATGGATGCAGGAGGCTCTCCAACACTTGGCGAGCGAAAAAAAATGAAACTAGAAGTGCACAGATCGACACGTGCCGGGCTCGGGGCTGCTGCCGGGGGGCACCGGCCCGGCCCCAGCGTGGAGGACGGAGCAGGGCGGCCCCCAGGAGACGCACATTCCCCCCGCACCGCCTCACCTCATGACAACGCGCTTGCCCTTCACGTCCACCTTGTCCAGGGTGAGTTTGTTGGAGAGAGACATGTTTACTGCCGAATCGATTCGCTCGACCCTCAACCGACCCGCTCCGCTTCGCCGCCTCCGCGTTCTGCCGCAGCGCCGCCCGCGCCGCCGCCACCCAGCCCGGCTCGCACCGCCCCTCCCGTCAGCGATTGGTCCTTGGGGTCCGTCTCGCGCTTCTATTGGCTGATGCTGCTGTCCATCAACAAAYGGCCCTCCCCTCGGGGGCGGGGCTGCGGCGCCAGCCCCGGTCACGTCCCACACGCAGCCGCCGCTCCCTGAGGTAGTCGCGAGTGCGCGGGGTTCGGTCCGTGAGCGGCCAAATTAACGGTTCCGGGCCTTATCTGAGGGAAAATTGCCCCTAAATGGTGTCTAAATGTATGTCGGCTGGTGGGAGTCCTTCAGATGAAGGGCAAGCACCTCACAGCTGAGCCATAGGCCTGGGGCAGGCCAAGCATCGACCTTAAAGGACGAAAGAAAACCCGGGGTATTTTTAAGTGACCTACATAAATACTTCTCAAGACAACTGGGGACAAAACAACCGTTTGAAGGGATACACCTTGCAGCAGCATGGTTTCATAGAATCGCGGAATGGTTTACTTTGGGAGGGACCTTAAAGCCCAAATCATTGCAGCCCTTGCCATGGCAGGGACACTTTCCGCCATCCCAGGGTGCTCCAAGCCCTGTCCAGCCTGGCCTTGGACACTGCCAGGGATGGGGCAGTCACAGCTTCTCTGGGCAACTGTGCCAGGGCCTCACCTCCCTCACAGGGAAGTTTTTTCTAATATCCATTCTAAACCTATTTCAGTTTGAATCCATTGCCCCTTGCCCCTTTACAAGGCGCTCCAGCCCCTTGTAAATAGTCTCTTTCAATCTTTCTAGTAGGTTCCCTCAGGTACTGGAAGGCCACAAAGCTTTCTCTTCCCCAGGCTAACAATCCCAAATTCTCTCAGCCTGCCCTCATAGAAGTGCTCCACCACTCTGATCATCTTGGCACCTCCTTGACTTGYTCCATGTCCTTCCTGTGCTGGGGACCCCAGCCCTAGAGGCAGCCCTAACCCTGCTCTCTGTTCAAAGCCATTGCCTGTTGTTCTGTCACTCCAGGTTGGTGGGTGCAGTCAAAAATCACCTGCCCCAACATACGTGCAGCCTCTAATGAAGTGCAGTGGGCTGTGCATTGGGCGACAATAGCACAGTGCAATGGACTGTACTGGGTGAAAAAGAAGCTCATGGTCTTTTGTCTTTTGCCCATAGGATAGGCCTTTCTGTTGCTGACAGGGTTATTTTTTTTGCCACGCTCACAAAAATGTACAGACACTGCTGAGAAAGAGGTGAGCTGAGTGCCTGACARCATCAGTTCTCTGCTGACAGAAAGGTGCTGGAGCTAGTCCAGAGAAKGGCAGCAGAGTTGGGAAGGGTCTGGAGAGTCAGTCCTGTGGGGAGCAGCTGAGGGAGCTGGCYGGGCTCAGCCTGGAGAAAAGGAGGCTCAGGAGAGACCTTCTCCTGACAGSAGGGTACAGCCAGGTGGGGAGCAGGCTCTGCTCCCAGGGAACAAGAGACAGGACCAGAGGAAATGGCCTCAGGTTGTGCCAGTGGAGGTTCAGGCTGGACATCAGGAAGAATTTCTCATGGAAAAATTTGTTAAAYATTGCAGTGGGCTGCCCAGGRAGGTGTAGAATCACCATCCCTGCAGGTGTTCAGCGAGTGACTGGATRTGGCACTGAGTGYTCTGGTCCATTGATAAGCTCGTGATTGGGCAAAGATCAGATTCAATGGTCTCAGAGGTCTTTTCGAACCTAAATGATTCTCTGATTCAAATGAGCATGCACTGATAGGAAATTAAACACAAAGGTACCTAGAGAGCAAAACTAATGCATTGCTCACCCGTGGGTGAAAACACCCAGCCTGGGGCAGAAGGGAGGGAATCTCCTGCTGCAAGACTTGTCAGAAAGCTCAGAAAAGCCTCTCTGGGCTTCCAAGACCTGTTAAAGGTGTCAATCCCAACAGCAACAGATGCTGAAATACACAAGGGGGAACAAACTGACAGGTGATGTGAAATCACTGGTGAGGTGGTCACCTATTAGGATGAAGAGACCCGGAAATATCCCCTTAGCTGGTCAGTGTGTGTCACKGTAATTTATATGATATTGCTATAAACTATACAATCAGGATTCACATTAAATTAGGWCCAGTAATGGTCTCAGTGTTGACTGCTGAGTAAATCTGGGGTGTACCCAGGGGTCCTTCTTGTGATGTAGTGACCCAAACTCAATCTCAGAATCATCAGGTRGGTCCTTGTAACCCAAAGCCCCTGGAAAAGGGTCGCAGTGTCCTCTGTGGGCCAGGACATGTGGAAGTGTCCATGTGAATACAGTCTTCACCGGGGCCCAGGGGTCAAATCCTGAACTGGTCATGGTTGCAGCCTCTCCTCAGGAGCTGGGATCACCTGTATGGAGCACAGCTGGCCAGAGCCACTCTACATGGCAAGCCAGAAGCACAGGATACAGCAGATGACCAAATGCTCAMCTTAGAGGGACTCTGGTGGAGGACATAAGGAAGGGGTTCTCTGGATCCACAGGAGCTGTAACTATTTAACTGTTCTGAAATTAATCCATTTCCGTCTCCCCGTTCTATTTCATGCTGTGCTGCTTTCTCCTAAGGCAAAGGTTAAATTCCTCCATGCTGACTCAGAAAGGAAAGCTCTTCCCAGCTGCAATCCACAACCCAGCTCTGCAGCACCTCCTGCTTTCCCTGGGAAATGGGTTCATTCATTAGGACAAGGCTTCATTTTCACAAGCTCACATGTCACCTCCTAGGGGTAAAAAAGTGTGGAGCAGGAATGTCACAGTGTGTGGTGGCACGAACACAGTAACCTGAGTACCCACAGCAATTTAGGATGGCTGTGTGCCACAGCTGAGGGAAAAGGGACAACAGGACACTTGTGAATCCCCAGGTAGAGAGGACATTCAGCAATAAASGACTAAGCGAGCCATAAATAAAAGTAAATAAATAAAAACGAGCAAGAGCGCACTACTCAACAGGACTAACTCCACTACAAACTATACACAGGTTAGGAAGGTGTTGGATAAAAGTCTGTAGAAATCTTGGTGCACTTCTAAGGATGATTGTTCTAGCAGAAGTACAGCCACAGCTCATTCAGTATTCTCTGTTTTTATCCTTGTTTTCTTTTCCCCCATTTTTTGTGTGAAGGACATGAGATAAGGGAACAGGGAGGATGTCACATGAGAACTTGTGGTGGAAGAACACAGCTCCAGATAGGATATGGCCCAGGCACCAGAATTTGTGTCTTATAAAGAAGTTATAAGGGAGAGGAGAGGAAATACAGGCACATATTCAAAGCTCATTTCCACGCTTGAGTCACCTCTCTGTCCTTCCCTCCTGTTGTGAAATATTTAGAATTTACTGCAAATATTTAAAGAAAAAAAGCCCATGCAAACAGTTCAACCCCTGCCCTTTTAAATTAACCAGTGCAGCAAAGCCAGGAGGGCAAAGGGCCGATAATGACGAACACAAGGAGCTGGGTTAGACCTGTGACCATCCTAGGAACTCATTCCTGGGAATATGAAGCAGCAGCTGTACTTTAGACTGGCACAGCCCTCTCCTGCAYGATCCTGCCGGCTTTGTTTAGTCAAAGAAACAGGACTGTGCACGTTTAGAGAGCCCACAGGCTGTGSTGCACTGGGTGAACGGGTGTTTGTGTGAGACAGACCGGAGGGCTGTGCTTTGGAGACCAACAATCTGCATCTTCATCTGTGTGGCATGACCCAGGCAGCAGAACTTCCTGCTCTTAGAACCACCCACTGCAGTTCAAGCTTCCCGTAAAAACAGGCTGCAGGACAAGGTCCGAGTGTTCTGCTCCCCTTGCAGTGAGATTGGCAATATTCAAGCACAGGGATTGATAGGAAAGATAAAGAGCATTCAGTCTGGAACTGTGGGAAAAGCTGCCTGAAAAACAGGCACAATCCTAATAAAAGTGTGCATCTCCTGGCTGCTCCCTCACCTGGCCAATGCCTGCACCACCTCACTCCCAACATCCGCAGGAACAAAGGGCGTCAGGGCTGCCCAAGCATGAAACTGAAATGAGAAGTTAATTAAAAAATGTTGAAAAATCCTTCTCTGTGTCCCTTTTCCCTGCACCTGACCGTGTGTGTGTGTGTGTACAGCTCTCCGACTCTCCTTAAAAAAACTATTTTAGAGACGTGTTTAATGGGATAGAGACAACCCAATYTTACCTGTCAGCAGTTTTCCTTCATGACTGAGCAGACATGGTACAAATTCACAGCTACTACGTAAATTGTCAGCCAACTGGAAGGAAAAAAACCCTAACATTGCCTGTAGCACAGTTCTGCTATCAAGGCAGATGCTGAATTTGGAATCAGAGTCTGATCTTAAGGGCTTGTCATACTGTTCTGCAGAGATGTGATTTAAAAACGTTACTTAAAAAGGGAAAAAAAAGAAAGAGCATCTTAAAAGATGATGTAGCCATACTGAACTGAAAGCATCAGGGAGTGGTTCAAAAATCCATGCAGAAACTGATTGCTGGAAAAAAGGAAAATGGATTCCATCAAGCCTGAAAACCTGATGTTGGAGGCAGTTGCTGCAGAGGCTCCAAAATTAACCCAGGCTCTCACAGGCTGCAGGAACATGGCCTTTCTGTACTTCACAAGTGCCCAAGAAAATAAATCCTACCATTATCTACAATATCATTTTTCCATCAGAGCCCAAGAAGCTGATATTTTACCCACTGGTTTTTACAGGGTATAAAATATATAAAATGAATGTACCTGTGTTTGATTAAGTAATTTACCCTACTTTTCCCTATCACAACCGTGCTATGGAATGTGAGAGCTCTGTTCACCCCTCACATGTGCTCACTGCCACCAAGGGAGGCGAGGCTGCTCTGCTCAACTAAACGGAGCTCAAGCAAAACTGAAATCAGGCTTGTAACAATTTACTTCGGGACAGCTCATGTTTTCACTCTGAAAACATCATTGACTTGTCAGGTTTCTCTCAGGAAAGGAGAGACATTTTAAAATTCCAGCAGAGTCTTAGTAACTTTTAATTCTCTATTAAACTTGGTGTTTCTTGAATCACAATGATGGGTGCAACCACAACTCTGCCAGATGAATGCAGAGATTTTTGTATCACAGCTTAGTCTCCAGGATTTGGGGTCTCCTAGCTACTTAATGAATTTTTGGTTTGGCTTTTCATTTATTGTTTTTTTAATTCAGCCAGAGCTAAAAAGAGACAGTTCCATTTGAAACAAGAAGCTTCATACACTGCCTTAACCCAACGTAACTCAAGGCCCAAATTACAGAATCCCAGCTGTTTTGGTTACTATTTCTGTGCAACAAACCTGCATTTTCAAAACCACAAGTGCTAAAACTGTAGGTTTCCACACCTGATGGGGCACCCTAGGCCAAAGGCAGCCCAAGATGATGAAATTACAGAGCTGTGTCTTAAAAAAAATTCAAAATTCTTCATCTTGGAACCACTTGTATGCAGCTTGAACCTGACTGCACTCAGTAACACCCAGTGACAGAACAAGGGTTAATTGGCAGAAGCCAGAATATGGGAAATTTTATCCTAACACARGAAACCCTTTTCACTGTGAGAGTGATTGACCCCTGGAAAGGCCTGCTCAGAGGGAATGGAAAAGCTACRAACCTCAGTCCTGGGTGAGCAGCTCTGGTTTACCTGCTGGGACAGGCTTTGATGTGACCTCCGGCAGCCTCTGCTATTCCCCCATTTGGTAACACAAAGAATGCTCCTACGTGAGATTATCCCACAATTTCCCAACTTTCACCAGCCCCACTTCCACAGACTCAGTGTTTGCTCAAGGCTGTGTTAGCAGACCTGGAACTACACCCAAACTCCAATCCTTGCCTGGTGCTGAGCAAGCAAAAAGTATTCAAAGGAGAAGAAAGACCATGATTTAAGAGCCTTCGGATGCTACATTTTTATTACACAGTTTATAATTGCCATTATAATAATGGAGGCACAGTCTTAAAAGAATAAGAAACGTGAGACAACATGTTTTGAGATGCAAAGAACTGTAACAGGCCTACATTAACATTCCAACCAGCATTCCCTTCTCCACTCTTCGTCACTGAAACTGAATAACAAAAATTCTCCCCTTTATAACATTTTATTGGCAGCTCTAAGCAAAAAAAAAAAAAAGCACAGTTTTTAATAAATAAGTGTTTTCTTGCTTCTATTGTGTTCTGTCAACTTCACATTCTGTTTTTTCGTATAAAATTTCAAGTGTTTTAAATGCTTTTAAAAAGTTTAAGTAAGTTTGGTAGGATTCAAAGAGCAGTTTTTAAAGCCTGGAGTATATGTACTTTTTTATTAAATAGAGCACAGGTTTATAAATAGCTAGATACAGAAAACAATAAAATAGACAAAGAAGTAATACAATAWTGTTTGTAACTGAGTGTTTCCAAGTGATTTCTGAATCCAAACTCTCCAACAGGAGCAACCTATTTACATACTAAAACATTTACATTTGGGRAAACATTTAGCTCCCATACATGATTCCACTTGCACTGTACATTCAAACTGAAAGATATTTTGGTTCTTCAACRTAAAGCACCTTTTGTAGTATTTTAATCACAAGATGAATATCGTAAAAGTCATTATCTCACCTTTGGGGAGTGTTGGACAGAGAATCTGCTTTCAAAGATCTGCATTTATTACAACCACCTTGCCCCCACCCACCCTTGGGCTCAGTTATTTCCTCTCCCCAGAGCCTGATCCTCTGGCTGGCCCTACAAGCTGCTCGCACATCCCTCCCAGACAGCAGCAGCTGCTCCTTATTCCCTGATATTCTTCCTGCACTTCATTAAGTATCTTCATTAAGTATCTTTTTGGAAAAAGAGCCTTATTTTGCTGTACCTGGATTAAGCACTGCCCCTGGATCATTTTCTGGAGCTTCACATAAAACAATAAAGCCTAGAAAAACATCTGTGTTGGGAAAAAGTTGGGGTAAAGCCATAAACACTCAACCTAACACAACATTTGGACAACAAAAGGTTGAAGGCAAAGTGCTCTAAAAAAATATTTGGAAATAGTTTAATATGTTCTTCATGCTGCTTCATCTACCAAGCAGGAGTTAAATCCTGAATTACCTCCCTGTTTCCTGCATTGGAGGGCCATGTGTCATTTCCATGCCATCCATTCCACAACCAGCAGTGAAACTGCAGCAGTGAGTGAGACCACACACAGCACAGACAGAAAGATGTAAACACCTCCGTTTCACCTGCCCAGCCATGCCAAGAACACCAAGGAGGAGGGYGGATAAACAAAACAACTGAAATCTTTGCATGATTGTGAAGCATTAAAACTCATCCTAACATGACCAAACAGCTTTGGGTAACAACCTGATCTGTAAGAACAGCTCTGCTGCTGCAAAGTGAGAACAAAATCTCGTGGAATGGCTTTGCAGTGATGCATCTCAGCAGGTAACAACACTACATATTACATACAGCTACCATCTAATTTATAAAAATACTCTGTATTCATGTAGAGATAGTAAGAACCCAAATGCTGCTACAGAAATATTTTGTTTCTTGAACCAGGCAGCAGCACATGATGCTGCTCTCCTCACTGTAATACAGGTACCCTGATTTCCTAACAGCACATCCCCCAGCACAGCCCTTCTGCTCTCACACAATGGATTTTTCTGGTAGTTCCCAGATAAAATGCAAGCGCTGTTTACTCAGGACTTTTTACATACACAATCTATGCCCTGACATCAGCCTTTGAGTTAAAAAGCAGAGCATTAGAGAGAGAATCTCTCTATCTACACCAAACTGAGTATTTTTCCTCTACAAGTACAACTGGTACGTGTTTACATCATGGACTACACRCTTCATAATGAAATTCAACATTATTGAACCCAGCAATTGCTGCCAACAGCCACCTCAGCAGCAGATGTGGAGACAAGGTTCACTGAGTAACAAACAGGTGACCAGCTACTGGCTGATGAGCATCTCTGCTTCTCACTGAGGAGATTTTTGACATTAATGATTTCATGATCAAAACCTGYATTTTGATATTGCAGTAATAAATGCCAGCTGTCTGAATTCACAAYGCCTGGATCTGCAGAGCCCAAGCAAATGGAGTTTGGATCGATCAATGGAGTGATTCTGGGCCATTCCTGGAGTACAGACACTTATCTTTACAAAGCAAGCCTGAACTGTAAAGATTTCAAAGGCAGTCTGTGTGACAAACCCCCCTGTTTCATTTCAGGAGTGCCAGGAGATTCTGRTGGTGAGCACTGAGTGCGCTGCTGCTCCCTAAAGCTGAACACGTTGGCTGTTACCACCTCACACSGATATTGCATTCAGGCGTTGCAGCRGTTTTTGGCTTGGGAGAGRCTGGRAATGAGCAAACCTTCAGGCAGACAGTCTCAGGAGCAGGGGTGTCCTGGGGCAGGATGTGCAGAGCTCACTGTGGGTACAATCCCAAATCTCCCTGTTTTCCACCGTACAGGAATCCGGATTACACGGAGATGATGTGAAGCTCGGAGTGTGAAAAGCTSGAACCAGATGTCGATAACAAGAAAAGGCATTTGAGAGGAACCATTTTTTGGCAGAAGGCAGGCTGTGGAAGTGAGAGGGCTCTGGAGTAAGGCACATCTCTCTGCAAACAGAACCTTCAGTACTTTGCAGATGCAAATTCACAATTTTTTTACACAGTACTGAACTCGACTATGCATAAAATAGCCTGGTATAAGACTGGGAAATCAGTTTCTGGTTCCTTGGTTTCCTTAATTGTATTTTGACAATTTGCCAAAATAAATGCTATACTGCAAGCTCCATGGAATGGGAACACAGCCTTGTTTGTGAGCATCAACAGCCCCRCATCAGATATTTTTGGTAAGTCTAGATTAAAAACCACAGAAGACCCTGGAAAGTCACTGCAAAAACTACCTCTACACTGAAGAAGAAATGCATCTAAAAGACCTCCACAAGGATCAGTACATGCACAGACCTCGCAACARCTGTTCTGGTTGTGCCTTTTGCTTCAGGGTTTTTTTGTTTGGCCTTAGTAGAGGTGGGAGGAGCAAGTCTTTCATAAAGCTGTGTCATCATCTTCTCCAAAATCCCCCACCAGCAGCGAGTGTTTGTCTGGCTCACTGAGGACGATGCTGTTGACTGAACGTTTATCTGAGAACAGGGAGTTGATGGAGGCTCTGCTGTAGTTGATGATTCGATCCATCAGGCTCAGCTTAGGGGAGCCAGTGCCCAACTCATCAATCCCCACATGGACACTGATCTCCGACGGGCTCTTGTGCCTCATCTGGCCACGGGCACGGAACTCCAGCTTCTCAGAACTTGGTTTGTGGTACCTAAGGACRGAAAAACCCAAATGGAACAATACCTCTGAGACTGAAGTACACTGAAAGATGGATAGAAACTTTATGATCCTGCACAACACTGAGACATTTAAAATTGGTTTTATATTAGAAACAACAAGGTTTCTCTCAAATACAAAAAGGCCACTAAAGAATTTCCCATTCTGAACACTTCTGATTTGAATACTTCTGGTCTCTTCACATTAGAAACAACATTTTTCAACTACTGACTTGCCTGAATTGTTCTTCAGAAGGCTTCAGAATCTCTCACAGTCCTACATWTATTTTCTGCCACTCAAAGTAAAAGACCCAAGCTTCAAATCTGAGTTACAAACCACAAGACTGTCCCTACTCACATCTTTAAGAGCAAAGAAGAAAGCACCACAGAGACYGAGGAGGCAGCCATGGCTGCAGATCCCATCCAGGGCTGCAGCACCAAACCAATGGGCAGGAAGACACCTGGAAAATTRAAGCAGCAGTAAGTTCAGAGCAGGAACACTGCATTATTGAGGTATACAATTTCACACGGACTGTCTAGCTTTAGTTGCATTTCAATGTGTTAATAAATAGGATTTTAGTTTAAATGAGCAATATTTAATACATTAGGATTTGTGGTTTATCTCAACTAGAACCTCAGGTGAATGCACACCTGGATGTGCCAGTCGCAGTCTAAAACTCAGAGGTGGCATGTCCTGCCCACCCTACAGGAAACTGCTTGTTCACAGGATCAGGCTTTCAATAAACTTCTATCCTCAAGTTACTTCATTGYGCTGAGCACATCCATAGTAGCCACAGGGTGGGAATACAGCTCACAAATATTCCACTGCAAAATCCCCAGGCAGAGAACTTTGCCATTACTGACAGCCAGAAATAAAGACAATGGAAACTCTCCCACACACCAGTAAATCACTGCAATCTTCTGCTCCCTGAGCCCAATCCAATTAGTGSAGGCAACACTCACACACCTGCAGCTATGGGAACTCCAATGAGATTATAAATCAGAGCAAAGACAAAGTTGATCCGGATCCTCTTCACGGTTTTCCTGGATAAATCTATGCTTGCTACCACATCCATCAGGTCATCCTGCAAGTTAAAATGTTCATTGGAGCAGAGAAACAGAAAACACACATGTAGTTTCAGCATAATGCTGTTTTACAGCTCACTACAGTGCCCTGGATGGAACAGGCTAAWCACAGGAAGCCCTCTGGAGGCTGCACAGCCCAGTCAGTGCCAATCTTAGTCCAGAGATAACATCCACAGCACCTCACAGACAGCTCCAAACACTGACCACAGGCTGCCACAGTGTTGCTGATACATAAGAAGTGATTTTAAGTTTGCTGTGGTGMATTATCCAAATGCAATTTATGTTTGCCAAAGCACACGTCACTTTCTCCTCCTTTACCCACTCTCAAATTGTAATTACCCCAAAATGTGCAGTACCCAGAAAACTTGAAAGTTTCCTTCAYGGGATAATCACCATTGCACTAAATAAACACAATGAGGACAATCTAGGTTACAGTTCTCCTGGCTTATGGAGATTGTGCACCTCTGCATGACCCAGGACAYCCCAGCCTTCCGACCCCTCTATCAGCCCCTTTGACTCTGCGTGCTTACCCTGATGAGAACCACATCAGCTGCCTCGATGGCCACATCCGTRCCCGTGCCAATGGCAATTCCCACGTTGGCCATGGCCAGGGCAGGGGAGTCGTTGATCCCATCTCCAACCATGGCCACCCGCTTCCCCTCATCCTGCAGCTGCTTCACTTTGGCCACTTTGTGCGAGGGGAGAACCTCTGCAAACACTTTGGTGATGCCAACCTGAACACACAGAGGACACAACTGAGCTCAGCTTTTCCAGCAGCTGTCAACTGTTATTGCTCATGAGCTAAAGACCAAATGATGCTCCATTCTTGCATTCTCTCCTTGTTGGTGACTGAGATATGAACTTTGTTTAGGGGGCTTTTGCATGCAAAGCTGTTTATTGTAAAAAAATTTTGTATTTTGTAAGAATTTAAACAATTAAAAATTAATTTTTATTCACATACAATGTATGTAGCAATGGGCAAAGTTTGTTTTTTGTGGGGTTTTTGTTTGTTTGCATTTTTTTTGTTTTTTCTCATGGCTTTAGTTTCTGTGAACTGACTTTTCTGTATTTAATTGTATCTATTTACTTAGGAGTTTTTTAAGGCAAACAGATTTCCGCTATCCAAGGCCTGCACCCCTACACCTCCTTATTCCAAATCTTTTTAAATGACCATCTTTCACACCAGACCAGTTCTCAGCCAGCCACCAGCAGTATCAACATACAACACCACCCTTCCTGCTGAATCCAGCTCCAGACCCAGGCACAGGACACCAGCTCACCTGAGAGGCGATGGACCGGGCTGTTTTACTGTTGTCACCGGTCATGAGGACAACTTCTAACCCCATGCTCTTCAAAGTGTACACTGCCAGCTCAGCCTCCGGCTTCACAGTATCTGCAATAGCTATCAAGCCACAGAGCACTCCTGAAAAAAAGAAAGAAAGCATTTGTAATAAAGATCTCTGTTGATTTAGGGAAAAAAAAAAAAGTAACGTCTTCCTCCCAGTAAGACCAGCTCCAGAACCAGTTAATATTAGCAGTAAAAAGTGGAATGASAACAGGTGTAGGGGCAGCAAGATTTAAAGCAATACAGAGCATGTAACGTCCAACCACAATAAAAATATAACCAACCCACAGTCCATTTTTTCTTCCTTCCTGCCCCTTTGCTTTCATTGAAATCTTTGCAATATATTATTATGCCCAACTCTCTTGTCTACTAAGAAAGGCAGGAAGAGCCTTTTGTAAAGGCTGATGTAAACTGATCAAGGATCTCTTTTCATCTCATTACTCTGCTTTAGGTACAGCTGTTATGACATCACTACTTACCAATTTCCATTTAGGTGACATTTTATGTGATATTTAGTGACAATTCAAGCTCTGAACAAAGCAGCATCCATGAACTCACCATCCACAGCTGCCAGAACAGCYGTGCGGCCTCTCCGCTCGTGTTCCATCATGGCTTTGTCCACCTCACTTCTCACCAGGAGTCCATTCCTGGTCATCCATTCCCGGTTCCCAATGAGAACTGAGTATTTCTGAGAGGTCACAGTAGCTGAAGGAAGAAAACACAACCCTACCATCATGTGGATAAGCAAGGAGCTTCCCTGCAGCTCATTTCAGTACGCACTGAAATGCCATTGCAGGGAATCCAAACAGAAATAAAGAATCTCCCAATACTTTCTGCCCTACCAATGCCTTCATGTGTCCTTCACAAAAGAGAACCAACATTTCTCCAGCCCTGGGGAGTTACTCCATGTCAGAGGGCCAAAAACCCCAGGCCAAAGGACAGTAAGGAACCAAGTCCCCATCTCAGCACTTCTAATTTCTAACAACAGCTCAGTGGAGTTAAAACAACTAACAATGAGCTGTTCTTGAGAGAAAACTAATGGGTTATGCAAATACACACAATTCTGGCTAGCTAATGGTAACTTGGGATGAAGCAAAGYAAAACCAGAGAGAGCTGATTTTCCAGTCCCATATTCAACGTGCAACTTAAAAAAGTATTTAATTTAAATGTTCCGAGGGATGTGTGAGCACAAAATAAACTAATGAGTGACTATTTGATGTGTGCCTTATGTCACCCCATTTCTCCAAGGCCGAAATAAGTGACCTTGCTCTTAAGATCCCAAAGACACAAAAGCAAAATCTGTCTATTTTATTCTCTAACCCAGAATTAACTTACTTGGTAGCTCAGCATCAATGATCAAAGCAGGCTGCACTGATTCGTCTGCATTCTCCTCAATTTTCACAAGKGTCACATTTTTAACATTATTTTCTTCAACCATTCTGTTTTTCCTGTACAGTAATGCTTCAATATTGGTGACTTTGCAACTGATGCCACAGCCTGGAACTACCTGAAAATCTGTACATGTCCCAAGGGTTTCTGAGTTCAGTTCCTAGAAACGAAAGGATAGAAACTGATGAAATTTTGAAATATATACAAGCACGATGCAATTACAAAGCCCACAAAACAAAGTGAAGTTGACCAAAGAGGAGGGAAATAATCATCAAAACCTGAATGGTACATTTAAAAGGGTGTGATTTATGTGGCTCCACAGCTTTCAGCTTTCCCAATTAAATATAGCAATTACTCAATATGTGTTTATTATTAGTCTGGTATTTATGAAGCACTGCAAGGGAGGTTTTACCCCAAGCAGAGAGCAGTTGTGGTGTGGAATCCCCTCACCTTTTTGCAGTACTTTGTGATGGCTGCTCCGAGGGGGTGCTCGCTGCTGCTCTCCGCTGTCCCCACGATCGCCAGCATTTTGTGACGGGRGAGTTGGTTCCCCTCCACCAGGAACTTCACCTGCATCACTTCTGGAGTCCCGTGGGTGATGGTCCCTGTTTTGTCAAACACAACCACCTTCACCTGCAAGGAAACAGGAAGATTTAATTCCACAAACCCAGCATGGAGGAACAGATTCCTTGGAAAACCACCCCCTTTAACCAAACRTATGAACACAGAATGATTGATCTGACGTAGCACGGAATATCCCGAGCTGGACGGACCCTCCAGGATATTCCAGGAGCTGCTCCAAGCACAGCTGGCAAGGTGCCCCAYCCCAATGCCCTGGTGGCACAGCCCCAGTGCTCACCTTGTGTGCCATCTCCAGGGGCTCCCCGCCCTTGATGAGGATGCCGTTCTGAGCCCCCACGCCCGTGCCCACCATGACAGCAGTGGGGGTGGCCAGGCCCAGGGAGCAGGGACAGGCAATGCACAGCACCGTGATGGACGCCTGGAAAGCGAAGCGGATGATCACCTCTGCTGCTGAAATGCTCTTGTTGTAGCCCTGGGGACGGAGTGGTTTGATCAGGGAAGGCATTGAACAACAGGAACAGCACATTCAACTACACACTGCAGCTTTTCCGGCCTCCAAGGCAGAGTTATCAGCTGAGTATTCATATTAAAGCATAAGCAAACTATGCAAAACCTACGATTATTAATTAAATTAGTGGCTAATTAACCAGCTTCTCTTCTATATTCCATCTACCCTTAACTGTTTTATTTATAGGCTATTTTCCTAAACAAGACACCACATGCTACAACTCTTTAATGATGCACTTGTAATAAAAGAGACTCTATTAAAAACACATAATGTGAGGGGGAAAAAAAGCAGATGTGAAAATGGCTTTCCCGGACACTAATAAATTCTAATAAAAAATAGTCCTGAAACAAGAAATCTGTGATCTAAGCAACCCTCGAATCTAAGTTGAGATCCCGACTCTCCTCTGGAATTTGTGATGAAATTGAGTTCCACTGATTCCCAAGATGCATTTACACAGAGCTATACTAACAGAGCCAGATGCAAAATTGGAACTTGTGACAGGAGAGAATTTTTTTCCCACAGAGGAGGGATGGATGGTGGGAAATTTTTTTGTTACATTTAAGATGTACTTCTTTTAATTAACTTTTTTCTTAATCCTGACTTTCAGGAGTTGATTAATTACTGTGGATTCTCTTTAAGTATAAATGCAGGAGTGACACAGTAGAAAAAAAATGCATAATGTAAAAAATGTAGTAAGAGCAGTAATAGCAACTGCCTGCAAGGATAATCCAGAAAGGGAAGCACTGCAGTCTAATAGAATTGGAAAGCTGTTTATTAAATATTTCAGAAGGTGTTTAAGGAGATTTACTTACCAGAAAGTATTTTTCCACTATTTCAAAATCCACAAATCCAATTATAATCCAGGCAAAAAGGGTAACCACAGAGACAGCCACAATAAAAGGCACAAAGTAGCCACTAAGTTTGTCTGCAAATTGCTGGATGGGAGCCTGGGAAGGAGAAACATCAGTCAGCACCATCATGTTTGCTCTCTTCTGCACCTTCAGACATAACCCCAGCTGCTGCCTGCAGCACACTTGGCTTGCCACACTTCATAATTACACATTTACTTAATATAGAGGATGCAACTCGGCACAGTAGACTGGATCAAAGGCCTTATTCAGCAAGAGACTTCATTATGCAGCTGCAATTCAAACCCAAACAGTCTCAGCCACCCCTCCAGTGATTTGGTGTGCTGGTGTCTACATGAGACAGCAAAACTCAAGTGCCACATGTGATGAGACCCTACCTTTGAGGTCTGGGCCTCCTCCACGAGTTTAACAATCTGGGAGAGGGTGGTATCAGCTCCCACGTGTGTGGCTGAGATCAGGAGGGAGCCGTTCTGATTGATGGATCCTGCAATCACCGTATTGCCGGGCTTCTTGGTCACAGGCATGGCCTCACCTGGGGAAGGGCAGTAACACACACAGCACTGCTGACAAATGCACCTTTGGGACAGCTTCCAGCCCCTGACAAGGGACAGCAGCAGCTCCAACTCCCATCTGTGGGTTTGTTTAAAGGAAAACATTTTAACGTTTGGGAAAAGCAAATACTGACCTGTGATGAGAGACTCRTCCACCATGGAGTGTCCTTCAATAACACGACCATCCACTGGGAATTTGCCTCCTGGGACCACCTTGACAATGTCACCTCGCTGAACCAGTTCCACATCGACTTGCTCCTCACTGGAATGGCGCAAATGTTTTGTAAGAGATTGGAACTGGAGTGATCCTAGTACTACACACAAAGCATAACCCCACTGGCTGGCATTAATGAATACAAAAATGAGCAGTAGGAAGTCATAGTGCTATTTGAAATGGCCTATTTTATCACAATTTTATTTACTTTCCAGTTAAGAAAATCCACTCTCATCACAGCAAAAAAATCGGCAATAAAACAATAAACCAATAAACCAAAGCAAGCAATGTTAATYGTTCTGTATTTTAATATTTTTATCTGCCAGCAAATCTGAAGTTATTTGCTTCATAGTTCTATAGGATAGTAAAATTTGTCTGTGAAAGAAGTACAGTAACAACAAAAAAGGAGTAACAGAAAAAGCAAATGACAAAGCAAGATACCTTAAAAGAACGTTATCAGGGCCCAAGGTAACAATAGTAGCTTCAGTAGCTTGTAATGAAATTAGTCTTGCCAGTGCTTCTGAGGTTTTACCCTAGAATAATAATTTTCATATTTTTCTGACTATTCTATTGAGAGAAMAACTGGGTAAATGACAACTGTGTGTGTTGCAATTTACCCTCTTAAGAAAACACTTTCCACAAACAGACTGCTATTAAGTCATACTTTCATGAGTGCAGTTACTAAATGATTTTACAAAACACAAGGCTAAAAAAAACCAGCAAAGCTTTTGCACGGGGTGTTTTTCACAAGGTACACAACATTCTGAAGGGATTCTCAGTGCCTTGGGCTCCTCTTGTCCTCACCTTTGCCACGTGCTCCAGCCAGCGGCCCAGCGAGATGAACACRAACAGCATGGGCGGCGTGTCGAAGAAGGTGACGGGGTTCACCTTGGCCTTCTCAGCCATTGCCACCAGCAGGATGACAAAGGAGTAGAGGAAGGCAATGGAAGTGGCCAGCACCACGAGCACATCCATGTTGGCAGTGTTGTGCCTCAGTGCTCTGGAGGCCTGGATGTAGAAGTGCCACCCTCCAAACACCTGCAACGGCATGTCACACACATCTCCAACACACAGCAGCATCTTTTCCCTTTTATTGGTGTTATTTGCTTCTTCCTGAACAAAATCCCAGCTCTAGCTGGGGCTGTGGTCTTTCTACAGCACTCTTAGATATTCCCAGTGTCCTCCCAGTGGGATTCAGGAGCTGCCTCAGGTGCACAGCCCCTTCTCCACCCACCCCTGACAGTCCCCAGCACCCATTTTGGCAACAGCAGATGCACACAACAACCTCAAAAGCATTTTATATCAGCATAAAAACATTCACTTTAATTTTGCATCAGCATAATTACATTCACTTTTCAAACTTGATTTCTTCATCACCTTCCATTTTGAGCATTTAAGCAGAACAAAGCAGGAGTTGCCAWAACCCCACTTACCTGTACAGGGACACAGAGTAAAAACGACAGGAAATTCATGACAGACAGTCCTGGCAGGAGCTGATATTCCAGCACCATGGAGGAGTGCAGGGCCTCCATCTCCTCACTGCTCATGTTGTGATGGGCGTGAGCCTCYGAGAGCTGGCTGTCCATCACCATCATGTAAATCATCAGCCCCATGACAGGGATACAGAAAACCAGGCTCACCACAAAAGACCTTTTCCACCTCAGATTTAAAAGGAGAGAAAAAAAGGAAAAAGAACTGGTATTGCAGTCAAGTGCTAGAGAATATTTTAAGTAGTAAGTCTGCACAGTCACCAAAAAAAAATCATAAACTGATGGTTGATTAACAAAGAAGAATCAAAGATATTTAAGGAATCTTTGTATCTTCAGGAATACTTACTGCCTGATTTCCTGTTTGTGATCCAGATGACTGGCAGATCTGTCCTTTTTAACTAAGGAAGTAGTAAAACCTAAATCCTAAGGAAAAAAGCACAATAATAACAAAAGAGAACAGTCAGTTCTAAAATACATTCATGTTCAGTTATTTACTCATTACTTATGGTGCCAGTCTTACCTTTGATCAAYTTTATTAACATTTCTGATATGAAATGTTACTGCTGTCTGGTACTATTGTATAGTTACCTTGCAAAAAGAGAAAAGCAATCTGATGAAGAAATTAACCTTTCAGGAATAAAATGCTGTTCTAAAATGTGGCTTTCCAAAGTGGCTGTTCCTAAAGTGCAGAAGTAGAGAAATGGAAGGAGAAAGCAGAGAAACTGATTTCACCTTTCACATGCTGCAGTACTTTATTTTTAACTAAATGTACTTTAGTTTTCTATAAATCTATAGCTGATATCTTCGAGTCTACCATGATCTGGCCTTTACAGTATTTGTTTAAAAACTTAGCCAAAGCTGTAACAGAGCATTTTTGAGCCAGAATACACAAATGAGCTGCAGAAACCTACACTAAGAAGAAAGCAGATAGAAGAAAATAAATCTATTTTTAGCTTTAACAGCCTTCTATTTCTGGGATGTGTAACTCTTCCAAGGACAGTGGATTTTTTTGAGACTTGGTGCCTYCATGAAACTCACCTTTATCACTTGGATGACATCTCGAGGACCAATGGCCTCAGGGTCATATTTGATGTGGGCTTTGTTGGTTGCAAGAGCCACYGAGCAGTACAGCACCCCGTTGGTCTTCATGAGGGTGGATTCAATTTTGTGCACACAGGAGGCACAGGTCATMCCTCTCACCTGTAAAATAAAGGTTCCTTCCTGTTAGCAAAGCACAGGTTACCTGGMAAATGCATCTTAAAAAGTAGGAAAAGTGTTTGTGACTGTGCTGCATCATTTATTGCTTCAGTCCGGGCTGTGAAGCAGTGAGATGGAGCTTTCTAGTTAAGGAGAGCACTGTAGAATCATGGAATGGTTTGGGTTGGAAGGGACCTTAAAGACCATCCATTTGCAAGTCCCTGCGATGGGTAGGGATGCTCCCACAAAATCATGCTGCTCAGGGCCCCATCCAACCTTCCCAGAGGAAGCACAGCACAGGAACAAGGTTATCAAACCCTGTTTAAGCTCTGTTGGCTCCTCAAGCTCAGAGCTCTGGGACACTGAGCTATACTCAGCTTCAGAAAGAGAAAAGAAAAAGTAAATTCTGGTAACAGGCAGAACAATCAGAAAACCACAGTAAAATTTCTTTGCATGTGTTTTCAGTGTAGTTTGCAGAGTTTGCAGGACAAGCTATCATATGTGACACATACCTGATGTACTGTTACACTTTTTTTTGCACATTACTCTCTATTACATGATTAAACTCTAGGAAATAGCCACTAAAACAAGCACATCCAAGAGATAAAAGTAATGAAAGCTGAGTGTGGCTGGGTTTAATGATTTGCTTACAACAAGTTCCAGAATTCCATCCCCTTCCCCGCAGTCTTCCATCACGGTGGCTCCAAAGCCCARCTCCCGAATGAGCTCTGCAATTGCTGCAGGGTGAATGACAGCAGGGTTGTACCTCACTTCTGCCTTCCCTGCCATCAGGGCCACCAGGATCGAGTGTATCCCTAGGGAAACAAAAGTGTGAGGGCAGATCAGCCTAAGAAACATCCTGCATTTATGGTAACATGAGGGAAGAACACAATTTATTGAAATTGGGAAAGTTTCTGCGCTGTATACAAAAAAACCATTCCCAACCAACCCTGGCACCTCAGAGTAGGTGTGACAGATGAAAGCATCATTCCACATGAGCATCACATGCCTTTAACAGYGTAATTACAAACATTCTGTCCATGCTACATGAAAAAGGTTCTATTTCCACTTCAAAGAAGTTTTTCTAAAACACAGTGCTGTGTATTTCTTGGATTTGCATTTCCAGAAGTCTTCTTTAAGGGAGAACCTGTGTGACAAAGGGCAGATCTAACAGTGCAATCCTACTGTGCACTGAGAGGATTTAGACTCATCCATTTTCTAGGATGGAAAAAATGAAAATCCAGGCTAACTTGAAACCCAYCCATCTTCATTACAATAATTAAACACAGTCTGCATTAATGACTCTGTTACATCACAGTCATGCAGACATTTGTTCTGCAGATATAATCACAGACACCCCTGCTTGACTCGCAGAGCTAAAATTAACCTGTGTCCCTTTAATCCACTCACACTGTCYCTCCTCACAGTCCCCTCATGCACACATCTGCTTCTGCCTTTTAGCTGCACACCTGAGCACCTCCCTCCAGCAGGAAAGGGTTGGTTTACCTTCAAAAGGACCCATATTCTTTGAAGCAGTCAAAAGCCGCTGCTTTTGCAACAGCAGTGTCTGGGCAGCATGTCCCCAAAGCAGCAGGAATGTCCCTGTTCCCACCCTATGGACCAGAGGCAAGCAGGAACACCTGTCCTGACAGCCCACCCCTCAAAAACACCACAMAAGCCAGWTGGATTCTCCCAAACAAATGCTTRGAARCRTTAACAGAYCACRCTGACACACATCTCACCATCCTCTCGTCTCAGATTCCTCTCGATGTTGGCTACACACGAGGCACACGTCATTCCTGTCACCTGGACATAGCACTTGGAGATGGYTTTGCTCTCCTGCCTGCCGAGGTGGGCTGGTGGAGCTTTGGAGGGCAGCTCAGGCTTGTGAGAGTCCAGMTGTGCTTCAAGGGAGGGCTGAGCTTTGGCCACGGGGAGTTCTGCCTTGGCTGGAAAGGAGATGGCAGTTTGTGACATGGTGAGCAGCCACTGCAGTGAGGGGTGAGCTGCTCATTTAGACTGACAATGAAAATGCTAATTGCACAGCCTTGTCAGTCTGATCCATCCACCTGGCTGCCAGTTGAGGCAGCAAAAGAAAGCAAGACATGGTGAGCCATGTGAGGTGGGCCACTGATTAACTCACTGATTTGTTATTGTTTTTCCTTTTGCCTTTCCCCACTGTCTTTGTTCTATTACACATCCTTTGTCCTCTCCTGTAGGTGTAAGCAAAACCTCTGCTTTGTAACCTTAGCTTCACACACAGTTTTATACACTTTACCTGGAGCACAAAGCTACTAAGCAAGTGCTTTCTCAAAAGCAAAGTCAGTGTTTTGAACCCCAGAGAAAGGCTCTGGAACTACAGGCCTCTGCTTTTTACAGCCAGTCAGRGGGATGCTCTGTTTGTGCAGGAACAGCGTGAAAAGGATCGAATGTAAGTACACAACCACTTCTATTGACATAAAATAGCATTTATCTGACATATTTATAYTGCCATACACCTCAAACATTTGAACCAATCTGATGTATGAAAGGATGTGCACCTTATCTTTAATTATCTCATCTGCAGTGAAGATAAAAAGCTTCTCTTGGCAAGCACAAAGTGCATGTCAGCTGCTAAATTTCATCTTTGTAGTACCAAATCCTAAACAAAACTGCACAATTCTTGTAAATTCAAAAACATCTTGTGTGTCATTACCTGGAAAAGATGCATCAAATCCCATATCCTCTATTGAGGACCTCAAATCTTCTGGGYTTGTCTGCAGCGGGTCGTACTCTATGGTCCCATTTCCATTTGGGAGAGAGACAAGCACAGATTTCACCCCTGYCTTTTGGGACAGCACTCCCTCGATGGATTGCACACAGGAGCTGCAAGTCATGCCCTCKATATTGATCACAACAACTTGAGTCAGGGGCTGACCGGGATCCTTGGAAAGCGGGTGAGATTTCAGTGGAGACGCCAGCGTGGGGAAAAGCGCCATGTTCTCACACTCCTCAGCGAGGCTGACTCTGAAACTCTCTGGAGACACGTTCTCCACGGCTTTCCTCAGCTTTTCCATGCTAATTAAGCTCGGGTTGTAGCTGATCACAGCAGATTTGCTCTCCAATGACACCACGACACTCGTCACTGCCGGGAGCGCTGATACGGTGCTCTGGATGTTGAAGACGCAGGAATTGCAGTGCATCCCCTCGACTCTGAACACAACTGTCTTTGACCCAGRCCCGAGGGAGTTTTCTTTCTGTGATGCCTCAGAACTTCTGGGCTGAGCATTCTTCAGCTTCTCCAGGTCAATCCCACTGAGCCTCAGGGGTCTAGGCTGCTTTTTGAAGGATGCTGTGAAACCTGCCGCTTCAATCTGCTGTTTTATTTCTTCTGCTGCAATTAGATGAGGCTGGTAGACAACAACAGCTTCCTGATTGTCCAGGGACACTGGAAATTAATAGAAATAAGGGTGTGTCACTGCCCTGAGCATAGTAAGCACATCACAGGATCTTGTCAGAGCTTTCCAGCAACACTTTAAATGGGCAGAAATGTAACTGCAACAGAACGATTTCATTGCTTTGGTAAAGCTCAAACAACTTAGTTCTTCAACCAGTTTTTGTCTAGCACTACAACAATTCTCAAGTCCTCCTCAAATTTTTGCTCTTGCCCCAGGACTTTCACAAATGGCATCACTACTTACTGAATTTATCCTTTATTGGGGGTCTGTGGCAATATACTTATCCCAAAGCTAATTGCACAGGTAAGTTGGTCTTCCCTTTTAGATACATTTACATATATTTTATTTACATACTTATTTCATATGTATAATTATTTACATATTTAGATACATTTACGATACAAAATTTTAACTGGACAGAAAAGATTAACTATTATAATTATAATTTTAAAAAGACATCTGGTATTAGAGATTTCCATAACTAATAATAAAATTAAACCACACAACTCCTTCTGGCTCCCTACCACATGTAAAGCAACCACTGAACATYGTCACACATGTAAGAGCAACACCCTTCCCATCATCTGGGTTTCTTTCTTCACTTCTAGTCCACATTAAAGACATAATTAAATACCCAGTGCCACAAAGAGTCACTGTCACATGGAGTTATCTCACCTAAACTTGTAATGACATCAAAGAACAAACAGCATGGCCAGCTTCAATTTACATAAAACSACACTAAGGCTGTACCTCTAACCTGTTAAATTCCCTGTAATTTACCAGCTTTAATTCACACAAAAACACAGGGAGGTTTTACCTCTAATCCTCTGAATTCCCTGCAGCTTGCCCAGCTTCCCCTCGATGGTGCTGGTGCAGGAGTGGCAGGTCATCCCGTCGACTTTGAGGCGCAGCACAGCGCTGCTCGCCTGGGAGCAGCTGGAATCTTCCCAAGTTCCAGGCGCTCCCTCTGGCACAGAGATGTTTAAATCCACTCCTGGCACCATCTGGGTAATGTGCCTGCCATTGATGASGGCAGGGATGAAAGCCACCACTGCGGTTCTTTGATCAGAGGACACTTTCACATCCACGATCCCTTTGTTCCTCAGCAGCGTGGTGCAGATCTGCCTGGGCGTTAGGGCTGACTGGGCAGGGAGGGTGAGGAAAATTGTGTCAGGTAGAACAGGTTGTGGCATTGACTCAGCCAGGGTAGCATCAAATCCCATGTCACAGATGGCTTCCTGCAGAGCCACGGGAGTTTGCAGCTTGGAGTCATAGATGACCACGGCGTTCTTGTCCTCCAGAGAGACCTCGAGGGGATAAACAAAGCAAAATTTAGCAAAATGCAACACAAAAGGTTGAGAACTGACACTGCTCCAGACTAGAAATTGCTTTCACTTGCAAATATTAGCAATACTTGTCAAGTACAACTTTATCTTTCACTACTCACCTCAAAGCCACCCCTACTGAGTAACTCCTGCTCTCCTGAGCAACAACAGGGCTGGAAAAAACAGATCCCAGCCTGACTCTCASCTCCTTTACAAATCTGTCTGGCCACTTCTACTTACAACATCCAGACAGCACCAAGGCATTTAATGAAACTTCCAGAGCCAAATTCACCTGAATTAGGATGACTAACCCAATTCAATCCCTGGAGCAAAACAGCCYACAGAAGAAATCCAAATCTGTTAGTAGCAATTCTAATGCAGTTAGGAGTAACTGCCCTCAGGCTATAAGGATGGAAGAAAGCACTCTTTGTAAAAACCCACAGCTCTAAGTAGCAGTAAAGGAGCCCAGCACTTCCACGCAATGAAGGCACAGGCTGGTAACCTGCTGGGAGCAAAAACCTGCATCAAACTTCATCAAAACTCACTTCAGACASCCAGTATGTGACAAACATTAAAGCAGCTGTTTTTCCTCTCTCTGTACATTTTRGTGATCCAGAGTCATCCTTATTTGGTGATAACCTTTCCCATCTGATGGTACAAGTATCCTYAATTTAATTTGCTCCCAACAGATGATACAGCAAACACAGTAACTGCAGTTTCCAAAAGGAAAAAGCAATGCCTGCYAGAGGCCCCACACATTATCAATTCAATTCTATCTTTCCTCTGGGCAAAGGTACAAYCTAAAGACCACAGTCATGATTAAATTATATCGGTCAAATCATTTTAAGAACCACATTTCCTCATTTCTGTCTCAATTACGGGCCTTAGCAGAATTAGYAACATGGACATTTCTTGTTATCATTAGAGAAAAACTTAAAAGCAGCTGTTTGTCTGTATTAGTCATCTAACATTCATGTCCCTTGCTAACTCATAATCACTACACAAAACCCTTTTACTATACCCAGAGAATTTTCTGAATCAACTGATCTGGCCAGACTGAAGCTTTGATGCTGTAAAAAGGAAAATTACTAAATAGGACCTCTTAAACTTTCTTRGAGTCCTGCTCTACTCAGACTAAGGTTTTGCAACGTTATTTTTTGAAACAGAATTTAGCTCTGGAATGAGGTATTTACCCAAAAACCTAAATACAAAAGTCTTTAAACTGTCCTTTAAAAAATCTGTTTCATTCCTCATGTAAAAGACATTGAGGATACACGTTGTATAAATCTGCCTCTCCTATCCAAAGTCATCTCAGAAGCGTRTTCTCAGAAACTCACTGAGAAATCACAAGGCTGACAAAATGACACGTTTTGCTAGAATAGGAGAAAGGAAGGGTTCTGAAATCAGATTATTTGGGAGTTTTATTTTACAGGCTGCTTTTAGCCTTTATCTRGGCTCATGCTTGCAGACACCCAGTGATTTATCTGCCCAAGCACAGGGCTCTGCTCAGAGCTCCAGGGCTCTGTTGTCAGAGAAGAGACTCACATTAAAGCTGAAAAAAAGATGAAAAATTATCTGTCTTGTAAATATTCACCAATATTTGTGTGCTGCTTTTCACCAAAATTTGTGTGTGTACACAAACACCCATTTCAGGCCAAGTAGAACTGCTCTGAACTGTGCAGCACTTGCTCTGCAGGGGAAGGGCACCACAATGGGCCTTGCAAAACCTGCTACAGATCGTGATCAAAACCCCAAATTAAAACTGTGCCCAGTTCTGGGAAGGGAAGTGTTCACCTACAACAGGAACTAACTTCTGATAACACCAGGAAGATATTATTTTCTTTGGAGTAAAATCRACAAYTACAGAATGTAACMGGATGCTATCAGAACCTAGATACTMAATAAATAAACTTTTCCTGGTTTTAGGACTGTTCTTTCTATCACAGCTTGGGTCATAAAAGTCATAGGAGTCCTCCAGCTTTTAAATTACTTCCATTATTAAAACTACTGTAAAATGATGGACTGTGCAGTGATAACAAGCTCATCCTCAAATATTCTACAATCCAGTATTTTGGCCCTGACACAAAAAAGACCAAAAATGTTGGTATCTCCTCTGAGCTAAGAAAAAAAGTTAAGTCCAAGTCAGGCAAAAAAAAGCCTGAATTAGGACATACCCTGTCTTGCCTCTATTTTCTTTTTTCTTTAAATTTTTTCCCTCTTACTTCAGAATACTGAATTAATTGCAATGCAGAAAATTGATTAAGAGCTACAGCTTATGACTTAGCTCCCACTCCAGCAAAGCAAGCACTTGCTTTTCTCTTATTTACCACAAATACACTCATGGACTTCCAACATCAGCCTCCCATGAAACATACAAAATAACTCCCCCCAATTATTTTCCTCCCTTGGAGCACAATTTACCACAGTTTCTCATAAAGGACAAAGCTTGGCTAGAAACAGTGCTGGTGTCACTCACTTTGATGTTATGGATTCCATTCATCTGCCCCAGGTGCTGCTCAATGCTCTGGACACAGGAGTTGCAGGTCATCCCCTCCACACCGATGGCCACRGATTTTGCCTCCATCGTGAATTTCTACTTGAGTCTTCTCATTGCTGGTGGCTRAAAACAACCAAGACATCAGTTCCTAAAGAATTTCACAGAGATTAAAACAAAAACAGGGATGTATGGAAGGTGTCCCCATGGCAATGAGATGAGCTTTCCAAACCAAACCATTCTGGGCTTCTGGGATAACAGAGGACATCCTTCACCACAGGRGAATCTGGCAGACGTAAAAATCTGAGCAGACCTGAACAAATGGAAAACTTCACATATTTATTCCCCTGAATTTTCAAAAAGGGAAAGCATTCAGACATCTGTTATTTGATTTGGGTTACAATGGAGATCATTTAATCATTTAATTACATGGAGCAAGCTGTGACTCACTAGTGTGTGAGATTAAATTATAGGGAGAAGCGAGACAGAGAGAGGGACAGCAGCTCTTGGAATGCTAAAACGAGAGGATGGCACAGCAGCCACAATGGTACAGCTGATAACTGTGTTTTTCCACATTTCTCACTCATATATTGCCCTACATTAACAAAAACAAGTGATACTAAATTAGCCCAGGAAGCAAATCAAGCTTTTTCCCACACCTCATTCAGAAAGGTTTAATTTCTGCTCCTCTGAAGAGTTTCATYATTATTTTTGCTCATAAAACAAGCTCAGAAAAAAAAATTACTGAACCTAAATGAAATTAATTCGTAGAAATAATAGCTAATGCAAAGAACTTCTTTTGCCCAATGGATTAAGGGAGAAAGAGGGCAAAAGAAGCAGTTTCCAGATTTTTTCTGAATATTATAAAAAAAAGTAACGTAAGCTTTCATTGACAGAGAGGTTAGTGACCAGGAAAATGATCACAGTTAATGTTTGGCAGCAATGGAAGCAGCAGTAAAATCTGATGACTAAATGAGGAGCCAAAGYGAAGCACAAGCTCTACTTGTTTTCTTACCCTGAGGACTTATCTTGGAAAACTCAATTACTCTGATGTTTAATAAAATAAATTTTTCTTSCTCCTCAGTGACATTTCCAGACTGTACCCTGTTATAGAAGGCCTGAAGGGTTCTGGTTTCACTTTGAGAYGTGCCACAGACCATGTACGAATACAAGGAAGTTCCATCATGGAAAAGGGTTTACCTCCCTGATGCACAAAACTAAATGTTGAATTTAAAAAGAAGTGAAGACAGTATAGAACAGTGACCTTTCCAATAGATGAAATACATCTCATCTCTGCTAAGAAGAGAAATAAGACAACTCTGCCTGAGGAGTTATTACAGATCTCACTTCTTGCCTGCTTTTATAAGAGCTGAGTTAGTGGAAACACAGTATTTGTGTGTGAATATCCACACGTTGCAGAAATGTAGAACTGCCACCTGACAGAAGAATTATCAACCAGCAGAAAAGTGTATTTTAAACAAATTTCACACAGCAGGGTCTTTCTCAGGCTGATCTGCACATTCAGAGGTACAAAATATTTTCAAAACCACCAAGTTAGCCAAGAAAAYGGTTTCCTGTCATCCTATTGAAACRYGAYCCTCTSTGCTTCCCTCGGTTCTTCCCCAAGGAATGCTCAGTCCACACCCAGCAAACAGGGACATCATTGTAACTCCCCAGTYGGGGAGACACAAATATTCCCAAAAAAACTGAAGTACAAATAAAATTCTAAAAAGCACTTGACTTNCAATCTGCCCTCTGGTAAGGCTTGGAGAGAGGTGAATTTAAAAGCATTTCAGGTACACAACCAACCTGAACTGCCCTGACAACTGCACTGTCACTGTACTTTGGAAACAAAAGTAAGGTAAGGGGATGCTTTGCATGTGAGCTGCTATCTAAAATAATCAAAGGCTGGCAAGATGCTGCCTTGGAGGAGAGGTAACAGCTGTAATAGCTGTAAGGCAGGGAGAGCCTGCTGAGCTCCTGCCRTGCTTCAGTTTAAGAGACTCAGGCTACCGTACAATAATATCCATTTGTACAAAATCCAGGGTACAGTGTGAAAGGTTCTCTGTCAAACTAACAGCAGCCACACCTGYAGTACACTGAATTAACACTGGTTACAGTAACAATCAGCACTGCTRCCAAATGCCCAGCAATAGGTTAAAACCCAAACTGTTAAATATGTAAAAATAACATTAAACTTTTTTTTGCACTATTATTATTTCAATTTACAAGGACAAAGTATTTCTTCAATTTTCTCATGGTCTGTTTCCTTGCTCTTCTGCTGTTCATTCATAAACAGAACACAGAAAATCCTTTCCTGGAAGAGGCTGTAATTCAAACATGCAAAAACCATAAAGGCATAAGAAGAAAAAACTAAAATAAATTTATTTTTCCTTTTTTACCCCTCATGGCCCCAAAATACCAGGACTGAATCCAGACCTTTCATCAATAGAATTTATCTGTTGGACCAAACCATCTCTTCTTTTGCTCTCTGACTTCAAGTTAAGAATAACCCTGATCTCTGTGACAGGAGCATCACTCACAGCTCCCTGCTGGTAGGGAAGACAACCAACGTGGATTTTTATTTGTTTTGTTGCAAGTTGCTAACAGTTTTCTAACTAATTTTAAAAGCAGGTAGTTCTCTAAAAAAATTAGGTGTGTCCAAATCTAAACAAGCCATTTACCAGCAACACTGGTCTCTTCAAAAAGTTATTATTAACTTCTTATAACCTTCAAGAAGGTATTATTAACACTGAATTGTTAATGACCTGTTTCTCAGTCTCTGTCTTCTGCTCAGCCTTGCTGMAATTTTCAAAAGCCAAACTGTCTGGATTTCCAGTGTTCCTGATGTTTCAAAGGGATCTTGTTCTCAGAAGGAAATAGAGTCACTGTGTATAACCCTGTAAGTAGACACACAACCTTTTTACCTTCCCTTGCAAAATTCCCAGGACAAGAGACTAAATTCAAAGGCTAATAAATGCTTACATCTGAGACTGTATCCTACCTTGTCATACTCATTTATTTTCTAATGCTCAGCCTCCCTAACAAGTGCTTCAAGGTAGAGAGAATCTGGCTGAAACTTGAACAAATTATTTGCCCTATTTCCTCCTCTTGACAACTTTAAATGAAGAAAGTCCATGACTAAGCAGACTCAAAATATCTGTTACACCAATGAATTAGGACTGGATGCATACAAGAGATACACAAATATTAACAATTTATCCTAGTTCTCCTCAGTTGGGTTAACATTTTACCAAGTTTCCACAAAAAAAAGTCAAAAGATCTGCATGAGGCAATCACAATCCATGTATTCCACAGCAATGGCTTGTACAAGTTAGGATGGACTCATCCTTTTAAGTGAGATGCTAAGTTATGGATTACACASCTTTGAGAGAAGAAAAGAATGCTTTTACTCTCAATCAATGCATTGCTCCATCTACAGAACACCATAACCATCAATCAGTAAAGAATTTTAGGATGTGACAATASAAGGAAATGACAGTTCCAAGCTACCAGCTCTGTACTTAGTTTCATTTGCTTAAAGAAAGTCAGTGTTTCTAGGAAGTGAATGAAGCAACGGAAAGAGGGGATTTCTACTTCCAACAGAAATTTGGATCAGAAAGGAAAATTCAACAGTGATCAAGCACAAGGTGACTGAGACATTCATCTCTCTATGTTTTTGATGTGCTAACACCAGTCACTGTAAGCAAAATACCTGAAGCAAACAARGTTTGATGAAGTCAAAGTTAAGTAATTCATAAACCCACACCATTAAAAAAAGGAAAATTTAAAAAAAAAAATGAACAATGCAAAGAGGAAGTTACAACACCAGTAAAAACTCAGAGCCCCATTTAACCCTACAAAAGGCACTTTGGTGCTTCTAATATCCGAGCTAACCCAGGTATCACAGAGCAACAAAGCTCTGTGCCCCACAGACACACTTTGTGCCCATTTTGGGATTAGTAGGGATACARCTGGGAAGGACAGATGCTTGTGGTTACCTGTACAGCCCCAGTTTTCACCAGTTTATTTATAATTACCTTGACTTTATGGCAGAAATTAYAAGAGGGCACAGCTTGGCAAATATCACACAAATGCCAGCAAAGAATCTCTCAGATTTAATTACAGCCTTTGCATTTTATTAAATTTCTAAATGGCCAAGTGCTACTTAGCTCACTTCATTTATGGCAGCAGAAAGCTGAATTACTTATTACATTAAATGGAAAAAAGGTGCTGGTCCCTCAATGTCTGCAGAGACCTGTGGAAAAGAGCAAAGGGCAGGAAAGGGAAAAGCTGCATCATCTCATCCCTGGGGCTTAAAAAGCTGCTACAGGAGACGGACAATAGGGAAGAGGAAGGTTTTATAGGGTTCATGGSCAAACAGATACATCTTGAAAGTGTGACTAGGTAGCAGATATGCATGACAGGCCCATGGATAGATGAGGCTTAATCATTGAGAGAGAAACTGTGCATCTGCAATAAATGTCACAGCTACGTGACGCTCTAAATAGGTTGTAATTCATGTTGCTCAAGACTTTAACAAGCCCTGCTTGCTCAGCAGAGGATGGAAATTGCTCTCAGGGAATTTATTTCTATACCAACTGCAGGGGGGAAAGGAAAGTACACATTGAAAGCATTCTGTTTCACTCCTAACAAGAGTTTTACAGCACTTGAGACAAATTCTTAGCAAATCCTTTAACTTGATCTAGGCTTTCCATGACCTCTTCAAGTCAGATTTTTGGAGAATATGAATGTTTCCTTGGAAGAATCATAGGAAATATTATGAGTAGAATATAATTTATAACCCCTTGTTATGTGAGCATACCAAGGTCAGCTGGGGCTCCTCAGTCTCAAGCTTAGTCTCAAAGTACTTGGCAGAACAATGTGGAATGTGTTATACAGTGAAAATAAGGAGAGTAAGACAGTAAGCCACATAAAATGTTAGTTTTTACTTCCCTGCTTTGCCACCTGGGAAGAGAAAAAAACCTCAGGTCTTTTCTCTACTAAGAAAACACATCAAATTATCAAATTCTAATCAAGCCGTGTTTGTGCTCACAGGGTACATTGCAATTAATACAACTAACTCCTAGACTGCCAATTCTTCACCTATTTACATCCACATAATTCAGCAAGTATTTAAGTACAGAAACACAATCTTTGCTGACTGTGTGAAAGATTTTAAGCAACTTTACACTACTTATGTGCAATTTCCAGGACATTAATACAGGGAGGCAACAGTTAAGCTGTTTTGCTCTCACTCATTTCTGCGAGATTTCACCCCAAAGCATCATAAAAAGCTATTTTCCCTTTTCCAGAATATCCACACTATGCTTTGAACGAAAACTTTGGAAAAAAGTGCTTGTGCACAGAGTGTTGCCATCGTAAGGTGACATAAGATGATATAAGAATAAACACCAAGTAAGGTGTTTTAGAGGGACAAGCTGAGCAGAACTGGAGCAGTTCATGAGGTCAGACACTTTCTCTGGCCATTGACAAGAGCACAAGAGGATTTTTCCAAGTGAGCGCACACTTACTGGGTGCCAAGATCCGAAATGTGGATGCTCCCTGATAAGCACAGCCSGCTGCGCTCCCGGCCAGCCCCGCAGCAGCCCCCGGAGCGGAGCCGGGCTCCTGCCCCGCTGGAACAGCCGGGGGCTGCCGGGGCGCTGGGCAGCGGCTGAGCAGGAAGCGGCGCTCTGGATGCGGGGCTGCGCTGGGACACGGAGATGCGGCCGGGGCGCTCGGGGGTGAAGCGCCGGGGCACCCCGGACACCCTCACACACCTCACGGCCCCTCCGAGGGGTTGCACAAACCCCGGCCAAAACCGTGTTTTGGWGCCCKGACCCTCCCTGYAGAGGGTCYTGTCCTSYCCTCCCCTMCCCTCCCGTCGGGGACACGTAGCCCAATATCGCACACCCCCTCCCCGCCCGGGACACGGTGACAACGGGCCGGGGACAGCCCCGGAGGACGGGGAAAAGCGGGAGCCCCCAGAGCGGGTCCGCACGCACCTGAGGCCGCGGGAGCCTCCTCGGTCCGCACCCACCGAGGGAAGCGGGAGCCCCTGAGGGTCCGCACTCCCGGGGACAGCCCCGGAGGATCGGGGAGCGGGAGCGCCGAGGCGGGTCCGCACTCACGGAGGGAAACAAGCGCCAAGGCGGGGCCCCGAGGGAAGGGAGCCCCGAGCAGGGTCCACCCGCACTGAGGGAAGGGAGCCCCGAGCAGGTCCCGCAGGGACTGAGGGAAGGAGCCCCGAGCAGGGTCTGCCCGCACTGAGGGAAGGAAGCCCCGAGCAGGGTCTGCACTCACCGGGGCCGCGGGCTCCAAACGCCGCTCCCGGCCCGGGACCGCCGGGCTCTTCCCACGCCGTGCCACGTGACCTGAGGCGCTCCGCCCACGCGTCACGTGACACGGCTGGACACGTGACGGCGGCGGGGGAGGCGGGACCGCGGCTGTGATCGGTGTCGCCGTGTCGCGACAGAACCGTGCGGGAAAGGGATGGGAACTACATGGACTTCAGGATCCCTTCCAACCCGAACCGCTCTGGGATTCTCTGATCACCGAATACCAGCATAACCCGATACCTGTTCTTTTCCCACCTCATTTCTCGAATTACTTCCASCCCAAACAGAAGTTTAATGCAGAGATAGGGTTGGAACGAGATGGGCTTTCAGGTCCCTTCCACCAAATCATTCTGTAATTCTGTAAGAATTCATTAAGAAAGTCCCTGTTTCTCCTGCGATACTGCCTGCCCCCGTGGAGCCTCTCCGACTCAAAACTTAATTTAATTTCTTCACAACTCTCAGAGGTCACRGGGAGAAGCAGCTTCATGGCAAAGTGATTCAAGACATAAAAATCCTTTTGTGGAAAAAAAAGGACTTCAGCTTTGTCATTATAAGTCAGAGGTAAAGGCATGTGCAGTGGGGGTGCAATGAGGATGCAGTGAGGTTGATTCACACACACAGCTGGTTAAATGGACAACTCAACAATGTTCTGACTTGTCCTTTATCCACTACTGCCCTTTACAGCAATAACTGGGACTACATAAAATAACTTTATGTTTTTACGTTATTTCTTATACTTCAGCAGAAGCAGAGAAGAAACCTTGAAGAGCCAGACAGGTTTCTAGGTATGTTTATTAGACCAGGAATGCCACTTTACAAGTGGAACATATGCCATTACACGACCATTTTCTCAGTGAAAGTTTAGACCAGTTCATTAGAAGCAGAGGCTGTTACTCCCTCCATTCTGTTGGAGTGATTCTGCCAACAGGTGAAAAGCCCCACTCAAGGTTAAGCTTTGTGAGCACCTGTAAAGGGATAAAAYCCAAGATTATTAACTCTGAAATCAAAGAAACCTTTTAATAGACAGCTGTTTTTATTGTTTTCAATTCAGATTTCTTGTGTTAGAACACAACATCTCATTAATTTTCTAATTAAACAAGTGGAATATATTTATATTGAGCAGTATTTCAATATTTCAGTTTTCTTTTTCAAAATATCGTATTTTAGAGGRAAGAATCCAGAATGTAAATCCCCACCACCATATTGATATGTTCATCTAGAAATTTTGCTGCTGAAAGCTGTACCTGCATAGGTCAGAAACTCCAAGTAAAATAATGAACACTTGTGTTTCTCATACATGTTMAAATCAGGCAAATGGACTGACACAGAAATTTTATGTCACAAAAATCMTATCTATCACATCACATTTCACTTACATCAGAAGCTCCTAAATTCTGACCACTGAATTTATTTCAAACAGACAAAATGGAAAGTTTGCAGTTCGAGTCACAAGAGAGTGGTGAAAAAACCAACTTACATAGCCCCAGACAGTAGTGAACATGGTGGCTCCACCAAGGAGGACTAAGGTTCCATATTTATCATGGAAGCTCGGCTCATGCTTGCGATGAGCTTGTCTGACTGCAGTGTGCTGGATGCCACGAGCTGAGGAGTGTYAACAAGTACAGAAATCAACTCAAATATATGCTCAAACCATTCACAATCCCCATCTCCTACCAACAGACAGGTGCTAGTATTAGAAAACTAAAAACGCTGGAAAAGAAAATCTTTTGGACTTAGAACCCTGGAATGACTCCAAAACACAGGATATACACAAATCCTCTAATTTTTTCAKCTCTCTTAGTTCCTCTCTAGAAAGTTATTCCTTAAGTCTAATTCCAGTAAAAAAAAAAATCCTCTAAATTACCTTTTTCATTAACATGTTTTATTATTGCTATTTCTCTAATAAAATATTTTGGTTAGTGCTTAGCATTTTCAGATTTCTATATGTAAATACCTATCCTGGCAGTATGTGTACCCAACATAAGCTCACCATCAAATTATGGGGTAGAAGATAGCGGGTGTGGGTAACACCTGCTTCATTCCCTCGGGATTTCTGAAGAAAGGGGAGGGAGGTGAGGAAGGAAACAGCAAAATCCCATGGGCATGAGATAAATAACAGAGAAAAAATACACAACGGTACCTTAAGATGATGTACGTTATAAACGTACACCATAAAAGGTACATTTATTAAAGAGGAGGCAACAGTGAAAAATCAAACCAGTGACTACAAYAGATAGATTGCCTGGTGGTTCTGTACAAAGCATTTGATGAGAGGGTGATGTATGCATAAAGATATTACAAAAGGAAACCTTTTAGTATCAGGTCTATGGTTTGCATTTTTACCCAACTATGACTACAAAAGGTAATGGTGATACCCATATTTTTACTACATCCCTCGCATGCTGTGAGGCTGCACAAGGTGTTTCTTTAAACATAAAAAAGCCTAAGTATCTATCGAGACACGTTTATTTTAGATGCCCGCCCCTCGGGATAAGCACATCGTGACCCAGGACCAGAGGAGCAGACACTGCAGGGTCTCTATCATTGAAGGGCTAACTTTAACCTTGAGTTTAAGGTCTGGGTATTGACTACACCTTGCCACCGCAGGTTACCAGGCCAGAATATGCCTTTAGGTACTAGGAAAAAAAAACCAAGGAAAGGAGTCCTAGGTAAAAAAGCAACTAGGAGATAAAATACACTGAAGAAAARGGGAAAAAAGGGAAGGCGAAGGACGCCAGAACTGCCCGCAGCCCCTGAGGTGCCCTCACGACCCTCCCCGGGTGCACAACGAGCAGGGGGCTGTGAGGGACAGCCCGGACAGGGGAGGGCACAAACCGGGGAGACACCTCCTGAGGAACCCCCCACACCCCGAGAGCCGCCCCTGTCCTTACCGACGAGGCTCCGCGCAGCCCTGGCCACCGGGAACATGATGAGAACCAAACGCGGTACCCTTGACGCCGGTGAAGAACAAAATGGTCGCGGCGGAAGTGGCGGCGCGGCGGGGGCCTGTGGGTAACGCCGGGCTCCTCCTCGCTGCGGCGGAGCTCCGCAGCCGGGACCGGCCGGGGCGGCAGTTCTCACATGTACAGCGGCTCCTCAGTACTTCCCGAGCACAGACAGGCYATCCATAAAGGACCGAAGAAAACGRARAAACGGGCACGGCCGTGACGACAGCATTAAGGCTGTCCCGGCCATAACTGCAAACGCAGTGTCAGGATGGCCGAGTGGTCTAAGGCGCCAGACTCAAGGCGTTCCGCGCCTTCCCGCGGCGGGTTTGGGTGTTCTGGTCTCCGTATGGAGGCGTGGGTTCGAATCCCACTTCTGACACCACTTTTTTTTTTTCCCCGTGTATTTGGGTTAACTTCAATTCTGAAAAAGGCGGGGTTGATAAATTCCGCGATTTTAGTGCAAATGGAAATTGGGAATAATTTTAATTGTGTCTTTGAAGAGGCAAGCAAATCCTTAAGTGTAAGCAAATCCCCATCTCTCTCTGGCGATCCTGTATCACAGCCATCAGCCACCACACACCTGCTGAGGAATTCCYCAGTGCATTTGGATTTTAACAATATTTGTAACATATGACCCAGCAATACATGTGCGTGTGTAA
>NW_026623352.1:1070974-1168857 GCF_030028575.1 Malurus melanocephalus
TCCAGCTCGCCGCGCTCCCGCAGCTTCAGCCAATCGAAGGCCGGCGGCGAGGCGCGAGCCGGTGTTTCCTCCAATCGGCGCTTCGTGGGCGGGGCCTMGSTGCCGGCGGGGCGGGGCGGGCGGARCAGGACGGCTATGGCGGCGCTGCCGGTGCCGCTGCTGGGGCTGGTGTTGCTGCTGCTAGCGGGATGTGGCGGGCCCGGGGCCGCGGGACAGAGGCGGAAGGAGGTGAGACTCGCTGGGAGCCTCCGCGGCGTGCTGGGGCGGGTTCTTGCTGAGCGGGCTGAGGGCAGGACCGGCCAGGGCCCGGTGGGGTGGCCTGGCCTCACTTCACCTCGGTCCTCACCCGGAGGTTTGGCCGCCTCAGAGGGGAACTCGCTGGAAGGGAAGATCTTTGTTTCCAGGTTCTTAATTTCTTGTTAGGAGCACTGTAGGAATGTTGTCTTCCTACTGTAGRGGATTTTCGGAGGGGAGGGTGGGTAGTCTTTGGTTATATTCACTAAGGTGCAGCTTACTTCCACACACGTGATCTGTTGAGTTTGGATAAGTCCTTCTATGTAAGTGTTTATATTTGTGGCAGTTTTAGGTCAAGGAACAGTAATTTATTTTAATTTTCATGGTGGGGTTCTTGSGGCCGTCCTGTGCAGGGYCAGGAGTTGGACTTTGATGTKCCTACTGGCTCTCTTCCAACTCAGGGTATACTATGACGATTTCCTCTAACACATTTATCTGAAAAAGTATGTTAATATGTAGAGGAGTGYTTGATGACAAATGTAACATTTGGGAGTTTGTCAAATTAATGCCTTTTCTTGTAATGTTATAGAATCGMTTGTGTCCTGTTTAAGGAATATTTTAGTATTGAGCACTCCTGARTTCTTCAAATATGTTCTGAATTCAGGGTTTTTTTTTTCCAGCAGTGCTGAAGAGATGTTGAGCTCACTTCCACAGACCTTCCATCTCTGGTGTTGATTTCATTGACACAAGTTTTGAAAACTGAAACAATTTGTTGTTTAGTATTGAATAAATGCTGTAGAGGGGWTGGGAGCAGTTTGTACAACTGAAAGAAATCCTGCAATTAGCAGTGTGAGGAAGGGCYGGTGAGTCTTCACCAGCCTGTGTCTGGCTAAGTGCTTAAAGCTGTGTGTRTTACCAGGTGGTTAAAGTTAATGAATTATGTTAACATGACTGTCAAAAGCTTCTGTGAATGYTTTCCCCAAATCTTACTGAAGTATCACATCACCTGGTTGGTGTTGTCGTGAGATGCAGTGCAGATATTTGTTGTGCCAAATTAGAAACCTTTAAGATTGTACTGTGACACTGGAAAAAAAAACCCAACAATGGTGCTCTGACTTGATTTTCAGATGGTGTTATCAGAAAAAGTGAACCAGCTGATGGAGTGGGCCAGTAAAAGATCCGTTATCCGAATGAATGGAGACAAATTCCGACGCCTTGTGAAGGCACCTCCCAGAAACTATTCAGTGATTGTGATGTTCACTGCTCTTCAGCCTCACAGACAGTGTGTTGTGTGCAAGTATGARCTCCATTTAGTCCTAAATTAGAGCTTGAAAGTCATCTTATGCTTTGTAGGAAATTAAATTTAAGGATATGGTTGACCTTTCACATACATGGGAGGAAAATATATGGGCAAATAATAATAGGATTGTCTTAGCAGTTTAATGTGTGGGAATATGTGTGTAATGTGTATGTGAGAAAACAACATAATCCTTTTATCTCYCTCCTTAAATAAACCCTGCTGTGCAGAAACAGTGTTTGCTCTGATGGGCTTCTGGAGAAAGACACAGTGAAAGTTCAGCTGTCCTAGCATGAACTACTGAATAAATGTTTGTAGAATTATTGCTGGCCATGCAGCTTAAATGTTGCTCTTAATTAATATGTATACATATTAATTAATATTAATTAATTAATAAGCATGTATTAATATGCTTACAATTATAATATCCTTAACCAAATTATGGTTGTCCTGTAGTAATCCAGAGGTGGCAGAGGTCTGTGAGGATGATTTTAATACCTGGTCCGTTGAAATTACTTGTTTCCAGCCCCCTGATGTGGAAAACAGGGCACATCTGGCCATGTTTTGGTGCCCTGTGGATTGGTAAATCATGAGCAGCTGGGATCCATTTCACCTTTCAATTAGAAATTATGTCTGCTTRTGTATGTAGRSTCAACAAATCTTGCCCTTGTATTTAGAAAAGCRGCAGTGCCAAATGATTGACCTGATGGTAGATGAGTGTTTGGGCTTAAGTAATTTCATTAACACTTAAACTTTTTTTTTTTTTAGCCCTAGAAAATGAATAGGATGCACCCATTGGGGTGGGTGGACATAGCTCCTTCAGGTGCTTTATAACTCATGTTGTGGACAAATCCATAATACAGCATCTCACTTGGTGTGTTTTTCAGGCAAGCTGATGAAGAATACCAGATTCTGGCAAAYTCCTGGAGGTATTCCAGTGCATTTACCAACAAGATTTTTTTTGCTATGGTAGATTTTGATGAAGGCTCMGATGTGTTTCAGATGGTAATGTCTTTTTCTCTTCTAACATTGTTTTTAWCTTGGGTTTTGGGCAAGAAGGTAAAGATAGTACAAAATTTAGTGTTACAGCAAATAAAGGAATGAAAGGTTAAAATCTGCCACTCTTGGAAGAAAGATGGCCTGAGCCTATTGGTAGGAATATTAACAGAACTGACAGATGTGGAATAAGGTACAAGGGGTGAATTGGTTTCTTTGAGTTTTTTCCCTGAGTTTATCTCCTGCAATAACTTATGGTGTAAATCTTAATGGAATTCTTCTGTGGTACGTGAAGAGGCAAGATAGAAAGTACTTATATCATTAGTAACAGCTACTGCAATTTTTAGATTACTAGAGAAAGATAGATGAGTTTCTGGTATGGGTTAACTAATTTCTTTTCAAGTACCCAGTCGTTTTTCTCTTCTATTAACATTGTGTGACCATATTTTTTTCTCAAGCTGTGAGAACATTCCATGTACACCTGCAATTGTAGGTCACATTAATAGTTCATTCTAGTCTTGCAGATGTTAACTTTTTTTTTAAGAGGTACTAATCTTTATTTAATARGTACATGGTTTAGGCAGTGATACTTTATTAAATGGAAAATTTTGAACTGGAGAGTTRAAGAAGGATGTCTTTTTATTACTCTTTTWAATTTTTTCCTTAGTGTTACCTTTAAAACACATTCATCAAGCTGCAGTCTTTCTAGATTTGTATAATCATGTATTCATATTTTGCAGATTTCTTTATGAAAAATAGTGTTTAGAGAAGAAACAGATTTTAAAAAACATGCATGAAATATAGAAAGGCAAGCTGTGTGCTGTCTTTATTGTTTTTTTTTTAAAGTTACGGCCAATGAAATCAGAGAACTACTTTTTCTGATTCAGTAACTGTATTGCAAGACAGAAATGGATTAGAATTGTGTTTCTAAATAATCCTTTCATAGGCTGTATCTTCTGTGAACTCTCTCCCTGCAGCTGAACATGAATTCTGCCCCCACGTTCATTAACTTCCCAGCCAAGGGGAAGCCCAAGCGGGGGGACACCTACGAGCTGCAGGTGCGCGGCTTTGCGGCGGAGCAGCTGGCGCGSTGGGTGGCTGACAGGACAGACGTCCATGTGAGTACAGACACCTTCCCTCAGCACCCCTTGTGCAGGGCCAGCTGGGAAATGTCATCTGTCTTCTGTGGCTCCTCATCTGCTCTGAATAGCTCATCTACAAAATCTAGTTCAGACACACGACTGCATCTTTACATTTCCTTACAGTCTCTGGGCTGGTATTTTGTGTAATGCTGTATTTGAGAAGGTGGTAAACTCATCTCCTTTCTTCTCACTCTTTCTTAGAAGGAAAACAGTCTTTAAATTATTGAATAGGGTAAAGTTGTGTAAAACTGAAGTTATAGTATTGGTGGAAGAAACATTTCTTACTTCCCGAGTCAGATTTATTGTATAGAAAACCTGTGTGTGCCATATTTTTTTCACTCAATTATGTCGTGGGTTTTTATAGCAGGAGTGCAGGTATAATGTATAATCCTATTGAGAGAAAATAATTTCACTATCCTTTGTTCAGATCCGTGTGATAAGGCCACCAAACTATGCTGGCCCCTTGATGCTGGGGTTGCTGCTGGCTGTCATTGGAGGTCTCGTGTATTTGCGAGGCAGCAATCTGGATTTTCTCTATAACAAAACTGGCTGGGCCTTTGCTGCTCTGGTGAGTAATCATGACTCTTGTCTGCCTGTTGTATTGAGTTTTGTAGCAATTTAAGTTTTTGAAAGCTTCTGTATTTTAAGATTCTTAAAGCTGATAGAGGAAAAGGAGATGCAGTTAGTTTTACTTTTTGGTAGATTGATATGATCTTAGTCCTTTCAGCTCATTGGGTGCTTGAAAGCTCATTGAGATGCCTTTTGTATATAKGTAAAGTGGGACAATTCTTAGCCTGTGTTCCAAACCAATCACTTTGATAKGAAGTGAAAAGGTATCAGGTTAAATTAAAAAGAAAAAAAGAATGTTTACTGAATAGTGTTTCTTCTTTTCTTTTCAGTGTTTTGTGTTAGCAATGACATCAGGCCAGATGTGGAACCACATTAGAGGCCCTCCATATGCTCATAAGAATCCCCATACAGGACAAGTGGTGAGTCTTGTCTTTTACTGTCAGCCTTATTCTGCAGAAATACAGAAAATAAAATGAAGACAAGTCAGAGTGCAACTTCTGCTTTTCACWTCACTGTTTGTGAGTGAGACCAGCCTCTCCTGCAGTGARCAAGGCAAATCAACATGTGTTGTATCTCCAGTAGTAAAGGGATGTGATAGTTCTAAATTGCTTACAGCACAATAAAGGTGTTGATGTTGAGTCTTACATGCTAGAAGTCCCATTGCTGAGTGTGGTAATATTATCTTCAACCTGATCTTTTGAACTTATACATTCATGTAATGACTTCCATATAAAAACATCTTTCCTCGAGATGCTTGAGGTAAGTTATTATCTACTGACCTCAGATTTGAAGTTTTTTTTGGGAAGAATCTCTTTTTAACATGATTTGAAATATTCTACTCTGTTCATAATATAGAATGAGATGCACTGGGGAAGTACTCACAGTGGTCTGAGAGCATTGCATCTCCTTAGGTGCTTACACATCACATACTGGCTTTTCTCATGTTTTTACTCAGGGAATTAATTTGGTGAAATGTCCTTTCATGCCTGGTTAGATGAGTCAGGCCCTCTGTATTCTGTAGAAAATGGATCCAAGTTTTTTTTTTTTTCCCACTTAGAACAACATCACAACCATAACAGGATGTCCTATAGGGATTAAAAAATTGTGTTCTTTCACAAACTTCAATTTTTCTGTTAACCCAGATGTGAAAAAGATTTCAAATACTTGGTTCTGGAGCCATCTGAGTCAGGTTCACACACAGATTGATGGGATTTCCCCTAAGCTAAGCAGCAGTGTACACAACCTAAGGATCTCCATCAGGGAATGGATCAGATTTGTATCACATTTGGAAGCAGGAGGGCCTAACCTCATGGCCTAACCTCAGCCCAGCTGGACTGAGAATCTGGACCATGAAGGTTGTAGCTGCCCTTGTACTTACTGTAATCTGGATGGTATTTGGTAGAAAGAGGATCTTTGATTCTCTTGCGGCTCCCCCAAAAATCAGTGGTCAACTGCTGAAACTGTTTGTGCTTCAGCTGCTTTCTCCTAAAAAAAAAAAAAAAACAATGCAAACCCAGTTCCAGGCTGTATAGCTGTTGTTAATCATGTCAAAGTTGACTCCAGTCTTTTCTAAATTTAATTACTCTTTGTGTCTTACAGAATTATATCCATGGAAGCAGCCAAGCCCAGTTTGTGGCAGAAACACACATAGTTCTGCTGTTCAGTATCCTTCCTGTGAGAAGTATGTGGTTGGTGACAGTTTTTTGGTCAGCAAATGCTGCTGCCTTTTCTGTGGTGCTTTGTCATGGCTGTAATTGCCACCTAGCACTGATGCAGAAGCTTGTAAAACCTTTCTGCACTGACAACTGTGCTTTTCCTGTTCTTAAAGTTTAATAGAGAAACATTTACTGCTTTCTCATCTATTAACTACCAAACTGAATACAGCAYCAAAGATGTGGATCTTTGTGAAATCAGAAGATTTTTCAGGATACTCCCTGTTCCTCTGTGCATGTCTCTTTTCAATGTCACTTATTTCTTGCTTTGGTGCTGAATTCATTCCTCTGTTCCTGATCTTTTATTTCTTTGCTTACCTTCTTATAATCATRCCACTTGTTTGTGCTAATGATGCAGGATTTTGCCATGCTATCAAGAAAGGCAAGTGGAAGCTTTCAGATGGAGAGTTTTCATCTTTCTCATTTGTACAAAATTTTTTTCTTTGGGGTCATAGGAGTACCTTAAAAGTCAATGTTCTGCTTTTCTACTCCCATGTGTATGTTTTTGATCAATCATTTGTAAGTTTAGTAATTTCTGGCTGGAGCTTCTRTGTCTTGTCACCTGTATCAGCATTCCTTTATTTTTTATTCGGGACTTTTTCTTGTATGTAATTTTTAGAAATTAAAACGGGTGCTTGAGGGGGAACTTCTGATATTTTTCTATTACTGTATTTCCAATGCATGTGGTCTCTTTCAATGTAGAAACTTTTTGTTGGTGTTTATTTGTGTTACTGCTATCCATCACATTATGGACCCAACCTACCAGTTACTGGAGACATTTCAAATTTTTAAATATGGTGAGGTTTCTGTGGGTTGAAGTCACTTTTCTCCTGTGCTGAAGGTGAGCTGTGTCTGAAATGGAAAGATTTCCTKATGCAGTCAATGATTAGTATTTTTTCTTTCAGGAGGAGACATGGGACTGGACATCTGTAGTGAAATGGAATGAAATATTTGGGAATTMTGTCTTTTGTTCCCCTAGATTCATTATTTTGCTTTGCTAGGATTCATTCTTGGCAAATATCAGGTCTTTTGTGTTTGTGCTTTTTTAATTTTATGATCTTTAATTTCTTTTCCTATTGAAGAATTGGAAAAGAAATATTGCCCCTTGAARGACAGCCTGTTGGATTAAATACTGCTTGTCTTCTATTTGCTCTGTTGGCTGAGTGAATGCAGAAGCTGAATTCCTTTGGGGATTTTCCAGCGGGGTAGAGCAGCAGTAGGAGTGGACCAAACTCTGGGAAGGAATGCTGCTTCATTACAAGCTGAGATAATAAATGCATGTTTTTAATTTTGTCTGAAAACCTTTCAGCTTATATTTTTAGCTTTGCATTTATTTTCTCTTAGAAGTTGACATTATGAATGTCTTGCAGTGGTTTTTTTTCTCCCCATAGTTGCTGGTTTGGCTGGGAAAGGCTTTGATTTTTCCAGTGAGTTTTAATGCCCCAGGTATGGTGTGGGAGCTGAATTGAGATCAGTGAATGTGTTTTGAGTCCATTGTATTTTGTTGGTTTAGCCTTAAACAGCCTTTGTAGATGGTGGAGTTACTTTAGGAATGGTCCTTCTCCACGAAGCTGCTACTTCTGACATGGATGTGGGGAAAAGAAAAAGTGAGTACTGATACTCTCTCAAAGGCATATTCAGGAAGGGTGTTTGATACACTGTTTAACAGAAATGCTTTTCCACTGGGGGTTTTGGATGCCTCCCACCTCAAAGCCAAGGAGAATCATTTGGATTTCTGACAGTTTTTGGAGTTGCTTAGCAAACTGCAAGATCAGCTCAAACCTTTTTGGCACATGGAAAGAGATAAAGATGCTTTGCAACATTTTGCTATTAAGGGGGAGGACTTTTTTTTGCAAAGCATTTGTATAAATTGATGTGCAGAAGGAATTTGAAAGAAAATTAGTGTTCATTTAGTATTCCTCAATGACACTAATAGAGGCCTCATCTGACCAAATCTKTAAATAATGCAGAAGGCTTTGAAAGCCTGAGTCACTGTGGTGTTTTCTGTCACATTAGAGAATCTGACTCTGATCTCTTGCAGTTATGTGCATTGCTGGCATTGGCCTGGTGGTGCTGTTCTTCAGCTGGCTGCTGTCTGTCTTCAGATCCAAATACCATGGTTACCCCTACAGGTACGTCAGCCTGGGGCCCTGCAGCCCCTGCTCTCCTGGGCTTTGGGGTACAGCTAACCACTGTAGCTCTACTGGCTCATTTGGTAAGAAATACTCTTAAAAAATGCTCCATTGGTTTTTCAGAGTAGCAATATTGGTTGATAAAGTCTCCAGAAAAAACCAGTATTTTGTGGATATCAGGCCTTTTCAGTCTGGCTAAAGGAAAGATTGTGGAATTCTTCTTTTAATGCCATTACATATTGTAAAATATTTCTATTTTCATAATGATAGCTAGTTTATGCTGCCAACAAATTAGTTTTYCCCCCTACTTTTCTCTCCTGCTTGTTCATATATCTTCATTATTAATCCTTATTTGTGAAAACAGTGARGATGGCTGATGCCTTAAAGCTGTCTACATTTTGGGATTGCTTGTGTAAAGAGTCCAATACTAGTAGCTGACCACTTTATATATATGTGTGGCTGAGCCATATATCTTAGCTGTGTCTAATAGCTTTTATGCATTTTGAAGCAATAAATAAATAAATGTTGAAGGACCAGTTTCTAACAATTTTACCATCTGAAATGAGCTTAATTTGTCTGTAAAGCTAATCCAATAGACAGATATTATGCCCTCTCTGTGAGAAATATGTTCTTATTTAAAAATACATAAGTAATAAAACTTGTTATTTTATGGAGACTTTCCTCAAGAGCAGAAGACAGCTGAATTTAYCCTGTGTTTGGTAACTGGTCAGCTTTTATTCTGATCTCTTGGAATGATCTTAGGTACTGCTGATTTTATCGCGGGGAAGATGTGGTTGTCTTTGATTTTGAGTTACTAGAAACTCAATTTTAAGTGACTTCACAGCTGCTTTTGCTGTAGCTGCATCAGGCCCAGTTTTCATTGTGGTTTTCTTGGCATTTATAACAGCTCAGTGGAATGTTGCACACCTTTGTTTCTTACAAAATGAATAATAACGTTTGTTATTTTCTTCTTTGCAGTTTCCTAATGAGTTAAAGGATTCCAGAGTCTGTAACATCGGGAAGGTGGTGGCTCTGAAGCTGGATGTGGTRGAATGAGGAGCTCAATGTTTGTGGTTCGTGCTACCTCTGCTTACACTGACCGAGACAGTTAAACACTGAACCAAAGACGACGTGTAGTGCCTTAAATAAAACAAGCAATTTGCTCTGAAGGACGCAGAGTATTAAGATGCAATCTCTCTTTCACAAGCTTTACATCTTCTTAAGCAACTCTGCTTCTAGCAAAATTCAGAATGTAATGCTTCAAACTCCATTTCCATGGACTAACTAGAAACGGTACATTCAGTTCACTTGGATAATCTGTCTACCATGTTTCTTTCYCCCTTGAATTATCACCTTATTTCCTATTTGTGCATAGCAGGTGACAGCAGCTTTTCTGTCRTGCCTTTTCATGGTCGAGAAAACCGCTTCATGTACCTGGAAATCTTTTCCTTCAGCCTGTGTGCAGCCCTTGGAGCATGCTCCAGATTCTGGTGTGGAATGTGTGTATCCCAGAGCTGCATCTCATTTTTGAGAAGAGTTCTTAACTGCTGTAAGATGAAGGGGGAGTTTTCAACATGTAGAACCAAGTTATTAATTAATTAATCTTTCTTTGCCAAATGCTGAAACTGCAACGTTTAAGTTGCAAACTGACTCAGAGATGAAAAAAAAGTTAGACTGGCCAACACTCACACTCAAAATTACAACCCGAAAGTACAAAGGTAACTATCTATGTGTTGCATGAATTTAAAGTTGCTAATTGGCTTTCAAGCTACTGCCTGAAGTCCTGGCAAACCAACAGATACCAGATTTCAGGTCACTATATAAGTTCTTGCATTCTCCACTTATTTTCTCCATGCTTTTATCCTTTGGGCAGAGATGTCTACTCCCAGGACAAATGTTACCCCAGGACACATTTTATAGCCATACAATTGAATGCATGTGCTGCTTGCTCTCTCCTTTTGTCTTCTCACCTCACAAAGATACTTTGCCTTAAAAATTCCTGAGTGGAAGACATTGTGCCTCAGCCCAAACTGTTGTGCAGTTCAGCAGTTGTGCTACAGGAAATCCTTGCAGCCTGATTCAGTAACACTTCCTTCCGTAGGCTGTGGTGGCCTTAAGRTTCATAGTCAAGAGAGACTTTTGTCTCCTGCTTCTGCCTCTCCCCTGTCACAAGGGGTTACAGAATCTGGATGGTTTAGATTGAATCTCAGAAAGGATTGTGTCACTCCAAGTAGAATGTTATTCTTATGCAGTTTTGCTAAATTAATATACATCTCAAGTGCCTTAACTTGACTAATTTAGTTGTTTGATGTTTCAACTTGTTGAGATGCATTTTTCTATGCCATACAGAATGATAAGCCTTAGTGGAATGGATAAATTGTGTGCCTGACTGGATTTTGGACAAGTTTCAATAAAACTTTTTAGTCTCATCCATGCTCCTGTGTCTTTTGAACTTTGACATGAAACAAGCCAACATCTTTTCTTCCACTATTGCTTCAATGTGTTAATTATAGCCTGTCTTCAGACATGAGAATGGGTGAGTAGATTGGATTAGTAGCCTGTATGTGTTTATGTGGAGAATTACAGCCCAGAATGTCAGCACTAAGCACTAGAGAGCTGCTCATCTAGCCAACTGAAAGTATAAAGATTCATGGTTTTGACTTGTTTTTGACAGCTGTCATGCAGTGAAAATCTTGGATTCTTGGAGWTCTAGACAGATCAACTCACTGTGTTTCTGGAGGTGGAATCTTGTTAGCACTGTGGATTTGCCTGGAACAGCTCAGCACTGCTGTACTTGTGGTTTGTTTTCCTGCCCAGTTGGTAAAATGTTTCCCATAAACTTTTTCAATTATAACGTATTCTGTCCCTCTAAAGCCATCCAGTCACATATTGACTAAGTTTAAACAGTGGGACATCATGCAGGTGAATGGTGGAATCATGTTTCCTTTCCACTTGAGGTGGCCAAGATGCTGAGAGTTTGGAGAGTTCTAGATTTTCCTTTTTTTTTTTCCTGTGCTGACATATGAGTTAAAAATAATGCTCCTTTTTTCCAACAGTTTTACTGCTCTCTAGGCTGAAACTAAAGTGCATGGAGGAGGGAACAGGTGTGGTAGTGGAGCAGAAGATCCACTGCTTGCAAGGCCCAGTGGCAGGTTTAGAGAGGATGAATTCTGGCAAGGTTTGACTTGTGCAGCAGTTGAGAGGTAATGCTGGCTCTAATTGGTACCCAGGGTGGCTCTTTGGGACAGGGCACTGGCAGCTCATTGACTGGTTAATGTAACACAGTCAGGGCCAGCAGAACAAAGGTGGACAAGGCAGTGCATTYGAGACCTGCTGTGGGCAATCTGGGAATTGCTGAGGTCATCTCCTTTGGAAAGTGAATCATTAAATAGCTCATGAGTGCCCTAAAAGCTCACCTTGAGAGAATACTTGCAATAAAGGGAGGAAATGGTATATTCTGCAGCTGAAAATGGGCTGTGTGGTTTTGTTAATGTGGCTGGCCTCAGTGACTGCTGCTTTTTTCTGCTTTTGAGAAGGAGCTGTGGTGTATTTAGAAGATATTTTGGAATAACAGCTAGAAATTAGGGAGCTCTGTGCACAAAGCACAAGGCAAGATTGTAAATTTAAATGGATTAATGTATGTAATAGTTTGTGTTATGTACAATTTACTGGAAACTCCTGCCTTCAAATCATTCTAATGTTCAGAATCACAGAATGTGATTTTCATGAGGCCCTGGCACAGATTTCCCAGAGAAGMTGTGGCTGCCCCTGGAAGTGTCCAAAACCAGGCTGGGTGGGGCTTGAAGCAACCTGGAATAGTGGAAGGTGTCCCTGCCTGTGGCAGGAATGAGCTTTAATGTCCCTTCCACCCCAAACCATTCTGGGGTTCTGTGATGGTGGTGCCTAGTGGTCATTCCCGCAGTYAGGCCTTTTACAGATGCCCCATGAGCATGTGGGCTTGAGGGGCAGAACTGCCTGGTCCTCCAGCATCCTTCCAGATGAAAGATGTGCCCAGTCTGCATCTGCTGAAATAACCTTAATTAATCCACTGGCTGGTGATGGCCATGAGGTTAAGATTCAGCCCTGAAGGTAAGAACAAATTCAGTCTCTTGGCAGGCAAGAGACTGCCAGAGATGGGGTGGCCATTCATGCTTGGGGAATATGATGMTGTAGATGCTTTTATGGTCACAACCACTGGAAGAGAAAGTACAGCAAGGCTTCTTCTGTGCCTTCTTCAAAATGTGTAAAATCATAGGGATTTTTTTTTGTTTCCTGACAAAGCAAAGTTGGAGTTTTAGAAGTACTGAAGGAAGTCAATTGCTTAACTTTCAAAACATTTGGATTTCATCTGGTGTGAGAAGTAATTCTCACAAAGGATTTGAAACAGTATTGGCACTTGGTTTCTGTGTTGGACCCTGGTGTTTGCTGCTTTCTCATGCTGACAAAGTCTCATTTTGAACTACAAACCACTACTCAACTGACTCCACACCATCCCTTTGAACTTTCCTAAGGGAAGTAGAGCAACAGCAACACAAAGAACAAACCCAGGCCCTCAAGTGAGCATCATCTGTTCTCAGTTTTATCGTGCTTTTTGCCTGAGAAATCGAGTGAGCTTCATTGCACATAACCTGTTCCAMTTACCAGCTCAGATCTTGATCATTCCTACAGAATTAATTTAAGCATAGCGTTTTATTGGTCTGGATTAATTGTGCTACTTTTATCACAGATAATRTGAAAGAGATGTATATGTAGTTTGTATTTCTAGGTCAGGAGCACATCAAGTTATTAAAATATCCTCTTGTCGATTGATAGTTATACATGTCTTTCAGCCATGTTCCTTAAAAGTAGGGTAATAGGTACTTAAGAAAACCAATTGCTGTCATTATGAAGAGAAACAATGGGTGTGATGAGACTCTGCAGTGACCCTTGTTTGTCCTGAACCCTGACTCTCCCAAGGCTGCTGGAGAAGGGGGAAGGGGTCCTGTGTGCTGGGGAAACTGAGCTGGGTGCGGGTCTGGTGGATGTGCAAAACRTTTCCCTGCAGATGCACTCAGTGTCTCTGCCCAGATTTCAGTGTGCTCTTCCAATCTGTTTTTTTTTGACAACCTCGTGATAATGTCAAGTTTTGTCTTCTGGAGTAATTGCTGGGAGATRGAAGCATTTCCATTTTTACTTTATCTCGACCTTTTCTCATAGGATTCCTTTTTCATGTGTGACTTCAGATATAAGTTATGAACTGGAGGCAATTAAATTTGGGGTTTTAAACTGCTTTCAAATACCTTCCCCAAGGAAATAGTGAAAGAATTTTACAAAGCAATAGTAATAAATCTATCTATGTTATTCTAAATCAGTTGGATATTAGTCAGTAATGCTGACTAAATMTCTTGAAGAGGAAAATGAATGTTTTGTGTTCTTATTTTAATCACACAGTTGGAATCCTAATGCAGAGCTAAGACTGGGTAATGCTTCCGGTTTCCTTCATCTCACTGGTGGCAAGAACCTAGAATGGCTTTTTGTAATTTTTAATGGAATTTGTAGCAGTCAAAATGTGGATTTTTTTTCTCCCTTCTAAAATCGAGTGAGAAGGCAGGTGATGCTTTGGTCTTTTCCAAATGTGGCATTAGCCATGGTAACAAAGCTGCTGCTGAATCTGGACTTATTAAATTCAGCAGATTCAAGGTGCAGCTCTTGGGTAAAATGTTACATTCTAAAGCAAATYGTATTTAGACCTGTTTGTAGGATTTCCCTGGAAAGTATAAGCTCCGATGTGCTCAAGTGTGAAAGTGCTGTTGCTTCTATTATCACAGAATGAMATGGGTGTTAGGGGTGATTTGCTTGGGTATTTTCTCATGTTTCATGCATTGTTTTATGAAACCAGGTGAGTTGGTCAGTTTTATTTTTTCCTTCATTTCTGCAGAAAAAAATACTAATTTTCAAAACTTGTTTTCTTTTAATAGCAAGTGAATAATACTTGTCACCTGTTTCAGATCCTGTGTGGTACYGGGCTTGGCTTTGGTGGTTCATTGTGTTTTGGTCCTGTGTGGATATGGAAGCTCACACACAACCCCAGCCAGCAGAGTTCAGTCATCTTTTCACAAAAGCCTGTAACAACTTCCCCTTGAATAGGGTTGTATTCCAATCCTCCTCCTTTCACAACACTTTAACATCTGACGGAGTGGAGAAGCTGCTAGTACCAGCAGGAAGAATTGTCTTGGCATACTTAGGTGTAATGCCAATTTCCTTATATAAAGAACTTTCTATTTAAAAAAAGAAGTTGTAACCAAGCTGGGCKGAAGCTGCCCTGAGCAGGGTTACCTGGGGATGCTCACACTCAACTTCTGTGTCGCTTACATTATCCCTGTCTTGCTGTCTTTGTACTTGGGAAACGCTCCTCCCAAGCTTGCTTCTGTGTTTGTGTCCTGGTGGGCTTGGAGTCCCAGGGCTGGTGATCCCCATGGAGGAGGAGGGTCATGCTGGTGATCTCTGAAGAGGCTGAGGATCATTCTTGTGATGCCCATGGAAAAGAAGGATCACTCTGGTGATCCTGTTGAAGAGGGATTGTTGTGGGGATCCTTGCAAAGGAGGAGGATTGTTCTGCTGATCCCCATGGAGCAAGAGGTTCCTTCTGGTGCTCCTCATGGAGTAGGAGGGTTGTTCTGGTGATCCTGTGGAAAAGGACGGTTGTTCTGGTGATGCCTGCAGAGAAGGGGGGTCGTTCTGGTGCTCCTCATGGAGTAGGAGGGTTTGCTGTGGTGCTGTTACTAAGAGTTTGGGCATCTGTTCTGTCCTACTCTTCGTAAGTGTGACGTAACTAAATGCTGTGATTAACCTGGCGCTGTTGAATCCAGGTTCAGAGTCACCCAGCACCACAGTGCTGCTGGCATGAAGTGGTGCCTGTCCCTGCTGTGACAGCAGCTCCTGTCCCCTGCTGTCCATCCCTCGGGCTGTGTCAGCACCTGCCTCCCGCCGCCATGGCCGCACCGCGCGCTGGGGCCCCCTGCTGGGCACAGGTGTCAGTGCACTTTGTTACGAAATGATGTCACAGACCTCGGTCCATGACGCCAACGTGACGTCAGCCCCGCCCCAGCCAATCAGCGCGGAGAATGTTGGGAAGGTGGCGTAAACGGCCCTAGCAACAGTCGGCGCGGCGCCGCCCAATCAGAAAATAGCTGTGGGCGGCCGTGAGCCAATGGGAGGCGGCGGAGGAGGACGGCGGCAGGAGGCAGGTCCCCTCAGGCTCCCTCCGATAAGATGGCGGCGGCGCTGGCGATGGCGGCGACCGCGGCTTTGTCTGCGCCCAGCGCCTGAGCGCGGCCCCGGCCCGGGCGGCCGCTCCGCTCCGAGCAGCGGCGGCGGAGTCATGACCGCAGAGCCTGTGAGGTACGGCCGGGCCGGGCGGCTCCGCGGCGGCCGCGCGGGGTGGGGCGGGGCCGGGCCGGGCGCGGCGCAGTCCTGGCGGGACGGACGAGGGCGGGAGGCGGGATGGCGGCGGGAGGGCAGCGCCGCGCTCGGCCGGGCCGGGCCCGGCGCTGAGGGCGGGAGAGACCGCGCCGTGTGGCGGGAAGGCCCCGGGGGCGGCCCCCGCCCCACGTGCGAGCGTGGCGGGGAAGCTCCGCTGAGCCCCCGCCCGCGTCCCGCGCTGGGCACAGGCATCGGCCGCTCCCTCCGGCCGCGGGGCTGACCCTGAGTGGCGGTGACTGACGGACGCTGGTAAAGTCGGGCTCAGAGAGGCGCCATGTTAAACTGTTAGTAAATAGTTGTCTTTGTGTGCTTTCGGTTTGTCCGAATCCCTGGGGGCCTGACCCCCGCAGTCCATCACCCGCAGACAGCTGCGTGCCTGAGGCGCTACACAAGCCAATGAGGTATTGTCACTTGACCCCTACAAATGCTGTACATATCTTCAGATCCTGTTAGAGAAGCATCACTGTGTCTTTAGTACTCATCACTCTGTCTTTAGTACTGAGCCTTGGGTAAAGTTTTTTCTGCGGTCATATTTGTGTATCTTCACCTCCCGCYTTATTTTGAGTAGTTCATAACTACTGTGTCATTTTAGACAAAAGTTAGAGGGATAGTGTTTTTTTCCCTCTTGTATATTGCTTGTTTTTAAAGTCTTAACATTTCCAATTAGGAATCTACAGAAAAGAGGTTTTTGWTTATTRTCATTGTTGATGTTGATCACATGCTGATGTAGGTCATGAGCGTTGCAAATACACATTATTTGGTGTAGGACTTCCCAGCAGTTAGCAGTTTCTTCGGCATGTATTTTCTTCCTTATTTTGTAAGACAGGGATTGTCCATCTTATGCTTTCTCCTCACTCCTATCTTCTCCTCTCAGTGTTCTTAAAGTACTTTAACAGTTTAAACAACTTCTTTTGTTGSAGTGATTATTTTGTTGTGTAGACTGAAGTGCTAATTAAGGGGCTTTCTTCTTTTTCTTCAGTCCTTGAAAGTGAAGGATAGAGTTTGACTTTTGTAGAACAGAAACATCTGAGGTACTAATATTTATAGTCTAGTTTGCAGTCAACATTCGTTTTTTATATTCTGAAAAATGCTCTTCTATTTGGACCAATTAGCTTTCTATTTTATTGTGATTATCCTGTTTTGTCCCCTCTTGACACATAATCTTCTTTGTCTTTTTTTGAACCATTTGTTCCTGGTCTRTAGGATGAAGAGTTTGTACTTAACCTTTTCCAAATTCTTACATTGTCATTCGTGCAACAGTTTGTGTTATTACCAAGAGCATGCTTCAGTTGKTGCTTTGGAGGAAGAGGATACAGAAGTTCATACATTTTCCAYGCAATTTTTTGATTACCTCCAKAGAGGATTGGATTATTTCTGATTATTTGTGATCTTGAAGATCAAAAAGTATGGATAGAATAGATATGAGATTGTGTGCAGTGTTTGGATAGAACTTGCCCACRGAATAAGCAGCCCTGTGACAAAGTGCTTTTAAGTAGGTGGACATAAAATTTTTTTGATGCTCCAAACTTTTCTTTTGTTCATGAACTCAGTTCTCATTCAGTTTAAAGGTTTGCTATAATTCCCATTCTGTATAGAGCTYATCTTGAGCAGTTTGAACCTCACAAGATCTGTGCCAGGAGCTGGGCATGGCATTGCAGGGWCTCAGCATTTCAGGTTGTGAGGAACATGTTGCATGGGCATTTCCTTATTTCTGTACATTCAAGTTCTGCTTGAAACTGGAGTTSGAGAGAATGAAATGAAAAACACACCCTCTTTTTCTCTCTTTTGTTCCCATTTCCTACAAGTACTGTGGCCTGTTAGCTGTTTGCATTTCTGTCACTTCATCCACTGCTCTTTGCAGTTTTTTCCGTGCCAGAGATGTGCAGAAATAAAGGASTGGGGGATCACTGTTAAAATCCTTGGGAAGATGTGCAAAAAACTGAATTTGKATGGAAAATCTATTCCTAGCACTTGTGGAAGATAGATGTGCAGTGTTTCAGAGGAAAATAATAAATCAATACTAGTCTGCTCYTAGAGAAGTTTTAAACTTTTGTTATAAAAAATGCTTTAATTTAATGTTAAGGTCCTAGGAGTCTCCCATGTCCTGGATGAGAAATTAGGAATGATAAAAGGTGGAGTAACCTCCTAAGAAACTTAAAGAAAAATTCTGCCTTTGTAAATATTTATAAAGAGTCCCTATAACTGTTCCCTCAAAACATTCTTTTTTTTCTTGTCCTTTTTTTTTTAAAGTGGAGGAATTTTTGTCTTTGTGGCCTAACCTGATCCTACAGATTCGTACATTGTACAAAATAAGCAATAGGAAAACAAAACAAGTGTGGAATCTTCCTCACTTGAACCATCTGGTAGTCGATGAATGTAGGTTGGTTTTTTTTTTTTTTTAGTTGTCAGAATAAGCTTTGTTTTTGGGGTTCTTTTGTCCAGACTTTTCAGCTTACATTGTGATATCGTCATTTGGTTTTAAGGTTTTTATTAAATTGTCTGCATTTTTGAGTCTGCTGAATGTCTTTCTGAGTGATATTGCAGGGCTCTTCGAGGTGTGTTACTTGATGCCACAATGATATAATTGGAAGTAAGTCAACACCAATCTTCTGTATTCCCTGAAGGGACAGTGTAAGTTCTCCATCTTCCACACTCTTCTGGAACAGTCATAGGCAGATTCTTCRGTCCTTCCTGAGGAAGAGCAAAACTGTGTCATCTACAGTGCCAGATGTGCCCCAGAACCAGTATCTGCAGCACTTAAATGAAATTCTCTGGGAGAGGAACTTTCTGCCATGACTTTGTTATTGCTGGCTTGATACAATCATGTCTGTTAGGGCTTTGTAAACTTTGTGTCAGGGTCTTTGTAGGGCTTAACTGAAGGAATCTTCATTTTCTAGGAAATAATTTGGTGTGACAGAGGGGTGTGTAATAAAAATTCTGCAACAGGGTGACCTTAACATTGTGGGAATTTGAAATTCTCAGTTCTGTTACAGATGAACTCTTTGTACCCTCTGCTTGAAGGGTAGCAATACTTCACCAAAGGAAAATATCAAAATAAGGCTAAAATGTGCTGTGTTCACCATAAAAACAAATGTCTGCAGCCTGTGACCAAGTACATTTTAAATTGGATTACCAGAAGTGTCTTTTATAAAGGAAAAGCCTAAGGATAGTACTGAACCTCATGAAATCACATTTTGTATCATTGGAGCTCAGCTTGTGCCTGCAGGTGGTTTAGAAACATGAATCAGTTCATGGATGGGTCAGTGGCAGGCTGTTCCCTTGGTGTGGCAGCAGGAGAAAGAAGAAATTGTAGAAATTCAGTGGTAAATACAATGGTAGGTTTTCTGTTGACTTTGAAAAAAGGGAAGTGGTGAAGTATCCTCATTTATTTACTGAAGGAGAAGCATAAAGCTTTCATAATTTGTGATGAAATGTAATCRTCATTTAAGGTTGGTGATGGATTGATTTGTGTTGATTTTTTTTTTGTGTTAGAAAAGGAGTGAAACCTTGAAGAGAGCAAGAACTTGATGACACAGCTTGCTGACCCATGTCAACTGTAATGCTATTGAAGCAGTTTATTTGCAAGTCCAAAAGCTGCATAGTTGTAGAAATTTCTGTCCGAGTAGGTCCAACTGTAGGTTTTAATAGGTTCAGCTTAGAAGCTTTGTTGGGCAAATGCATCTGTCATGCAAAGCAAAACTAAAAAATAGGCAATAAATTTGGTACTGAGATGGCTTTTGTTTAAAATGGAAACCTGTGCTTTGGATGCGCTACAACCCTGTGGCAGCTGTGGTTGGGAGTATGTGGGAGAGTTGAAGGGCCAGCCTTTGATTCTCAGGCAGAGTTTGTACTGAAGGATACTTTGTTGAGAACCCGTGATGAACTCCAGGAAGCAGAAGGCAAATGAAGCAAAAGGCATTTTTAGAGTGAGAGTGCCCTGATGATCTTTGTCAGGGGGCCCTTGGTTCCCTTCACACAGAGTGTGTTTAAGCATTTTAAACACACTGGTTTGTGTGTTTTACATGCTAGACTGAGCTTCCTTTCCTGAACCAACAGAGTAAGGTGTGCACTTTGTCACGATTTTTGTTTCATAAAGGTGAAAATGCTGTGTTCAGATTTTCAAGTGGTGGCTTCAGTCWTTTTCAGCTTGCAGGTTATTTCACTGCTTAAGTTACACTTCGGTGTGGCATTGAAGCCAGCCTAACAATGAGATTGTTTATCTGACTTTTATCTTGTGGGTTTATGACGATTTTGCTTGTTTGGGTTTTTTTTTTCAGATCTCAGGTTAACAGGTTAAAAACAAAGTTGGTTTTTTTTCACTTCTTAGTGAATGAAGTGTGATAAGTCACACCATGTCAATAGATTGTGTCATCTTCCTTGAACAGAATAAAGGGTCTCTTAGTGACTTCTGGTTGTTGCTTTCTCATTCCCCTTGTGTGTCTGGAGGAAGCTAATTCTGTTTACTTTCCTGAACCTGTTATGCTGTGTTTAAGCTCCAGAATTACTTCATCCACATAATTTGAGAGTCTTCAGCTGTACCAGGTATTACTTGATTAAGTCCTTGTGGATTTAAAGTCAGTTCTAAACAAAGTAAGAAAGTGAGTGTGTGTTAACAAAGTGTTACATACAGAATCTCTGATGAAGTACTGGATGCCTCCATCTCCTTGCAGTCAGAGCTTTAGTGTTCAGGTATTTCCTGATGTATCTGATTTGGTAAATTTAATGTGATGCAATTCCTTCTAAACACAAAAGTGCTTTAGTGTGATAAAGGTCACACAAGCAGGTCACCAAGAGACTGTGGAGCCTCTGTCTCTGGAGTCACTTGGAGCCTGGCTGGACGTTTTTTGGGTGACCTTCTGTATCTGTCTGTGTTGGGGGTTGGACTAAGAGAGCTCCAGATGTCCCTTGTGTGGAGTGGAGGAGAAAGGAGAGGACTGAGAGTGTGGATGGCATCAGGTGTGTGCAGGGTGTGATGGTTTGTGTCCTTGGGCAGTAGAGATGGTTCATGCCAACACAAACAGATTGTATGAATCCTGAGTGTAAAACCTCTCTTGGTTTGGCATAATTGGTGTATCAGTTTAATTAGGTCCAAAATATGAATCTGATCTAGGATTTACTGTGTCATGTTGCTTTTGCCTGCAGAAAACCATTGTTGAGTTAAAAAAAAACTGCTGGGAGGAAGTGCTCTGTTTCACCACCTGCATAAAACCATATTTTACATGTTCAAGTAATGTAATGGTAGGCTGATTTTGTTTTCTGGTTTTGTACTTTTTTCTGAGAGTATTAGGTTTCTTAGGACATGGCAGGTGTGTACACGCATTTTTAAAAATTGGAATAAGAAAAATAAACAACTTCCTGTGGAGGTTTTGTCCTCTTTCACTCTTTCCAGCAGCTTTAAGCCATTTCATTCACATGTGTTCATCCACAATATTGATGTGTTTTATATGAAACAATGATGTAGGTGCTGCCCTTGTRACTGAAATCTTTGAATTGGGCTAAGTTCTCATCCGGAAAAATTTTTATAAGGATTTGCGGGTGACAGACTCCTGGCCTGATTATATCAAGGCTTAGGAGCAGTCTCTTCTCGCCATCCTAAATAAAATACTGAGACTTCTGCTGTGGGTTGTTGGATTTCTGCTGTTCACACAAGGATGCAGTCTGAAGCAGAAGATGGCAGTYTACAAACCAGAAGTTTAAAAGCACATCTGATTTTATTTTTCTTTAATTATTTTTCCTAAGGATTGTTTAATTTTGTCTGCTTAATAGTTGTTCTGCAGTGTTTAATTTCAGCTTCAAATGTGAAAAATGAGACTAARCTTGAATTTAAAAAACTTGGGCCTTGAAGTATTTCAAAAGTTTAAACATAGGAAAAAAATTTTAGAGGAGTATTGAACTTAAGGCATAGGCTTAAAAAAAGTRTATTTCTAAACATTGGAATAGATGAAAGCTGGAGGGGGGACTCCTGTGTTGCTTTCAGGAGCCACTTGAAATGCAGATGAGGGCCACTTGTTTAGACTAATAGYTGGTAGGATGACAGATTTGCTTGTTTAAAGAAAACGCAGCTTTCAAAGTATTCTTCCAGATGTTGACAATAACTGGGACATTCCCCAGTTCCATTTTTAAAGTGTCTGAAGAAAGTAGATAGARACTGTAACAAGGTTTTTGGTGCAGTTTCACAGTGTAATCCAATGTGTCCTGGGTTTGCTACTGAAATGGTCAGTCCTGCTCCTTCCACTGCCCTGGTTATGAATTTTCATCACCTCACCTGCCTTCAGAAAGAATGATCATGTGAATGTGTGGGAAGTTGAATCCAAATGAAAACSGTTCCTTAAAATTTTATTTGTCTGGGGTAGTGTGTTATGGTTTCGGGAGCGTGATCATCAGCTTGCGCAGGTGAGTAGCCACCAAAGCCACTCTGTCACTGCCCCTCCTCAGCTGGGCAGGGAAGGGAYGGTACAATGAAAAGTTCAGGTTGAGATAAGGACAGGGAGATCACTCAGTAATTGCCATCATGGGCAAAACAGACTCTGCTTGGGGAAATCATCTTAATTTGCTAGCAATCAAATCAGAGTAGGGTAATGAAAAATAAACCCACAATGTTGAAACACCTTCTCCCCACCCCTCCCTTTCTCCCAGGTTCAACTTCACTTGATTTCTTGCTTCCTCCTGGTGAGCAGTGCAGGGGGACAGGAGTGGGGGCTGTGGGCAGCTCATCACACTCCTCTTCTGCTCCWKTGTGGGGTCCCTCCCAAGGGGAACAGCTCTCTATGGACTCTTCCCATGTGGGTCCTTCCCACGGGCTGCAGTTCTTCATGAACTGCTCCATCATGGGCCCTTTCCCATCCCATGGGGTTCAGGAACAGTCTGCTCCAGCTTCCCAWGGGGTCACAGCCTCCTTTGGGCATCACCCTTTGCAGATGTGGGGTGCTCCATGAGCTGTAGCTGGGTCTCTGCTCTCCTATGCTCTCCTGCGGGCGGCAGGAGGGTCTTGGCTGGAGGTGGATCTCCCCTCTGACCCTGACTTGCCTTCTCCCCTCCTCCCCTGGTGTCTGCAGGATTGCTGTTCTCAGTCTCACTCCTCTCCCAGCTGCTGTTGTGCAGCAGGTTTTTTCCCCTTCCCAAGTGCCCGATGCCAGAGGCACTACCAGCATTGCTGATGGGCTCAGCCTTGGCCAGCAGCGTGTCCCTCCTGGCGCCAGCTGGTGTTGGCTCAGTTGGACATGGGGGAAGCTTTTGGCAGCTCCTCACAGAAGTTTGTCACCTGTGTAGCCCCCCACTACCGAAATGCGGTCACACAAACCTGGTACGGGTCAGAACATCCAAGGGGACAGCAATCAACAGCCAGATGGAATTAAGTGTGTTATGTCTAGATTAGGACACAGCCTGTCTGGCTCTTTATTCTAATTATTTRTGGGCTCATTTAGCCTTACAGGTAATTTGCCTACTCCGGATGTTTTGTTATCCTGGTAAGGGCCAGGCATTTATTGTTTGATTTTGCAGCACTTGYTCTGAATGTAGGTAAGGAATGGTATCTTCCAAGGTAGTTCCCAAGGTCACAAATCAGGTTCATGGCCAAACCAATAATAGCAGGGCACCTTCCCCTTCAGTCCTGTTTTAATTAGGCTGAACAGGGTTGAAATAGCTCTACAGTGATGGGGAAGCCATTTGCTAAGAAAACTCCAGTCTGAAAACASKTGCAAATAGTGTGGGGACTGTCAGGTAGAGGAGCCTTTTTGCCTCAGTATTGCTTCAGAGATGGCCCCACAGTTTTAACCTCCTATGTTTTTTTTAAAAACACACATTTATACTCTGGGATCAATTTAATCGTGTCTGTGTCTGTACTGGAGAGAATAAGCATTATTATTCTCAAGTATAAATGCATGATATAGAATYACTTTCATAGAAAATGAGGTAAAGCATTGCCCTACATTAACATTTCTCTCTAGTGAAGGATAGTAAGTGTAACACCTTTACTTAGATTTGACCTGGCATCCCTTAATAAAGGCCTATGGTACAAAATGATGAATAATCARTAGAAAAAGAAAGCTGAGAAGGCTTGTTAGTACTCGTTTGTATGTCATCTTTTTTGATTGGYTGTCAGCAAGARCATTTTGCTGCRAAAATGATAATTTTAGGTTAGTKAGGATGAGAGTTAATAAGTGGTAGTAGATAATATTTGAAGTATTAGCACGTGCATATTATATTAGCACATGCATATCTGAATTTGTTTTGTATTGACAACAATAATACTAAACTCATCTATAGTTCCCATTTTCTTTCTAAATGCTGTTACCAAAACAAGTTATTTATAAACTAAATGAGCAGAATTCCACGTGTGGCTTTTTTGTTGTTGTTGTTTTTATTACCAAAAATATACTTTCTTGTGGCCTTTCTAAATGTGCTTTATTTCTTCAGACCATCTGGAATGGATATAAAATCTCTTTATATGCTTTTACTATCAAATAATTCTGAACAACTCTATTTTTTTTTCACCTAATGTGAGTAAATTGTCATTAAATCTCCTTTCTAAAGGAGAACATGCAAGCTGTTAAGACTGCAGTGTACCATTATCATCTTCTGTAATGTTTTCCAAGTATGCCTTCCATCCAYGAGAAAAAGGGAAGCCCTAGATTAGGGACTGGCAGTTGTGTAGCAGCWTGAGTCCAGTAATTAGAGGGAAAGACTTTTGGACAGATTGAGAGAAAAATTTTAAGGTACTCTTGAGAGTTAAAGAGCTTTGTTCCGCTCTTTCAGACTTGCTCAAGTGATTGATGGTACATATATAGTCTCAGAAGAAAAGTGCCCTTCACTCATGCAGAAAATCTTTTCATTGCAAAGTGCTATTTTGTTTTATTTTGAGTACCTCAGGAGAAGTAAAGAAGTTGCAGATTTTTTTTTTAATGGACCATTTATAGTGTTTTATGTGGTTATTTTCACTGATTGGAATAGTCACTGGCATTGATGTGGGGATACTGTTTTCACTCACTGCTCAAGAGAGCGCTCACCTGCACGTCCTTCCAATAAAATGAGATTTTTTTTAGCAGTAACAGTTAAATTGAAAGTCAGAAGTTAATAAATGGATGTGTTGAGAGAAATAGGAGAGATGGTAAAGGTGAGTGCTCCTGTTGAGTATTCGAAGCTTCCTATGACCAGTAAAACAGGGACAGAAAAYGTAATTTCTTCTTGCTATTAGATGACTGTTTTGAAGTTGAAGGGGAAATAAGCAGTGGGAAGGGTGGAAGCCTTTATCCTTCAGCTGGCCTCACTTCTGCTKGGGGTAGGGTAGGTCAGCAGTGGGAAAACCGTATGGAGCAGCAGATAAGGTGTGATGAGGCAGGACTTATCAGCTGGCAGATCCGAGAGGGCTGATAGCCGGGGAGCGAGCAAACAGCTGAGTGGAGCTTCTGAACTGGGGCCTGAACATGCTTGGCCTCAGTCAGGGCAGGTGGAAAAGCCTTGTCTTGGGAAACCGTGTAAAATRCCATGGGGTAACATGGAGGTCTGAAATGGAACAGCTTTTTAAGGAAAGCCTGGGATCGAGCTGTTGCTTTTTACTGTAATCAGTAAACATACACACGACTAACAGTTACTGGGGGATAAAAGTGTCTGCTGAAAGTTGCCAGGGGATTATTTTTTATGAGTTAATTATCAGTACTCACACAAACAAATCGAGGAATGGTCTGGTCCTGCATGGTTGTTACTTAACAAAATTAACGCGAGATAACATCAAGATGGTAGATTTAATAAAAGTTTTGCATAACCACCTCATATTCAGTGGACCTGTTTGTTTTCAAGTTTGCAGATGAAACTCTTCTGTTAATTCCATTGGTTTATATCCCAAAGCTTACATTTTTGTCAATGAAATAAAGATTTTATTGTTCTTACCTATCTGGATTCTGACAAGTAGAAAATTAATTTTTTGCTGTCTTTGTATCATAGCAGCATTACTACTCAGACTTTCTTAAATTTTGTCAATAACTGTGAGCAGTGAAAATGACCTAAAATAGACTTTTTATTATGAACGGAATCCTTAGTGCTTTTTTGTCAATAARGCTGCACCTACTATTTCACTCATACATTCTGATATAATCGTGCAGAAACAGATGTTTAGATCTCTTGTAAATATGTATTAATTGAGATGAAATATAATTTCTTTCAAACTTGATAAATTGGAGTGAAATATGTAAGTAACTTGAAGTATTACTTGTATTTTAACAGTGAAAGCAAGTTGAATACATTGGTGCAGAAACTCCATGACTTCTTGGCTCACTCATCAGAAGAATCTGAGGACGCAAACTCTCCTCCAGCATTATCTAAAAATAAAAGTATAGGTAAAAAAGCATTTAATGTTTCTTTTCGGTGTATATATGATTCTAAAGTCAAATAGCTTAAAGTTATTTCACTATATCATACTTCCCTGGGGCAATTATACAAGGTCCTAACATGATTTAAGTGGTAGTATATTGATAAATACACAATAGGCCTTTGATACAATATTTATTTTAGTTTTGAATCTTTCTAAATGTGAAAAAAATCTAATCTGCTGGTAATTGCCTTCTATGAAACATGARATAGCAAACAGTCACGTATTTGTAGAAGTTCTTTGTTCAATGTTCCTAAATTTAGAAATGCAGTATTGTGGTTTTTCTGCTGTAGTGAAGCTTTTGTAGTCCTTTTAGGTGTGGAAGAAGTTCTGGAGATAATGCWTTCAAAGTAATTTGAAAAAGATTTCTACATATAATCTGGAAACGTTTTAAAAGAAGATAATACTATTAAAAAACTTTGAGTCCTACTCTGGGTCGGAATTGGTATTGGAAATTTTTACTTCTAAGGTAGAAATAGGTAAYGAAGTTGAACCACTTTGATGACAGTGATTAAAAGTTATTAATTATTTCATATCACTACTGAATAAAATATGTTTTCAAATTTAACTGCTTAAATTAGGTTCTTAGTTTAACTTGAACTGGATACAGGTGCAAAACCTTTCAATCTGTACTGTGCAGTGAGATAAAAGTTACGTTGATGTGGTGGAGTGCAGGGGAATAGTGTGTGCAGGCTGCATTACAGAATTTATTTTTGAATCCTGCGGTCTCAAGTAATATGTTCCATGAGTTTTCTGGTATGTAGTTTTTATCTTTTAATGTTTTGTTTAGAKAGAGAGTCTGCTGCCTGTGGCACTCGCCTCCTAATGTCAGCATCAAACTGAATTGTTCACATAGGAAAAAGAAACTACTCATGTGATGCTTCAGCAGAATAGTAAAATAAACTGTGATGTRGATGCATCTTAAAGTGAAATTTTGCTGAGGAGCACACTGGGAAAAAGAAATCTTCTCCCCTTATCCTCTGTAGTTAAAAATTAKCATTTGGTTCCTTGCTGTAAAACACAGATTGTCTTTGAAATGGATACACTTGCAAATTCATAGCTGACATATTTCAGTGTTGGTTTTGGGATCTGAAAGAACATATTAAAAATGAGGAGTTAGGATTAAACACTTAAATATTAGGAAATGCCAGAATTAACTCTGCAAATTTGCTTCCTGTCCCAATGTTCTGAGCATAATGACAGTGTACCATTTGTGCTTGCTTTTTTTTTAATCTATAGGATGCTCATTGCAAGCAGAAGTTGGGAATGTGATTGTGTTCAGATCAGGTGTATTTAGTAATGGATCTTGTTTTGTTCCAGCATTTGGAGGAAGTATGAAYTATTGGGTAGAGTGTTGTCAGATGATGATGAAGGTGGTTAAGTGTGGCTAAGGAGAGTTGGATGTTAGAAACCAGTGGGATATTAGCTGAAATTACTTCATACTCTAAACTTATGTCCCTGCCACACACAGAGGTCAGTTAAAATAGGAAGCAGTACTTGCTTTRGAGCCTTAATAATGTTCCTTTATCTCCTCTGCATTGGAACTGGATGTCTCCCTCCACTCCACTCACGGGTGCCAGCAGGAGAGTCACAGAGAGCTTAGGAGAGCCAGGCTGCCTGCTCTTGTTGCAGGAGTCCAGCTCTTGCCCTGGAGCAGCAATGCCAGGGGAAGCCCTGCTCCACGGTAGCCCTGGAGTGGCTGGGGCAGGAGCAGCTGGCTCAGCACTGAGCTGGGAGGGGATGGCTGCAGCACGCCGGGTCATTGGGTGGGAATGGCGCGTACGCAGCCCGGGCACACGGAGAAACTGGCAGTGGAACACGTTCAGCTGCTTTTGGAATAGCACATGAGCATCAGGCTGCCAGTCTGAGTGAAGAGTCTGCAGGGACTGGAGCTGCCAGAGCAGGGGAAGCTCTGCCAAGCTCTACAAGCTGGTATTTTCCATGGGTTTATCACTTGGGAAAAGTTGGTCAAGAGTAGAARGTGGGCAGTATCCAAGCTCCAGAAGAAATGTCACCCTCCTTCCAAATCTCAGGTTCCTCTCTCACAATAGGGGAATGCCTGTAATATTCTAGAGAAGAAAATTCAGGTACTTGAAAGGCCAAAAACTTTGTCCGCTTCCATTTTTTATTCCCGCTTTCACATGCAGAAATGGCTGGATGTTCYTCCCTGAAATTTACTCAAACAGTGCAGCAGAGGTCAAATATCCAGCATTGAATTCTCTAATATAAGTAATTCAACTTTTTCCAAGTGTAGAAGAAAATTGTTTGGTTTTCCCAAAACTGAAGTTTGAGGATAAAGAAGTTGCAGCACCAGTAGACTTCTGTTAAAATCACAGATAATCCTGTTAAGTATCCTRTAATTATACTTCCTGCTCAGTAGTGTCTGCTAAAATCCTGCTGTTCCTAAGCTTTTGGAGAAACTTTATACAGGAATGATTGAATCACTGAACTGGAAACTTTGCTGTCCTTTTCCAGGACTGGTGGATTGGAGCAGGTGCCAATAGGGTGCAGGTCTTCAGGCTTTGTATTCCACAGTTCCCAAAGTCAAGAAATAGAATTTCTCAGTCATAACTTGGATCAGATGGGATTTTTGTATGTGGTTCCATGATCCCAGATTTAATACTTTGTTTCTGTTGTCAAGAYGTGTAGGAGAAAATACTTGAAGTAACTTCTCAGAGATCAACAAAAATGCACTAATGGTATTTCTGTATGCAGTTGCACTTCCAGTGCTTCCGTATTTCTTCACCAACAGGCAAGCTGTTGTTCAACCTCCCAGGGAAGGAAACTGAAAGAGATTTCTGAATTATTTCTGTAAAATTTATGCTGTACTGTGGAATGTCTTTGTTGTTTTGCAACGGTTTGTCTCTGAAAGTCACAGAGACTTGTATCCAGACTGGTAAAACATAAAAAATGCTGTGATGTGCAGTGTGAAGAACTTCAGATGTTTTGCATTTCAGTGGACTTCTTTAATTTCTCTCCACAGGTAAAAATAGAGAGCCTAAAGGAAGCTCAGCTTCAATGGAGAACAATAAGGACGAGGTAGGAACAAAAATGCTTTTGAATTCTATTTTCTTGTCTAGTGTACAATGGCTGAGTTCACTGTCTAGCTTTTACAATAAATACTTAAATAATACTGTCAGAACCACCCATGAATGTCATCACCCTTCACCCTGTTACTCAGATAACAGTAGGTRCTTAGTTGTCCTTATAGGCAAAAATGCTTCCTTTTTGGGGAAAAAAAAAAAAAACAAAAACAAACAATCAAAGGAGATACTGGATCTGTGTTAAATATGAGCTGAATTTTTTCGTATGGTGTGTCTTACTTCTGTCCTCCTGTTGGAAACATTTTGTTTGACAATGCAAACACAAGTGCCAGTGTCCTGCCTTAGTTTGCCTTTACTGCTGTAAATTCAGGTATTTTAAACTGCCCAGACCTAGTTGTGATCTGAGTGCAAAAAATGCTGAAAAAATCAGTTTTGCTACACAGGCAGCCAGTGCTTTCTGGCACATGAGGCAAGTGTCTGTTCTGCTGGCAGTTCCTGGGTGCAGGCTGCTGCTACTTCTGAGTGCCAGAACCCTCTGGAAGGAAGTGTTGGAAAAGGGGTGGTTTCTGCATGTTGCATGAAGAGCACTCAGAGACCYGTGAAAGCTGCTGACTTCTGACCTGAACCTGCATAGATTCAGTTTAACTGAACTGGCATGACTGTAGAAATTGTCACTTGTACTTACAGCTTTTCCTAGTGCTCTTTTAAAAGTATTTTTTATAAGGGTGCTGGTGACTTCTGAAATGTGTTCTAKTTAATGCAAGAAATTGTTTTGTGACAGATCYCTTGGRTACAAATGTGTTGACTTTTACATTTTTTTCTTATTTTTAGGGAAGTAGTTCTTCAGAAAGAACCAAATCCTTAGGATTATCCCGTTCCAAAAGGTTGGTTTGGAAAATAAAACAAATAAATTACTTTTTGGATATGGGAAGCTGTAGAAAAGTCAGTGCACTGTGTTAAATATTTTTGATACACACCACTGTAAATCTGTGAAATACACTGAGTGCTGGTAAAACAGATGCCTCATAGTACACTTAAAATTCAAAAYATTTATTGGAGTGAAAGGTTAAGATGATAAAGCTCAAATTTTATTAACAAAGAAAAGACTGCCCCATATCTTCAGAACAAAGCAGTTTATACAAGGGTTTCTTCACTTGTGCTATTTCTACATGTAGGATTCACATCAGACTGTGCTGTTGAGTTGTCCTGTGCAGAAACTGCCATTTGCTGTATCTCTGCTTAATCCTTTTTCCTTCTCTGATCTAAAAAAACATATGGAGTGAACTGTTTACCAACTGCTTGAACCTACAGGAGACAAGCTATTTGTGTCTCAAGTAAGAGCAGACTTAGTCCAGTCAAACTCCTCATCATCTGCTCTTAGCTGATGCTCACTCAAATTCTGTCCTCTGTGATTTTTATTAMATCCCAGTAAACTGTGTGGGGAGTTGAGCTTTCGACAGCTGCCTTAGTACTGCTCTTTAAAAGTCTATATCTCTTTTCACTCTCCTTTTTATTCAAGTTGCTTTATTTTATCATGCCTGCTGGAATTAATATTCTTCAGTCTCCTTTTTATGTTTGTCTTGATGCCATATTTGCAAGTGGGGTTTTATATTTGCCTTTACTTTCTCCCTCATCTTTTGAATGCAGTGTCCTGCTGAACTCTTTTCATTTATATACTTTTTAGTCCTGKTTTTTTTTGCTTCCTGTCTTATCACTAAAGGGATTTTCACTCATCCGTTTATCATACTGTGCCTTATACTGATAAAAMCAGTATCCTGCAGTAGTTCATGCATTGCCTTCAGACTACTGAAAAATGTGCTCCATATTCTGTATTATTTTCTCCCTGCCCTGACATAGTAAATTTATTMATTTTCATAGATTCAGTTCTGAATTACATTTGTGTGGAATTTGGGCCRCTGATCCTTGTGTTCCACAGTCAGCATTTTTATTTCTTTCTGAATTTCCTTTATTTACTTGCAAGCGTCTCTTCTGCTAAGATGCTTTTTGTAATTTGATAATATCTGCATGTTCTCTTTGTGCTGCCTGTTAAACCTGGAATGATATATAAAATTTCTGAGCAGACATTTACTTGTGTTTTATTTAGACTTTTTTTCCTGGAATTGTGACATTCTTAAAAACACATCTGACCTTGATTTTACAACAAAATACAGCAAGCCTGTGAAACAAAAATATTTTATCTGTATATATTTTTATTTYATGTGGGAGGGGAGAATTCCTGCTCCAAACCAGAAAATTAGCCTACAATCTACATTTTGTAATAACTTGGAACATCCCCCCTCTTAATGTCTTTCTTTGATTTAGAAAGAACTTAGTTTTTCACAGTTAGTAATTGTGTTTTGTCTGCAAAGTTTATCTGTATTTGAATATGTACTATTTGTCCATGACAAATACCATGGTTTTTTTCCTGTCTCTGCAGGAAACCTACAGTTGTAACAAAATATGTTGGGTCAGATGATGAACAAATCGTAGATGAAACTGTAAATGAAGATATTTCAAATGAGAACTCAGAGAATGATGTAGATATGCAAAGCTTGCCTAAAGGTAGGTCATGCCTTTTTTTTTTGTTTGTTTCTGAATTCAGCAAATTAGCCAAGATTATGATGCAGCATAAATAATTCACTAGAATGCACATGTATTAGTAAAATGCCTCTTGAAGGTCCTGTTSGTTTTCTGTCCACACAAAAAGAGGAATCCAAGCATCTTCAGTTTGGAACCCAGCATATTTTAATCTGTGGGCGCGACAGGATGTGTTGGTGGCTTAATTTCAAATGCCTGCTGACATCTGTATAAAACCATCATGAATCAGGGAAATTATTTATTCTCTTGTTTTGCAGGAGTCTCAAGCTCTGTCACTTGAAAGTTTTGTTTTACTGTTTTTTAATAACTTGGAGGTTATTAGCAATTAGATCAACAAAAGCAAAACTAACTTGGGGGGGGAAATGCCATTATTGGATCTATTTTTAAACACCTTTTAGAAACAGTTTATACTGGGCCTATATCCCTCTGTTGTTAGCTCCAGTGTGAATTGGATTAATCTCCATTTCTTACCTATGAAAGTTACAGGAAAACTGCTGCTGTCTATTGTATGAGTAGCAGTATTTAGAGCAGTCATTCTAAAACGATTTTTTCAGAATATTAAATTATTTTCAGTGTCCACACRACAAAACTGGGCTCTTAAATAGGAAAGATGTGTTTTTTCCTTCACATAATTTTGCTTAGTACTTTGTTTAAATGAAAACGTCAATTTTTGAATCTTGCTAAAGACAAAGCAGGTTTTATTCTATTGCTTTTTTAATTTCATGCTGAAATAAATGAAGTTCATTCAGTTTCTGGGAAACTGAACAGAAGGGGGTAAAGAAARGAAAGCATAGTTACTCCAAGGGTTTTGAGGGATTTAAATGATGTCCTTTATTTGTAGTAAATAAATTCCTGTCCTACACCCCCCCGCAGTGTGACAGTCCTGTTCTGCATGTGCCTTAGCAGGGCACAGAGGGCGAAATTTGCTCCTCAGCCCATTCAGTCCTTTACTTCTGTCCTACAGCTGTAGTTTGAAATGTGTCGTTTGTTTTTCTTTTTTTTTTTTTCTGTGAACATCTGTGCATTCAAAACTTTGTTGAGCTTTAGTCAACAGATTGCACTTTTTTTTTTGTTGACTTTATTAATAAGAACTTTTGCACTTCACTTGGATGTGTAATGGTTTCCAATTTCTAAACAAAATTATTCTAGGTACAGTGGTTGTACAGCCTGAGCCAGTGCTGAATGAAGACAAAGATGATTTTAAAGGGCCTGAATTTAGAAGCAGAAATACCGTTAAAATGAAACCTGAAGCTCCCAAAAAGCGTGGAGGTAAATACAATTTAAAACATCTGTTGAAACGGGTTTAAATTGTTGCTTATGACCACATTTGGTACATCTAAAAATCGTTCATATTTCTGATAAATTACCCTGAAAATACCTCCACTCTTCTGGCTTTTTGTTCATTAAGGATTTTAGCTGATAGAAATTAGCCTCCATTGCTGCCCCTGCAATGCAGCAGTGAAAGCTAAGATTAGATCCCATTAAACTCCTTATATTCAGTAGGTATAGGATGCATCATTAGGTACAGTTGCTTGGTTGCAATCAGGTGTTACAGGTATTCCTTTTTTAAGGAATTATATTGGAACATCATTGATACAGGAATATTCACTGACTCACCAGGAGAGCAACCAGGTTTGAGCAGGGACATGTATGGGCAGATTATCCATCAGCGAGCTAAGAAAAATCCTAAACCCTCAAAYGATACAAAAACTCCTTTGTTTTGCTTTAAACTGTGGGAAATTCCCTACCAGTGGGCCCTTCTAAGGATTACCTTTGAAAAGCTGCTGTGTCAGCTGGTTTTCCRTAGCTCCTGCTAAAACTCAGAAGTTAGGTAGATTATAATATGAACAGAAATTATTTTCTCTCTTTTTTTTTCCCAAAAAGTAAAGAGGAGRCGGGAGGATTATGTATAAAGTAACCAATAGGAAAGCAGATATTTTTGTTAACACTGCTGGCAGTATCTTAGCTCACACACCTCCAGCAGTACCCAGGGTATTCACACAAACAGCTCTTGCACACACTATTCATCATTCCCATTGTATYATTTGAGATCCTTGCTCTCTTTGAAAGTAATTTATTGACTCTGCTATTTCTCCATCTGTGGTTGAAGAGGAATGAAATGTGACTGTAGAAATGTGCTTATGCATACACCTGGGCTCATGTGGTGTCAGTGACATTTTGAGCATTGATGTTTTCTCAAAATTAATACATTTGGAAGTTGGTTATGTTTTATTCATGCAAGATGTCCTGTTCATATAGGAACGCTTCTTCCATTTGTGCTTACAACAATTCTACATATGGTCCAACTGGACTCTTCAGGGGTACAGTGTTAGAAAGATAAGACTCTTCTGTTTGAGCTTTGTGTCTGTGTCTGCATCCCCAGAACAGTTTGTATGACCTGCCCTTCCAGCTTTTTCCAGGGAATTTGCAGGCTGTTCTTTATGTGTCTGGACTGGTTACTCATCTACTATGCTGACATATATATATATATTTTATAAATCTGCATTTCTATTAGGAGTTATGTGTCCTGTGTTTATTAGAAATTGTGGTAGAAGCAGAACTCTTGCCTTTCTAGCAGCCAAATGCTCTCATCTGAGCCTGCAAGAGGCATTGTGCCATTATTTTCAAGTTTTGTGTCTGCAACATGGTTATAAACTCAGGAATGTTTTTAACTAAGTATTTTCTTAGTATTAATTAATTAGTAATAGTTTAGTTTCTTTGAATCAGCATCATTTGTAATAGTAACATGATTTATAAAGGTTTGCCTCATAAATCCACACGTTGCAGGTTTGAGGAAGGAGGTCATAGTGCTTCCCCTTGGTTGTAGAACAGAGGGAAGTGGCTCAGGACTTCGCAGGGAGTATCATGTTCTCCCTGGGTTGGCTGGAACCCTCAGTGATTCCTGCAGCAGTTTAAGGACTGTGTTCAGGGCCAGGGTTGGATTTTGGGCTGCAGAAAGTGGGATTTGTTCCCGAGGAATGTGATGAGATGGGTATGTTGATCCACACTCAACAGCAGCATTTGAAACGGGTGTTGGAGCTGCTTTGGAGCTTGTGAGAGAGGCTTCAGGTGCCCAGGCTCTGCAGGATGTGCAGTCAGGAATGGCTGCTGGGTGCAAGCATATCCTGTATTCAGAATTTCACTGAAYTAGCAGTGTGGATCAGCTCTTTCACTGCCCCATGAACCATCTGAGGTGGTGCTTCAGCAGCAGATTGCTGGGAGCTCGTATTGTATCTTGAGAATGTTCATTCAGTTCCTTAACATGGTGGTGTTGGTGCTTGCTTCTGATTCTGGGGTAGTGATTATGTAATTAAATCTAGAAAAAATACCAAGTCTGGACTCAGATTATAATCATTAAATTAAACTGAGTTAATTTCCTCATTGACTTAATATCTGAACATGACAGCAAAGGACAGCAAAGCATGACAGCAAAGTCACAGTTAAATGATCCCTTATCAAACTTGTATCTGCTTGATCCCAAATTAGGSTTTTGGAAGTGTATGAACTTTCACAAATGATTTTCCTTTTTCTGCTGTTGAAAACAAAAAGGTCTCAGAGTATTAATTAGTCAGTTGGCATGGAGTGAGCCTGCCAGGCCCAAGTTCACCCCTTCTGAAGTGAATTGGGGGGTTGGCATTAAAAAAAACTTTCTTGACCAAATGTATGTGCAGCAGCAGTGGTGCACACACTCTGGGAGCAGTCAGCAACATGGGGAGAACATGTGTGTTACAGCAAAATTGTAATTTCCCAGAGAAAACCCCAGAAATWGCCATCAAGAAGGGAACAAAATGTGAGAAAAGGTTTATCAGAGGCTATTACAAGGATTACTTGCATTTTCTGTAAGAGTTTTCTGTATTCTTCTTTGAGAAACTAAAACTGTGTGAAAGAAATGCCATAATAGAAACATGAATTGTAATGGTATTTGTTGAATAAAGATTAAATGTGGAATGAAGATTAAATGTCCAGAATATCAGAGCTGTTCTAAAAGAGTTTTAGTATTTAGGTGTGAGGTGACCAGTTAACACAAATTAACTTTGAAAGGGAAAGAATTGTTTCAAGTGAAGCCTAGAAGTCAGAGGAAAATTCAGTCTTAAAATGGCAAATGATTGCAGAAAGATTGCTTTAGCAGTGGGTGATGCAGAAATAAAGGCATATGAAAAACCTGTCAGCCAGAATATTGTACGAAAATAAAATAGRTATATGCAGTTTTCTTAATTAAAAATGAAAACAATTAATGTGTGGTTTATAATCCTTTCTATAGAAGAAGGACTCCATGGAATTGTGAGCTGTACAGCTTGTGGGCAGCAGGTGAACCATTTCCAAAAGGATTCAATCTATAGACACCCTACACTGAAAGTGCTTATTTGTAAGGTATGTGGTAAACAGTTCTGTTTGGTTTTGTTTCAAAATTTCATATTAGTTGATTTGGGTGGGATTTTTGTGGGAGTAGTTCCTGTTCATTAGTTAATGAAGTTTTCAGTCATTAGCTATTGCAATTAAGGAAACAAAAAGGAAAAAAAAAAAAGGCAAATACACTTAGGAATTTATATTCCTTTTTTTCTTCTATCCCAGTTAAACTGGTTGTGGCTTCTTTGTTATTTACTTCTACAGCTTTAAGGGTATAATCTTAGTGAATTTTTAATGTTAAATGATCTGTCTGAATTTTCTGCCTACTCATAATGTATTTTAAGAACAGATTCAAGTCTGCATTTCCTGGTAAAGCATTCCATGTAAATCAGCACTGAAATAAGGAGCATAAAAGCAGCTTTAAAGCTCTGTTTCTGCCAGCTCCTGGACTGTTTTAATTTATGGCAGCTTTGCAAGGCTGGTCTAGCCCATAACATAAACCCAGCATCTGGGTCTTCAGTTGTGTGATTCCCTGGTGGCTCCACACAGGCCCTGAGTTGGCTGCAGTGGGAAGAGGTGGGACAGGCAGGAAGGAAGCATCCGTGCCTCCTGCTGTGGAGACCTCTGTTCATTTTCAAAAAAGTGCAGAGAGCTCTCTTGCATATTTCTACAGTGGTGGAAATTTTGTATTTCTAAAGCTGTTGCTAAAGACAGAGATACAGTTCTGTGTTATAATGTACATGTAGCATTCTCTGCTGTTCCCTGCTCCTCCTTCCCAGTTCCTCATTAGTGTTTCATGCTCAGATGACAGACAATCTCAGCCATGCCCATCTAGTCTGGTATTTTGGCTTTTTTCTTTTACAAAAATCAGCTCAATGTGACTTTTTTCCATCTCCATTGGAGTCCCCTTTTTTTCCTGGACTTGCACACCCTCAGCACRTGGCTGTAGCTGCCCATGTTCCTGCAGTGCCCACTGGTTCATTTTTMTAATCAGGGTGTTGTGCTCAATAGCAGCTCTTGATTGGGAGCTCTGCTCCATGAATTATATCAGAGATTTTTTTCCCTTGATTTTCTGTGTTTTTGCTTAATTGAGCATGGCCTTGTGTTAATGTGAGAGGTAGGGATGGAAGCCCCTRTTCTCCATGCTCCAGCTCTTCCATTATTTCCATGTCTGGTTCTGCCTTTATTTTTCTCTGCTTAAGTAAACAGTCCCAGACCTGAGAAGCTGTTTTCCTTTGACTATGAATGTTCTATCAGGTGTCTAAACATCAGATTTTCCTGGGGTTTTTTTGTTGATTTTGCTTGTTTGGATAGTTTAGTTGAACAGATGTGCAAGTCTGTTCCAGATAATGGGGCATCATCATTTAAAATTCAGGTGATGAAGCCTCTTCTGAATTCTGAATTCTATTAATGCCTGTTCAAAGTAGCGCTGCAAATCTGGGAGAATATTCCTCACTAACAACTGGGAAAAAAATAACACCAAATCTTCAAAATTTGGTGTAAACAATTCAGTGGCTTAAGTCTAGCTGAATTATTTGTGTTATTTTTTTCACCATTACTAAATTTTCAGTGAAGATGCTTAGTTTGCACCTGGAAATGGAATTCTTGGATGTTAACATCATCATAAATGCCAAAGACACTTCTGGTTAGTCTTACAGCATCACATGCTAACATAAGGAGCATCCAGCTGAAAATTGTCATTTCTGTAGGATTAATTGTGTCGGGGAGGATGTGGTGTTGATTTTCCTAGGAAGTAGATGGAAAAACATTCAGAGGGAAATATTCAGCTCATGTTCTAAAAGACAGAAATATGCAGCCATCAAACAAAGCCTGTTTAATTTTCAAACAAGCCTTAAGCCATTAAATAAGTCATGGTTTGGGACCTGTTGTATCCATAAAAGATGTATTTTAGATTAAAATAAATGTAAAAGGCTTAGAATGCTGAAGACCTTGCAGCTGCTGTTTTTACTGGCTTGCTTCTAAAGCATTCTGAAATATAATGAATTGCTGAAACCGAGTTGAGAATTAATAAAGAATATCTTGTCTTCTTTCTTTCTTTCTTTGCAGACTTGCTACAAGTATTACATGAGCGATGACATCAGTCGTGATTCAGATGGGATGGATGAACAGTGCAGGTAAGTGTACAGAAATTAAATGTGTACAAAACTGAAATAACCCACAACTGTACTGGTCTAGGGATCTTTTTTCTGCCAATCAGRGCATTACTGACAAATAAAGACAAGTACTTAAGACCTGAATCAACAGTTATTTGTCACCAAAAAATACTCAATTAATTAGTTGAGTATTTTAGTAATTAATAGGAAAACATTTTATAAAGAAATCTAATAACAAACACCTGTAAGATAGCACAATGCCTTACTAACATCTTCAAGGTGGGAATACACTCTGACATTTTGAACCTTGTGAGCCACAGAAACTCAGCTCTGCACATGCATCTCCCACGTTTGAAATACTGAAGCAATTCTCTGTCCTTTTGTCAAATATCTGAATGTGTAATTCAGTCAAAATTGTGCAGTCTGTGAGCTTATTATCTGTGAGCTTATTATCTGTCACTTTTCAGGTCTTCCTGTGCTACTGCAAAAGTAATATGAGTTATGGCTAGAAAGACGTAACCTTATTAATTTTGCTGTAAAATAAAACATAAATTTTCAGAAGAAACAGGGAAAATAAGATTTAATTAATTCTTTTTGTTTAAAGAAGTCAGTGCTGCAATTTTGTGTGAAAATTACTGACCATTTCAGCTGTGGGAACTGTTAATCTAATACATGACTTTCCTGATTTTTCCATTCTCAACTCAGTGCTTCTAAGACACGCTTTCAGTAATGGTTTCAAGTAATGAATATCTGTTCATCACCTGCATTTTTAATTYCGTGGATTGAAAAATATATCACCTTGTTGATGGTGGAGACAAGAGTCTCACGTTTCTCAATTTCCTTTCAGGTGGTGTGCTGAAGGTGGAAATTTGATTTGCTGTGATTTTTGCCACAACGCCTTCTGTAAAAAGTGCATTTTGCGCAACCTGGGCCGAAAGGAGCTCTCGACTATCCTGGATGAAAATAACCAGTGGCACTGCTACATTTGCCATCCAGAGCCTTTGCTGGACTTGGTCACTGCGTGTGACAGTGTGTTTGAAAATTTAGAACAGTTACTTCAACAAAACAAAAAAAAGATGAAAGTTGAAAATGAAAAAAGTAAAATATATGACCACACTGTCAAGTTTTCTCCAAAGAAAAATAATGCAAATTGTAATGGGGAAGAAAAAAAACTAGATAATTCATATTCAGGGTCACTAACRTATTCTTACAAAGCACTAATGGTGCCAAAAGACTTGCTTAAAAAAACAAAAAAACTGGTTGAAACTACAACAAATCTAAATTCTAGCTTTGTAAGCTTTTTGAAAAACGCTGCAGAAAATGTAGAAATAAGCCCAGCTGTGCAACTGTGCCAGCTGAAAGCTTTTAAATCTGTGCTGAGTGACATGAAAAAAGCTCATCTGTCACTAGAAGAAGGCCTAAACCTGGAGATTCAAGCATTGAATGTTAAAATCAAAGATAAAAATACCAAAGAGAAAAAAACTGAGGTTAGATCAGAAAAAAATGAGGTGAAAAAAGATGAAGGAAAGGAACATGTGGCATTAAAAGAGGATGACGCCGTACAGACAGAGAAAAAAGTTGTGTCGGAGCAGCCTGACAGTGAGCCCATGGATCAAAGTGTTCCTCCAGTGGARCAGACAGATAACAAGGCAGCTCCTGCAGCTCCTGGGGAGGAGAAAAAGTCTGACAGGAATGAAGAACCRCAGTATGAGCCGAACAGTACAGAGGCTTTAGACATGGATATCGTGTCCATCCCCTCTTCTGTACCTGAAGATATTTTTGAGACTCTGGAATCTGCTATGGAGATTCAGATGCCATCAGATGAGCAGGAGAGTGGAAACACAGGAGCAGATCAGGAGAGTCAAAATTCAAATTCAAAACCGAACACTCCTGTGAAAGATACCAAAGGTGGTACCAAGTTAAAATCATCGGCTAAAGGAACAAAAGAACTGATTGTAAAATTGACTCCTGTTTCYCTCTCAGAGTCTACAGTTAAACCTGAAGATCAAGACAACAGTCYAGAAAAGGACAATAAAGATGCTGATGCAAAACCTGAAGCAGAAAACTGTGATTCTGTGCAACAAAACCATAATGTGGGCAGCGAGSCCTCCACGGAGAACGAGGCCGTGCCCGTGGAGGAGTCGGATCTCCGGAGGTCACCGCGTGTCAAGACCACCCCGCTGAGGCGGCCCACGGACATCAGYCCCCTGACATCCAACTCAGAGGAGGACAGCAACGACACCAGCAATGAGAAACRGAAGAAAAAATCATCAAAGCAACCCAGGGAGAAAAAAGATAAAGTAAATTCTTCTGACAGCCCTGCTGATGGTCCCAGTCCTAACAAAGTTTCCAAATCCAAAAAGCCATGTGACTTAGATCACAGCTCAGACTCTGATGAGTTGCCAGCTGTCCTTAAAGAAGCAGGGATGATGAGCCGCACCTTCTCAGACAGTGAGAGCAACAGTGAAGCACCAGCAAAAGATCAGAAGACTTCAGAATTTCAAAAGAGTCAACCAGTAAAGGATGAAAACGGAAAACGAAAAAGGAAAAGTTCCAGTTCCGGTTCAGATTTAGATGCTAAAAGAGGCAAATCAGCTAAAAATGCTGCTGCTCCTAAAAAGAAAAGACAAAACTATTCAGATTCTTCAAACTATGATTCTGAGCTTGAAAAAGAGATAAAAATGTTGAGTAAAATTGAGGCTGCAAAAAAATCGAAGAAAAAATACTCACAAAAAGATGATAGTTATGATTCCTCTGAAGAAGAGCAGAAGAAAAAAGTAAGCAGTAAGAGAAAAGTAAATTTGAGGAAGAAGAGGGGTAAATCTTCTGAAGATGATGATGCTGAGAAGTCTTCCTCAGAGAAGGAAATCAATCACTCTTCTAAAGATAAAAAAACGGGTAAGAAGTCAGCTGCTAAGGAAAAAAACAGAGACTCGAAAGAAAAGTCTGCAAAGGGAAAACATGATGAGTCTTCTGATGTTGAGAAGTCTTCACTGGAGAAAGAGGAGAGTCCTGAAGTTAAGAAGAAGGAAAAGAAAAAGAAAAAAGCACAGGATGATTCTTCTTCAGAGAGTACTGAGAAATCTGCAAAGAAAGAGCACAAGCTGGAGTCTTCAAAAGACAAACTCAAGAGCAAAAAGGGATCAGAAAGCAATGCAAAGAAATCTGAAAAATTGAAAAAGAAAGGTTTCAAGAAAGAACAAGATGATTCCTCTTCAGATCTTGATAAGTCATCTGCAGAGAAAGGAAGTAGCAATTCTTCTGAAAACGACAAAAAGGAACCCGTGTTTAAAGAAAAGAGGAATTTGAGAGAGAGAGTAGCTAAAAGAGAGAGAGTAGCTAAAAGAGTACACGTTGATTCATCCTCTGATACTGAAAAATCTCCCCAAAAAGAGGAGAGCTCTTCTGATGATGCCGTGCGCCGTAAAAAACGAACTGAAACGAAAGAAAAGAAAAAAATTAGTCACAAAAAGAAAATTTCCAAAAAAGAACAGAACGACTCATCCTCTTCTGATGAGGAGTCTTATGAAGACACTAAGAAAAAGACTAAAAGGGGTTCAGTAAAAGAAAGTAAAAAGAGCAACTTAAAAAAGAAAGTGACAAAGAAGAAAGTGGTTGTCACTTCCTCTTCCTCCTCTGATAAGGAAGAAAATGATGATCAGAATTCSACAGGAGATGGAAGCAGCGACGAGCAGAAGATCAGGCCGGTGACCGAAAGCTTGATGCTGGCTGGTGATGCAGCATTTTGTCAGTCATCAGGTGTGCAAAAGATGTTCATGTATTAAAATACTAACAGAGGCATTTTGTAAGATTTGGGTGACATTTAATAATTTAGGAGTGAAAAATATTCCTCAGTAGGTAATTATACATTTAAAATTTGCAGCCAGTTGGGTTTCCTGGTAACAGATTTGGAAGTACCTGTTGCAGTGTTTCAGCAGGTACTCCCTTACAGTCTGTCTTTCCAATGCCTTGCCCTTGCCTCACCTGCCCACAGATTATTTAGTAGAAGCTGGTTTGAAGGAGTAGATAATGTGGTGAGCTCCAATTTGTCACCTAGTGGCTGTGCATTGGATGTGACTCTGGAGACTTGTGGCATTGTAATATACATTTGAAAATCAACTAGATGATTTTTGTGCCTCACAAGAGCAGTGTAGGTTTAGAACACCTACTCAATCTGTCATTGCTTATTGTTTTCATGTGTTGTGTCTCTGTGCATTCAGTACTGGGACTTGTAGGACCTTTCCTTAAATGCTGCCTTATCAGTGTTTTCCCCATAGATGGCACTGCTGGGGGAGATTGCAGATAATTAATGGTTTGCATAGTAATGAACTGGCTTTTTGTATGTGATTGCTGCCACAGCCATTAAAACCCTCCCGTAGACAGACAGTTGATAGCACTCAGTGACTGTTCTCAGCATCGCTGGACCATCAGAGAAAAACACCTTAAAAATGGAATTGCTGACTTGTAGTGYGTGTTCATGGACTTGGGATTGAAATGGCCCAAGAGGAAAAAGTTGGTTTTAATATATCAGGTGTCTAAGGCAGTGAGAGTGATGGTTTCATTTGCAGGTCACAAGTGGAAAGATTGGGTCATTAYTGGAGAGATGGATAGCAGGGTACAAATTGGAACAATGAAATTGTGGTGTGGATGATTGACAGTGGAATTAGAGTGAGACAGAAATGGCTGGTTTAGACTGGAGACAGAATGCTAAAAACRGGGCATCTAAATTTCTGTCTGCAAATCACCCACTGGGCACTTTTAGGGGAAGCTGAGCTGGATTTGAGCCCAAAGCATGAGAGGCAGTGGRTACAGCATTTGGTAAGGAGAAATGATGTAGGTCCTAGGAAGAGTATTCTGTACACTGAGCATCATCAAAGCTTGATGCTGGTTGCCCTGTCCAGCTTTGCAATCCCTGTCCATGGAAATTCTCAAAACTTGACTGAAAAACTGACCTCACTTTGGAGTTAGCTTTGCTTTGAGGATCGAGGATGAGAAGAGCATGTCCAGGTTTCTCTTTTAACCTTAGTTATTGTTTGATTCTCTGAAATTCTCCCTATATTGGAGTATTTTCAGAGGAGAAAAACGTGCCCTTTCTCTTCCGTTTGCTTTTGGCTCAAAGGAGTCTTTTCTGTGTCTGAACAAGCTGCACAGATTGATGGTTGAATGAGACTTGGGATCTGATTAGACCAACAGGATGSTTTTATTTGTCTGCATAAGGGACTTGCTGTGATCACCTTGATCACCTTGAAGTAGGCCTCTCGCAGCCTAGTTTTAGTCCAGTCCTGCATTCCCCATGATAGAAATTAAACAGTAGAAATTATGAATGAGGGCATCTCAGCTCATTGGCATTGTGAGGTTTCTTTCCCTGAGCTTAATTTTATTACCTAGCAGATTTGTCTGACTTATGTGCAAGTCAGAAGAACRAAGGAAAAGCAAGGGGAGAGGCCTGGGAATGTGTTAAAAAAATCCAAAATCCTCAATGCAGCCAGGAAGTGCAGAGGAATGTAAGGGCAGGTTTCACACTGTGCTGTTCCTTCTCTGTCCCRTGTCCATGCTTTTGGTTTTGATGTTGTTTCCATATGAGAYAGTGCCATACAGTGCAGCTGAGTTCAGATATTTGCAGTAAGGATAGCACGTGGAATTCTCAAAATATAACTCTTTACAGACACTCATAATCTGAAAGCAAAAATAGGAAGGATTCTCCAGTGTTCTCCCAATACTTCCTCATGGCAGGAGGGCARCCATGGGCTTGGAGAGCAATTCTGGAATACATTTGTTTATGCCTTCTTTTCAGTTTGCAAAAACTCAGTAGTGGAGCTTCTAAYAGAGCAAATAACTTCTTAGGAAACTTATTTCTGATTCCTGGCTAGAATGTTTAGTCTCTATGTTTTGGTGTAAAATCTCAGATTTACAATATGTATTTAGGAACAAGTTGCAGGTTGTGTGTAGTACCAAGCATGATGTGCATTGAAAATTTAGGTTTATTTTTTGATATCAAGACAGGTGACTGGTAGAAAAGTGGTATTACYAAGCTGGGGATTGTTGATGGAGATGTAGTTTATGCGTTGTGTTGTTTATTGTGCTGTCATGTATTGTCGTTTATTACTGGGTTGACATGCATTAAGCATTTTCTTTCTGGTTGTTTTTTTTCAGGAGATGAGGGAGAGGCTCTCTCAAGGACTATCCCAATGGAGGAGGAAGAAGATGATGATGATGACGACCCTGAGAATAGGTATGATACCCTCCGTAAGGACCTAAAAACGATTATAACACCCCCTAGGCGTGGGCGCAAAGCGGCGCAACGGAAGAGCAAGCAGGTCGTAAAAAGCACGGCTGCCTGCCTGGTAAAGACTCGCTCACGGGCCTCCCGCAAGTGTGAACACGGGGCCAGAAAGCAGAGGCCCAGAGCCAGAAATGCAAAGCAAGTGTTTTAGAAGTGGTAGCTAACACACCTGGCTGGGGCGGGGGGTTGGAAATGCACTGCAGCTCTGTCCTGCTGCTGTTCCYGGTGCAGGTGGGAGGTTGGTGACAAGGATCTTGCAGGCAGGTAAAAAGTTGATGCTGCTCAATGTGAATTTCAGCTAGYTCTGGGAGTAGAAGGTGACAATTTRCATCTGTGCAATATGCAGTGCTTCAATATTCTCAGAATTATTTTGGTTATTACTGTTAATTAATATGCTTTTTTAATTGAAATGCCTTTTCTCAATAAAGAGAAAGCACAAATGTGGGGAAAACCRTACTAGGTATTTTCAGCTGTTAATTCAACTGAGTTTTAATCCACTAAAAGATACCTGAAGTGACTAATGTGAGTCAAGGCCATAATTCTATGATARTTCTAATTATTCATATATATTTTAAGTCTTTGCATAGATATTTTCAGAATTGTGGCTTATATGTATTGCTTCAGTTTCAAATTCAATAAAAAAAGAATCTCTGTAAGATACAGATAGTATCTGTAAGACATGTCATATTTTACCAGTACCATTGTAGCTATCAAAATTAGCCTGGCTAGAAATGTCAAAGCTTCATTTCCTAATGAGTAAATGCAAAACATGAAGTATTGCTCAGCTCCAAGCCACAGGTTTTTTTTGGAAGTTATTGTAGTTAGACTGAAGAGCTGTTCAACAAATTTTTAAGTATTTCAGAAACTGATTTTTTTTGTTTTGGCCATATAGCATGTGTGGGACCAGTTGCTGGTGGAGTCTTTTTCTGCTTCTGAGCCTTACTAGTTTAGAATATGGAATCCTTGTTTCACAGAGTTGTATGTTTTGATATGTGGCTGAAGTAAATTTGAAAAACACTGTTTTATATCCTTTACGGACCTCAGTTTAGCATCAAAATGCTGCTGCTGAATTTAGTTCTTGTGTGTTTTCAGTCATCAAATTTAACCCAGTAATTCAACTCTTTAAAGAAAGATGCTTTTTAGGGACTTGACAGCACAGGGTCATAAGCAGAACATGTAAACTTTGGTAATAAGACYTTTTAAAATTCTGTTTTAATTTCAGTCCTGTTTTAATTTTTTCCTTATTTTTTTTCTTCTTTCTGTTATTGTGAGTTTCTGGTTGAAATCTAAACCAGACTTTTGTCAGAAGACTTTTGTCAGAAGTTCAGTGTTTACTGCACAAATGTTTCTGACAGAACTCAGTCATTAGTTTTAAGAKCTGTATYGGGAAATGAAYRAACCTGATTGATAACAAACCRTAATRCAAATCTGGGCTTTAAAAGTCAGTTTCTGTACTTTGTTTTTAAGCTGCCTTTTTGTTAAGTTTTTATTTAGGGGATCTTTTGAACATCTGTTTATGAGATGGGAAGGTATTTTGTCAATAAACAGTGTTGTCAACCTTCAGACATGTTAACTGCTAAYGCAGTCTGACTTTACCTTCATGTGTTGTACTTGGCTCCAAAATCAGAGAGATAAACTGTAAAAAGATGGAACAAATTTYGAAAAGTTAAAATACTTGTTTTTCTGTTTACTCAACGCCAAGTGTTTAAATAGTTTACCTACTGATTCTGAGAAGTTGCCTATTTTCTTCCAGGCCAAAGAGGGTATCTAGTACCTGCTGGGTGTTTGTAGTGTGGGAACTCTCCTGTTTGCAAGTCTCTAGTTTAGATTTTCTGTTATTTGCATACCTGGGGATGTGCATGACATGAATATTAATAGTCTTGAAATCATCTTTGCCAAAATGCAATATCCAAGTGGGTCATACTATGCCATACAGTGCTGTATGCTTTCATCTTCTGTTGTGTAACTATTATCGGTCCTTCTGATCTTTTAAATGGTACTGTTTGATATGTTTGCAGTAGTTCTGTTTATTAAGAAGTTAATAGTGTATTAAATGCAGAATGCCTTTRAGTATTTGATGGTTACAATAAATTTTTGTAAAACGTTTTTCTTGTCCAAGCATTTAATTTAATACAACTCTGACAGCCTGAAAATCAGCCCTTCCAACAAAGACAGCACAGTATTTGGAGCAAGTGTTTGGCACTCATTTTTTAAGACATGTATGATATTTCATYCAGATACTAATTTCTTAAAATATATTTTAAAGGGTTCTGAATTTTCTAGTAGTATGCTGAAGGCCCATTTAAGCCAGTAGTGCTCTAGTTGGAATTTYGGTGGCTTTTATTGGCCCCATTCCAATATCTTCCCCACCCAAGGGCTTATTTTGGGCAACCTTATTTCTACATATAATTAGTAGGTATTTATGAACACCGAGTGTGAGTTGATGTAATCTAATTGGTCATAATACATCACAACAATGAGCTAAAATTTAAAGTCATAACTTTTTAAGAAAAATGATTTTTMGAGTGGTACCATTGTCTCACCAAGGTTTTTAACCATCTCTCAAAGAGTCCATTGTATTGGCACTGTACAATCCATGAACAAGAATGGTGCAAATTACCATGTGGGCTTAGCTCCACATCATGAGAGGCTGCACTCACTATTCCAGTTCTGCTGCAATGTCTGAAGGAGCATTTAAAGTAGTCCTACACTGTAACTAAGCAACCCCTGGGTAACTTCCAGTTTGCCTGTCTCTGGTGAAARCTCTTTTCTTTTAGCATGACTTAAAAATCCATAGTAATCAATTCCTTATTTAKAAATGTATTCTGCTGGTGTTGTTCCTATAAAGAGGAAATATCTTTAAATCCCAATTGATATAAAATTGTGTATATGTGCTATTATTTTATTGTAGAGTTTGTTTTGTGTCCTGGTTGAGGTTCCAGCCCTATTCTGTAGGGCAGTGTATAAATATGTGTTGGGAGAGTGCCCTTYATACAAGTGCCACGATAAGTTTAGATTAGATGAAGTGGGGCAACATGACATGCTCAAGGTCACAGCAGATCAGTGCAGGAATGAGTGAAATGCAGGGATTAAAAAATTTTATGTTTTATTTAATTTTTTACTACCTGAAATCCTTGGCTGGAGGCTGTGTGTCTCTAATTAAATCCATTGATGATGCTCAACGGTTACATCTGAACGGCCAAGAATCTTGTGTGTCCTTGACTTGAGTAAATATTGCAGTCCATTTTGATTTACATGGTTTTCTCTGGAACAATGTGAGRGAGGGAGTTTTCACACTGTCATAGCTTATTTTTCTAGCTGCTATTAATGCAAATACTAAAATACTAAAAGCTACCTTGTGAAGTTTCTTAGCTTAGAAAGGTGGTCACTTGAAATGGGTTTTATCTTCAAATAGAAATATGATGTGTTGCCCTGGTCAACATCTGTTGTGGTTTAATTTAAAAACAGCTTCCAGAGTCCAGTATTCAATTTATTCTAATTTGTGTAAACCATTTGTTACATCAGTCATTTGTCACCTTCATTTACAAGGCTTAATCTCTGTGGGTCTAATATTGCTTGCACTTACCAGTCCTATCAGATATGTAGTTAATTTATAAAGGCARTCTTTTAAATCCTGAACATCTTAATAATGTCTCACATTTTTTGCCCAAATTCATACCAATAAATTGATTGGAGAAATGCAGCTTTTCTCACTAACAAACATCCCTATGTCAGTTTGGTTGCAAGTGGTTGAGTCTTTATCCTGGATAAATAATAGGACTAATTTTCTGTCATRGCAATAACTTCTTAATATTATTAGAAATAAGTAGAAACTAACCAGTTTACCCAATTTGRCTGTTGGTTCTACATCTGTTGATTAATAGGGACGGTAGATTTTTTGCATGGTCTTTTTAGGTGTTAGATACATTTGCTGTTTTCTATTCCCCTTAAAAAAATAACTTCATTAAAAAAAAACAGATTAAAATTAATGTCTTGTTTTGCTAAGAACCAAAGTCAGCCTTTTAAAGGTGACTTGTATAGAGGTAAGTATTGCCATCCACAAGCTGTGTTAACTTTGCTAATGCACTTGCCAGAATAAGTCAAAGGCAGGACATTGAGGATTCAATTTCAATTTTTTTTTCAGGTCTTTTAGCTTTTTTTCTCTTCCAAAACTTTGGGTTTTTATTAAACAAGAAGAGTAGCCAGACCACGGCTCTCTCATTTTCTGGAGTAGGAGTCAAGGCTAAGAATTCRTGTTAAAAGCTGTTAAAGGGAAGCCAGCCTGTGACATTCCAAGCAGTTTCATTATGAAGAAAAAGTTCTGACCATTAAGAGATGGAAGAAATATAGTCTGAATTTCTTACATGAAGAGCTGTTTGTTTCTGTTGCTGTTACACGTGATGTGCTGGGCTTTAAAAAACAACAACAACCAAYCAAACCCTAAGTCCCTTTTCCAAATATCCTCTGGGAGGACCTAATGCAAAAAGCATTTGGAAGAGGATGTTRCTTATCTGTGGACTTTAGTAAGTTTTCTTTGGGTTCATGCTGTGATCTCTCAATAGATGTGGAATTAAAGTTCTCCAAGGGTACTCGATGGTAAAGTTTTAATCAGCTTTTTCTGTTTTTTTCTTCACGRACCGTTTCTCAAGAGAGAGGGGGAGGGCATGTTTTGGATGCTGATGGATGGTCTGACTCAGTGACCAATCTGAAATRTTTATTAAACTATTTTGCTTCCATCTTTTAATAGTAACTGAATATAAATTAGTGTGGGAATGTTTTTGAGAAATACMCTATTGCTCAAAAATTAGTAAATACTGTGTGGAGTGATAGGAAAGATACCTTGGGAAAATTCCCTTTGTAAAGRTCTTTTATTTTAGGAACACGTTGCAGGCTGGAAAATGAAATACTGATTGTTAAAAGCCTGTTTTATAGTGCTCCATAAAAGTAACAACCTAATTTCCTGTAGGATAASAAGCTTTGCTTGCAAGTTTTCTGTTCCTCTGCCATTCCCGAGTGAAGCCTCAGTTGTGGTTCAGTTCCATGGGTTTGGGGCTGGTGCTTTGAGTGGTGTGAAAGCTTTCCCATCCTGAACTATAGACACACAATGTACACTAATTCTCCCAAAAGACAAGACAGATGAGCTTTGACCTAGAAAACACATATTTCATTTGAAACGGATGACCTTGGAATGGAAACAACAGTATTTCTGGTATTTATATGAGGAAGGCCTGGTTTATTTTTTTTTTTCCCTGGAAGTACAAGTACTCTGATAAGTCCACTATTTTCCTGTGCTTTTGACARTATCATTTTATATTCTGCCTTGGATAGACTCAGACAAGATTTTTATGTTGCAAGTGCAATGTAAAAAAAATAATTTCCATAGTCAGTTGTGCATTAGCTGGAATCTTTCTTGTTCTGCAGTGAAATTGTGGGAAGCTGAGTGGACAGTTTGTGGAGCAGGAAATAAAATCATTATTTTTATCTGAAATTCAGGTCCTGTAGTGTTGGTCAGACTTTTTGGGTATATACACAGGAGTTTTTGCTAGAGTTGTAAATGTTTGTAGTTATCCAGATAGACCATGAATTAAATGAAATCTTCGTCTGTACATTTTATAACCATTTCCAGTCTTGCTGTAAAGCAGGAAACTTCTCTTTTAAAGAAGCTTTATACAAACCTGCTTTCTAAAAGCAAGTCAACACATTACATTTAATGTGAGATTTTTACTGATAGATCCCGTCTTGCCACAATGACTTTTCATCRTGTGTCTTTTTTTTTGTTCAGCTTTCAGCCCTTTTTTTGAAGTTCTGAATGGTGTAGGATTACACTTGTCATTCATAGATTTACTTGAACAATGGAATAAATACTGTTTTCTGTTTTACTTCAAAGAATTGCCAAGAAAATGCTTTTAGAAGAAATCAAAGCCAATCTTTCCTCTGATGAGGATACGACTTCAGATGAGCAACCGGTGGAAAGAAAAAAGAAACCTGCAAAGCAAACTGAAAACACAGGAGATGATGGTAAGCACCAAAAAGCATCTGGGAAAATGCCATCCTGTGGCACTTGGCATGATTTCAAGGGTCACTTGGGAAAATGTTAAAAGTTTTCAGCAAAAAATATTACTGATGTTGATACGTAGTTTTTATTAAACAAGAAGAGTAGCCAGACCACAGCTCTCTGCATTTTCTGGAGTAGGAGTCRAGGCTAAGAATTCGTGTTAAAAGCTGTTAAAGGTCGTGAGGATTATCATTTCTCTGAGCCTTCTGTAGGTTTGTTTTTTTTGTTTTAGTCTGATTTTTGTAACCAATGAAGAAGTCCTAGGGGTTTGTGAGGGATAATCTATGCAGAACAGTAAGTCCTGCAAGTGCACAGGAGAGATTTGACTGACCCARGTATTCCAAGCATTCAGGCAGTGTGAAATACTTCACATTTGAGGAAACTGGTATGTTGTTGCTTGTAATTCCTTGGAAAAGCACAGGATTTAGCCTAAATGARCTCAGAGTTTAATTCTTGCCTACTTTATGTAAAAAAAAGAAAGTGACTGAATGTATGTGGTACTGACTCTTCTATGTGACAGGAGAGAATGAGAAAGAAGACAAKAAGTCTGAGAAGGAAGAAGGGAATTCTGAGTCAGATTCAGAGGAAGAAGAAGCATCAAAGAAGCCCAGATACAGACACAGACTGCTGAGGCACAAGCTCAGCGTGAGTGATGGGGAATCTGGTGAAGAAAAAAAGGTGGTGAAACGAAAAGACAAAAAAGAAGTGGGGAAGCGCAGAAATAGGAGGAAAGGTACATAATCCATCTTTTTTTTTTTGTCATAAAAAGTATTTCTATAAGGTAAGTCCAAAGTTTATCAGAATGGAGATCTCAACTTTGTGATTTTAGAATTTGTAATCTGTATAAACTTTTGAATCTGTATAAACTTCCTTGGGTATGAAATGTAGAATTCCCCGGTCTTTGTTTGATAAACAGTTTTATTTGAAATGCCAAGTACRAGTGCAGCTCTCTCCACTTACTGTATCCTCCGAGTTGTGTTCTTCTTGTGGAGTTTTAGAAAATCCATCTTAAAYAGCAGAGGCAAGCCCAGGATGTCTAAATCAGGGAAAATCAGTGTTGTGCTTTGTGAAATTCCTCTCTTGGACTGACAGTAGTGCCTGAGGAATGTCTCCACGCTGGAATTTCGGTGGAGSAGGCTGGAGCTGAGCAGCAGATGGCACTGTGAAATGAACCTGGCCTGGGGGGGCTGACTTTATTGTTGCAGGCTGGAACAAAGAACCTGTGGTTATTCCCTAGTCAGAAAGGTGCACTGGGCATSCCTGATCCCTGGCACTCATGCCAGCCCGCTTTTGTGGTCTCCCACAGAATAAAAGATGCAATGTGATCTGGTTAGCATTTTCCTCCATGAAAACTCATTTTTATCTATTTGCGTATTCATGTTTTTCCTCCCTTATGGAATTAAAACTCTACCTACWACATTTCTTTTAGGAGAAATATCTGTGCATTATATTTGAATTAATGAGCAAATAAGAGGCAGCTTTACTGTAAGCCTTTGAGGTTGACTACCCTCGGACAGAACAATGTATTTGATTTCAGTTWGCCCTTTTTAGCCCTATGTTATTAATAGTACCTTTCCCCATGGATGTGGAACAACCCATGTTTTAAGCCTGGTCATTCATAAAAMAATTAAACTTTCCACTGTGTTCAAGGTCAAGCTGAAATTAAAGGTGTTAAATGTCATGCTGGTGTCTTAATTACCTAAAAATGAGTGATAGCTCCTCAAAGTGGTTAGGAAAGTATTGCCTAATGCTGCTGGTTTAGGTCTATTTTTAATTGCCTTTTGAGGCAGTTTTGAGCTTGCATTACCTGAAGAAATGCCAAGCCATAAATGCAGCAATGTAATTTTATATGTTGTTCRTAAATAAGGGCCCTTTTCTTGAAGTACGGTTATAAAATGACATCTGAAGCATTTGAAACAAAAGCTCCTGTTTAAGTAAAAATCACCTTTTGTCTTCTGAGGTTCCATACTGTTCCCCTCTGTTCACCATCATATMATTCTCTCTCTCATTTGCTTGTAAAATACACGTAGATGTTCATGCATAAAGACCTCAGGGCTTGTTGTACAATGAGCCATCCACCAGGACTCAGCTTGTGCTTAAATATTAAGCTTCTCTTCTCTTTGCCCCTTTTATCCCTCTTACTTCTTACRAATGAGTTTAATGGGTCCCACGTTGTCTGAAATGAACCTTGACAGTGCTTGTTGCTCTGAAGCAGTTGGTTGTGCAGTGAGGAGCTGCTGACTTTGCAGCRTTCCTCACCATGAAATGATGGGTTCTTTTTCAAGTGAGCAGTGATGACTCCAATGACTCYGAGTTCAACGAGTCTGCAGTGAGTGAAGAGGTCAGTGAGTCTGAGGATGACCAGCGTCCGAAGACAAGGTATGAATAAAGCTGAGCTATTCTTACCCTGTGTTTATTGTGGTTTTTAATAGTGCAGTTTTGGCAGGGAGGTGGTAAAAGCTAAGCACTTTGAAGCATTTCTTAAAACCCTTGATGATATTTGTCTGTAGGAATTGCGGAACATAAATTTTGCAGCAAATGTGGGAAWTTTTAATTTGTACCATGCTAGGGAATACAAAACAATTTGATGAGCCAGTACAAAAAAAAGATCAACAAAAAATGGACATTTTTATGCCAKATACAACACTGTCAGCTGGTGGATTTCAGTATAAAATTAATGCTTTATATTTCTGAGATTCTGTAGGGTTTTCTCATTGCTATGTGTGTCCAGTGGGCTGAGGGGCAGGAAGGAATTTGGAAGTCACCCCTCAGTGCACAAAAGGAGTGCATGTTTCATTAATGATTTAGTACTCTTTWAACATTGTTTTTCAGTGAGACAGTGGATTATTATGGTTAATCAGTAATATTGCCTTTTTGGTTTTAATAGATCTTCCAAGAAAGCTGAGGCAGAAGAAAACCTGCGCAGTTACAAACAGAAAAAGAAACGAAGGCGGATAAAGGTTCAAGAGGATTCGTCCAGTGAAAATGAGAATAAGGTGCTGTATCATGTTTTGGAGTTCCTGTCTCTTCTGCCAACTGCTCAGGGTGTCTCAAACAGCTCTGCACAAAGTCCAGTAAAAAATTACAATTTTTCTCAATGTTAATTCAGGGTAAAATTTGTAAAATGGCAGCATTGTGAAGGTAAAACATGTTTAACTGAAACGTTTCCTATCTAGCTCTTAATAAAAATGCATGACACTGAAGTAAATGGAATTTTTAACCTAAATGTAGATGAGGCAATTTGTAGATGAAGGCTTGAGTAGTGTAGGGATTCCTTTTCCTGTGTGGTGTAGGTAAGGCCTGATCTGATCTAGCACCACTATAAGAGAAAAAAAGTGCTTTATTAATAATCATTAGCTACTATCAAATTATGACAGTGCCTTCAGAACTGCCTTTGCACAGCTGGACTTGTCTTTAATACCTCAGAATATAGTTAAGGTGGCACCCTTTTGTCAGACTTTTAAGAAAGGTATCTTTTTTCTTATTAGCTAAATTTCACCAGTGTGTATAAGAATTTCTAGGAGCTCATCTAAGAAAGAAGGATTTGATTGTCTGTGCTCTAATTTTCTTGCTAACKTGTATTTCATTTAATTTCTAATAGAGTAATTCTGAGAATGAGGACAATGATGACTCAAAATCTCCTGGAAAAGGCAGGAAGAAAATTAGGAAAATTATCAAAGATGATAAGCTTCGAACAGAAACACAAAATGCACTTAAAGAAGAAGAAGAAAGAAGAAAACGTATAGCAGAGAGAGAACGTGAGAGAGAGAAATTGAGAGAGGTATGGGCTGGTTTCTTTGTTAAATTCTGTGAACTTGAATTCCTGGTGATGTTAAAGATGATAAATTTCTACCTTAATGGAATTTGATAAGTAATTTYTGAAAGCTACTTACATGCAATCTTGCAAGCCAAAAGTTTTATCTGCAGTTTGCTGCAGGTTGACCTTGGTGAGTTTTATTTGATGCTGTGATCTTTAGAAAGCTGTTTCWGTTCCCTACTGCTTCCTTTCAGTGCCAAAGTGAGTTGTGATGCAGTAAAGAATTCTCCTTACTAAATCGATTATGACTTCCAATTCTGCTAAATCTGATATATCTCAAATGTTGGGTGTTATTCACATGAGAGTATTGAGAGAAAAAATTGAGGAAATTCCCCATATGCCCTGTCTCTGTTTGTAGGTGATAGAGATCGAAGATGCTTCACCTCTGAAATGTCCCATTACAACCAAGCTGGTTTTAGATGAAGATGAAGAAACCAAAGAACCATTAGTGCAGGTTCACAGGAGTATAGTGACCAGACTGAAACCACACCAAGTAGATGGTAAGGAAAGAGTTTAAAGAAAAAAAMCCCAAATTTTTCTCTCCAGGGGCACAGCACCTTATGGAGACTGAATTAGGATAATAAAAACTTCTTGACAGGCAGATACCAGAATGTGCATTCTTTACTGCCTGTCCCCAAGATCAGTCAATCTGCATCTTCACAGTAATATTTTCCAACCCAGTTGCCACATCTTCAGGGAAACTGGGAATATAATCAAGTTCAAGACAAAGATCATCCCACATACAACTGACTGGACAGAAATCAATYAATAATTATCCTGACAATTGCTTTCCTACCAGTTATCATGACCTTAGTGATCCCAGCTGTCTCTTATCAGGTGAACTTTATTAAAATGAATGTTTAATCAGGAAACTTTCAATATTTCCTTCAGGTGTTCAGTTCATGTGGGATTGCTGTTGTGAATCTGTTAAAAAAACCAAGACATCTCCTGGCTCTGGCTGCATTCTTGCTCATTGTATGGGCCTGGGAAAAACGTTACAGGTAAGAAATGAAATTTATTTCAAACTCCTCTGTAGATCCSTTCCAACTCAGAACAAGAAAATAAATAGAACTGGTAGGAGACAGGCTCCAGGAACCTGTTTCTAAGACAATGTAATAATCTTAATCTGGTTGTGTTTTTTCTGTGTTCCTCATTCATTTTCTACCTTAAATTGTTTATTTTCTTGAGTGTTTTTAAAATTTATTTGCTGCTGATAAAATACACGTTTGTTAGGTTTTGGTTTTTTTATTTTTTAATGCCAGAATTCGTGTCCTAAGTCAGATGCTGGTGGGTTTGTGGGKTTTTTTTGAGTGACACAGAGCTGAGGATGCTCAGGGGGACCGAGGTCACTCACTGTGTTCACAGCTCAGGTGAACCAAAGTGCAGCCATGCACAGCAGGTTTTAACTCCAGCTGCAGTATGTATAAAAATAGGCCTTTTTTATAGAAATGGGGGTGACAGACACAGCATTTTGACAGTCTGCAGTTCTWTGGAACACTTTGAAAATCACCTTTGAAGGGTATATTTTTATACACTTGATTCCAAGGTCGGTGGTGTGGTTCCTCAGGAGTTAATTACACCTTTTCCTGGAGATTTGCAGTGCTTTGCAGAGCTGATGTGCAGGGGACTTTGTACACTTAGGCTTTATTTAGTTTGATAAATACTTCACAGCAGAAGGTATGTTTATAGTGATCCAGATGTGTTAATGACAGTCATTTTGCTTGGAACCTTCATAATCAAAGCCACAGTTGCAAGCATGTCAATACAAACCATTTTGAAGGCTGGTGTTTGAAGCTGAGGTAGTTGTTTTTTTCCCACATGTGTCCATTTGCCTGTCACTCTGCTGTGCTCTGTGATGCCATTTGTTGTTCAGCTCTTAAAAGAGCTGATCCAGCCATGAGTTTCAGCAGAGTTTGCAAACTGCAGGGCAGGATGTCAGAAGAGATCAGGGAAATCAGGCAATTGGGACTTGCTGGCCGGGACAGAGGACTTTGGTCATGAGTCTTCCTGGGTAGTTCTATCTTACCACAGAACCACCAGTGACTCCTTTAGTTTTAAAACCAGGTTGTTGCCCAGCACTCCAAGCACATTTATGCAGTTTGAAATTCCTCTGAATAGTRTATTAAATCAGAATTGCCAGGTACCAAGATTTTATGCAGAAAGAACATTCCTCTGTCGCACAGTTACATGGATTAGAGGGCAGGTTTCACCATTTCCAGTGGTGAGAGCTGGAACTGCCATGGGATCACTTATTGTCCTCTAGTCCTGCCTTTGTTTGCTGCTGCTCAAAACAGGCAGCCCAGCAGAAGCACTGAGTGACACCAAGAGATTTTGGGTTTCCCCAGGCCTCCAGGAGRTGTTGTCATGTGCAGCATACAGCCATGGCTGCAGGGTGAATCCTTGGAAAACATTGCCATCACCTCTTTCAGAGTTATTCTGAGAGAATTTAMCTTGAAATACCTTGAAAAAAAAAGTGAAAAACTGCTTTAAGACCGCAGTTCACTTAGGAAACKCAAATGTAAATTTGTTTTATGTTTGCGATGAGTGTTGGGAGAAAGCTTAAAAATGACTTGATAGAAGTTTTTAATTTATGCAAAATGATTAGTGAAATGTAAAGGCAAGGTTCTCTATTTATTAAATCCTTCCAAAGTATATCTCAGTATATAAAGGATGTGTGCAGCCCTGTAACACAGAGTAAGGAATGTCTGAACTCCAAAAACTTCTAAATGAAATTTTAACCAGTGAGTTCAAACAAGAAAAACACATTTAAACAAGGCTGTTGTTGGTAATTTAATTACATAATTGAACAGACTTATCTTTCTTTCATGGTGTTTATTTGGTGTTCTGCCTGGTTTTTCTCTTGCAGGTAGTAAGTTTTCTCCATACAGTCTTGCTATGTGACAAACTGGATTTTCGGACAGCTCTGGTCGTGTGTCCACTCAACACTGCCTTGAACTGGTTGAATGAGTTTGAAAAATGGCAAGAAGGTTTAGAAGATGAGGAAAGACTAGAGGTAAAAGGGTTAAAAAATAAGTTCTTCATGAAATAATGATTTCCTTAATTGGGAATACAGAATAAAGGCTAAGGAATGTACTTTAACCATGTGAAACATCTATTTGCATTAATACATCAGAGCTATTAAAAGTTACACCAATATTGAGTATTTTAAGAAGAAATAAAGCAATTTTTTCCCCTTTGGAAGGTCTATGAGCTGGCAACTGTGAAAAGGCCTCAGGAGAGGAGCTACATGCTGCAGCACTGGCAGGACGAGGGAGGGGTGATGATCATTGGCTACGAGATGTATCGAAATCTGGCCCAAGGCAGGAATGTGAAGAGTAGAAAACTTAAAGAAATATTTAATAAAGCTTTAGTTGACCCAGGTAAGTGAAAATTAATGAAGGCTGTATAGATTGCACCTCCAGGTTTATGTTTATGAGCAAAATAAATAAATAAATAATGTTAGAAGARTTACCAGATTTTCTTTGCTGGCTTTTGCTGAATTACAGAAATTTGTTCACAATTTCCCTCATCTGCATTTGTAAATAGATTTCTGTAACRGTCTTTTCTGTTAATTTGAATACATGGAATATATTCTAGAAACTTCTATGAAGTGGGGTTTTTGTTAGCATTGCTTCCCTTGCAAAGTAATTTGAGGTGGCTGTTGGGGACCCAAGGATGTTTTAATCTGTTAATTTGTTACAACCACAAGCTGTTTTGTCCTTGATGGGAATCTACCATTAAGGGGGCAGCTACACATGAAAACAGTAGACAATGTACCTTAGAAGTGTGAAAAAACGAGTGTTAATGAAGTGCTAATTAAGGGAATTCAGATAAAGCAGTTAATTATTTTTTCAATCTTGAGGAACAGATGYCTGGTTTGAGCCGAGCTGAACTGAGCAAATTGATGTCAGCATGTATGGAAGCAYTTGAAAGTGTTCCAAGTTAATGTGACTGATTGATCAGGTGCTCAGCAAAAAGAACTAAAAATTCTAGGATTAGGAAGGTTCACCAAAATAGCAAAATTTCCCTACAAATTCTGAACTGGCAACTGATACCTGRAAATAACTTAGGGTTGTACAGGATGTCTTAAAACTGTTTTTAAAAGGACCTTTGCTGTGAATGCAGATATGTAGAAGGCAGGGTAAATGGAGCTGTTTTTTTAAAAATTTTAATTCTCTAACTGAACTTTACATTGACAGTGTGTGATTGCTTCTATTTTTTTTTCCTATTTCTGATTGATAATTGTATTTGATGAGTTTGATTTTGTGACCTTAAAATTCACAGTAGGACCGTGAATTCTGTTCTAACAGACAAAGTTTATTTTAATGGAAAAAAGAACTTTGTGACTTTTGGCATTGGCCAAGTGGAATTGCCATCTCCAGCTCTGCAGAAAGGCTTGTYGGAGCAGCTAAAACATTAATTAATTTTCTGCCAGCTTGGCTAAGTCATACAATTGTTGTGGAGTCAGGGGAGCTCCAGTACAGCAGTTGATGAACTGTTTTTGTTGATATTTAGTGTTGATTCCACACACATTATTTAAGCACTGAAGGAAATGCATTTCTTGCCAGTGGGGTTTTTGACTCCTCCTACCTGAGCTATAGTTACTAAGATAAAAAAAAACAAAAAACCACCAAACAAAAAAAAGGGGGGGGGGGGAACCCTGTGCTGTTTGTGCTATTCTGTATCTGATTTTCTCAGGGTATTGTATTTATTTTGAATATTGTCTGGAAAGTCAAAGCCAAGAGAGAAAAGTTGTGAATTGCTGTCTCACAGTAGTGGTGGCAGGACAGTAATTTTGTACTTTGTGGGTCTTGTTCTGGTGCAGTGATAAATAAAATGAAATACAATGATTGATTTTTGTGGGGTTTTTCCTGGTGGAAAGTGTAAGGGAGGGCAAACACAGGGATTGTTACCATTTGTCTGTACAGCAACACTGTTCCTTCACGGCTTTGTGTTTGTGTAACCCYAAAAATACTGGGCTGTGGGGTGAGGTGGCGTATTAGGAGGAAACAGTGACTGTGTAACCTTCCCTGTGCCATCCCATGGCTTCTACATCCTGCTATGTTCCTGTTCTCCTTCCGGAGCCCTTCAGACAGTGGGACAGAGAAGTGGTTGTCATTAGATCATGGCCTTGTGTCGTTTTAATTGAGTTTGGAAGCTGCACCACACTGAGCCTTACAGATTTCTGAATAATTCCATATGAACATGGAGCCTCCTGTTGTATTCTCTTCTAGGACTGGTTGGTAGGATGGAATCACACCATTAGGAAAATCAGCCTTGAAATAACTCCATAATTATTTTCRTAGAATCRTAGAMTCTTTAAGGTTGGAAAAGACCTTCAAGRTCAAGTCCAGCCTTTGACTGCTGACCACCATGCCCACTAAAGTGTGYTATGGTCTATCATATCTACTCATTGTTTTTACATTTCCAGGGATAATGAGTCAATCACCTCTCTGGGCARCTCCTYCCATGCTTAACCACTCTTTTCAGTGGAGAAWTTTTTCCCAATAACCAGSCTGAACCTCTCCTGGCACAACTTGAGGGCATTTCACATTGCCTCACCTCTTTATTTTAACTAATTGCAGAAAGACAGCAGTGTCCATGTGTTGTAACCCATTATTTTTGGAGTTATTTGGATGGGCTGAATGGATGAGAATGTGCATTGCAGGATTCTCATGTGTTTCTTGCTCTCTTGGTGAATCAGCGTGGGCACTACAGCAGGTTCCAGCAYAGGAGAAAGCCCTGTGCTGGCTTGCAACTGAGACTGGAATTAGGGAAACCCTGGTCTCTGGGAGCACTTCCCATTAAAAAAGCTGCAAATTTGGTATTGGAGTGCTGATTTAATGAGATATTTAATGAATACTCATTATTCAGGGTAGGATGTATTATATAGGAAAAGCTTGTGTTGCACTGTCAGAGGGACCAGAGGGGGAAGGTTTAGCCAAAGTTTATGGGTGGAGAAATGATTTCATGAATTAACCAGCTCTGCTATGTGAAAGAATGGCAGGATTATACACACAGGCAGGGTTTCCAGGCTGCTTTGTGCCATGCTCAAAGTGACTGTTGGTTTATTATCATTGCTCTGCTCTGCTTGTAGCACTTCAATCACTTGATATTTTTTGTGCTTGTTGCTACTAACAACGATTCTGATACTGTTTAAATTGGAAACTGCTCTTTAATTGGCAGTTGCATAGAGTCCTTGTAGAATTCAGAGGAGCAGGAAAAGTGTGTTTATATATCTATATATTTCTAATTTTTATGCATTTCAATATATTGACATGTATAAGGACTRTAAGAAGGATGAGAAGATAAAGACTTTGAGGAAAGATTGTATGAGTAAGGCTTTTTAGCCTAGAAAAAAACCCAACTAAATGGAGAAATTTTCCACCATTTAAGAGCTGGTTAATCAAAGGAGTGTAATCAGTTGGTTTCGACATCATTTAGAGAAAGGAGAGGGCAAAGTTTATTCGGATTTGCAGCAAACTGGGTACTGTTGCACAGTGTGTAACAAGACAGGCTGTGGAGTTTCCCATTTCTGTCATTTCTGCCCCTTTTCTCAGAACCCTTATCTCAAACAGAGAAAATGATCTAAATGATCCCCTGAGGTCCCTTTAAGTTTTACATTCCTTTATCATATTTTGAGGAATGTTCTGTCCATAATGATTTGCATTTGTGTTTTGTACGAACAAGGGAAAAACCCCACAAATTTATGAAAATCCCTGCTGCTGAATTGTGGCCAAGATGTTTGYTCGAGATATCAGTGCTGCATGCCTGCCAAACAAATCATGAATAATTGTACTAAGATAGGGGTTTTTTTCATACTTTTCTGTCATTCACTTACTCTAAAGAACAGGTTTTTAGGTGGCTTTTTAATTTGATTTCTTTAACTTCATGTGAATGAATCACAGTAATAAAATGTTCACTAGAGAAAAGATCTGTCACTGCTAGGGATGGTTACATAAAATTAAAGGAAGGCTTTGTGTGTAGCCACTCAGGGTTTTTCATGYTGTCAAAACTGGGAAGGTACAAAAGTCATGAAATATTAGGGGGAAATGTTTCTGTGGTGGGTGGGAAAATTCAGAAATACATTGGCTTGGACAAGCCTAGGTGTGTTTGGCATTCATATGTGGATTTTCATAATTGGCTTCTAGACTTGGTTCAAAAGTTTGGTTTTTGTGTTGGTTTTTTTTTTGCATGGTAAGAAATAAATACCATCTTGATTCCTTTCTCTTAATGTGTAAGATTCAAATGTCTTTTAAATGACCTTAAAATCACGTTAAAATGTCRTGATTAAGGTGACTGGCACTGGCATGCAAGTGGTGAGAGGTGTAATTGATCTCTGTTAATTAACTGCCTTACAGTTAATTTTCTTCTTTACAAGGCAGTTTAAATTCTTCTCAGTAAGTTATAAAAGATTAGACTGTCCTTGCTGACAAATCCCCCTTTGCTCCTCCAATATTGGCCTTTTTAGAGCTGATTTGCTGAACCCAGCTGGTGGCTTTCCTCCAAGGTGCAGCAACTTGTCATGAGCTGCTTTCAGAGTTGAGAGTGCTGGAGCTGAGGTCAGGTTTAGAGCTGGTAAAACATTTATTCTGAGTTATTAGTTGGATCCTAGAGTATCTTTTACTTCATTTTCAAGGAAAGAAATTCCAGAAATTGTGCTAAATCTGAAAACAATTAGAGTGTGTTAGTCTGTTCTGCCAAGTTGGGTATTATTTATTTTATTATTAGAGTTGCTTTGCACACTGTGGAAATGAGTTGTGGTGTGGTTTTGACATTCCTTGTGCAGCTCACTTAAACCAGACTGATATTTTATCTTCTGGAAGAAAGCTGAGGACATTCCTGAAGTGACTTTCAGCTGCAAGGTGGCAATTCACTTGTCTGTAATTCAAATCAAATCTGGGTTTGTGTTGTATAATCTAAGACTTCTGATTGCACCCTGTGCCCTATTGGTACTGTTGCCTTGATGGAAAATGTCAGGTGACCTGATCTGGGGTGTTTTGGGATTGCCTGAGTGTCAGTAGATGGCAGCCTAAAGCTGGAGAGAAGGAATTTTACCGAGTTTTGATTGGGTGGATGGAGGTGCAGCCGTGYACAGCCAGCTGCAGGGATAGACCATTTTAACAGGAATATGCTGCAAAGCTGAATTTAACTCTTCCCATGAAGCCTTTACAAGCAGCAGCCTGTAGTTTACCACAGTGGCTGATGTGAATGCTTGTGGGAAGGCTTAGAACCAACCAGTGCTAAAAAATCTCACCATGAAACACACCTAAAAAACTGTAAAAAAACCCTTACAAAACATCAGTAGAACAAATTTTGGATATTTTATGCTGTCAGGTTCTTTGTGGCAATAAAATATTTTAAATAAAAATATTTAATGTTGTGTCTTTCCAGGTCCTGACTTTGTGGTGTGTGATGAAGGACACATATTAAAAAATGAAGCATCTGCTGTCTCTAAGGCAATGAATTCTATTCGGTCTAGGAGAAGAATAATTCTGACAGGAACACCACTGCAGAATAATCTTATAGAATGTGAGTAGTTGTCTTTTATTTCCTTCAATACACATTTGCCTGTCAACCACATGAAGATATATTTAGATGGATTGGAAGAAAAGAATTTGATACGGTGCAGCTGCCTGCTGGGTTTCTCTGTATTTAGACATGACATATTTCTTTTCTGTTTGCATTAATCCCAGTACTGCACTTTCCATTTTGAACCACTSAAGTCTGATCTTTTCCTCCTAGATCACTGCATGGTTAACTTCATTAAGGAGAATTTGCTTGGCTCAATTAAGGAATTCCGGAATCGATTCATCAATCCCATCCAGAACGGGCAGTGCGCAGACTCCACTCTGGCRGATGTCAGGGTGATGAAGAAACGTGCTCACATCCTCTATGAGATGTTGGCTGGCTGTGTTCAGGTGAGAACAGTTTGTTCTTAACTGATCACTTAACTGCAGGGAAGGAGAGGAATTATTTCCTGTCACTCRGATAAAAGCACCCAAAGGCCTGTAAAATGCTTATTATAGCTCCTTACATCTTCTAACATCAATAGTTTCACTGATTACTAGATCTCTGCTCTAACAATTATTTATTGTGACCAGAAAAGCTTTATATTTTTTCTTCAAATGTCAGTGTATTCTAAAATACATGTATTAGAGAATACAGGTGTTTCCTGCTAGAACATGTTATGGTAGAGTAGTACATGAGTTGCTTTGAAATATTCCTCTTTAATTCCAAATGCTCATTTAGGAACTCCTTAAAGTCTGCATAGAAAGTTGGCGATCCATAGTTTGTCAGTTGTTTGTGAATACCTCTTTTTTCTGACCTATGAGAATCAGAACAATGGTGAACACGAGAGAAGGAAAATGATTCAGGTGCAGAAGGGTGAAGAAATTGTTACCTTACAGACTTTAGGTGGAAAGAGCATTGGATGGAGCCCACATGGATTTTCTCCCAGCCCTGTGCAGGGCAGATCCTGTCCACAGAGAGCAGCTTTCTCTTGTGGTYATTGGGTGGGTGGAGAGACAGACAAATGTAAGAGTCAAAAAACCCCAAACAGAAGTAAAATCTGCATTGCCCCAAGCARGTTACTCAGCAAATATGTTCTGCTGAGTGTCAGTCCCTCTGTGACACAAACATTGATTAGTAGCTGCTTGACTTAGCTGTGCTTTCACRCAAAAAGCTTTCAGTATTCTAAAAAAACCCACAAAAATAGTTCCCAGAGAGCTACTGGAGCTGCAATCAACTCTGGAAGGACTTGGAACTGGTCAGACTGCCCTAAAAAGCACCTGAGTGGGGAAGGTGGGTTTGTGCTGCCAGGACCTGTAGCTGAATTCTATTTACTGAGATGTTTTCCCCTCCTTTGTGCTGGAAATCACCTGAATCATTGTCATTGATCCACGGTGCTTTGTCATTTGAGATGCCCCAAGTCCTTAAGCTCTCAGGARCCATTTCCATGTTTCTGTGACTGAAGGTTTCCTGTTTGTAAAATTGCAGAGGAAAGATTACACCGCATTAACGAAGTTCCTGCCCCCCAAATACGAGTACGTGCTCGAGGTGCGGATGACCCCGATCCAGTGCAAGCTGTACCAGTATTACCTGGATCACCTCACAGGTATGTGCCTGCTGACAGCACTGATGCCTTTAAAAAGGGCCATTTTGCCACAGTTGCTAGGTGAAAATTAATTCTCTGAAGATTGAACTGCTTTGCACTGAAATACTTGGACAACGATCAAGTAGACTGAGTTTTTTAGTTTTTTTAATGTGCAGCATTACAAGTCATTAAAGGTAGCTCTGATTAGTTAGCCAGATTCATTGAAACCTAAATGCAAATTTGTTTTGTGTTTTCCACCTTGGGCTGCTCTTAGAAAACCTAAGTAGACGTGTCTGTCTTTTTAAGAGGGTTTGTATGCATTCCTGTATTGGGCAGCAATGTGCTTTTATGTAAAAAATATAATCGTGTTTCTCATTATCAAGAAAAAGGGGAAAATCTAATTTTGACAACTTTAACTAGGAGAAAAACTGCCTGTGACTGAGTAATTTGAGCCCTTTTACAAGAGATGTTACAGTATGATGTGCAGCTGGAAAGAACACTCAGACCTGCACTGTTCCCCCTTCTTCAAAGGGGAACAGTGTGTGGCAAACTGGCTTCAGGGTTCACTCTAAAACCTGAACTTTATTGTCAGGTGTAGGTGGTGGCAATGAAGGTGGAAGAGGCAAAGCTGGAGCTAAACTATTCCAGGATTTCCAGATGTTGAGCAGAATCTGGACTCACCCTTGGTGTTTGCAGCTGGATTATATTAGCAAAGAAAATAAGGTAAATTAGATATATCAAAATACTCTCACTTGAGAACTTTCCAAATAAGCTCTGCCAAACTCTAGGTAAAGTTTCGTCAAATTAATGGAAATCTTTGTTGCTGTGGGGTAGTTCTGCTGCTGGTTTTKTCATATTTTTCTTGCTGGGTATGTTGTCATCCTTAAAACATTTTGCAAGGCCAGGCCTTTGTAGAACTCTCCATTGTTTAAATGAAGAGTAAGCAGATGGCTAAAGGTTTAATAAAAGCTGCTGGATGAACATACTTAATAATTTCTGTTTTTTCTCTTTTGAGGGCTATTTTGATGAAGACAGCATGGATGATTTCATAGCTTCAGATTCCGACGAAACTTCCATGAGCTTAAGTTCTGATGATTATGCAAAGTAATTGAGCTTTTATTTTGTTTTTTGGAGTTGTTTCCTTAGTAGAATGGGTTTCTATACAGTTTATTTTGTATTTTATGTGTTCTGTTAGAATATGTTCCCTAGCATGGATTTAAAAAAAAAGATGTTTTTTTAGGAAAAAAAAATCCAAGGGGAAAAAGGTGAAGAAAGAAAGTAGCTCCAGTGGAAGTGGCAGTGATAATGACGTTGAAGTCATTAAAGTCTGGAATTCAAGATCTCGTGGAGGTGGGGAAGGAAATGTAGAAGATCTTACAAACGACCCTACATCAACAAAGTCAGATGAAGGTGAGGATAACACAGAGATGAAAATGTGAGGCAGCTTCATTTTGCAAAAGGCATTTTGAGAGGTCTGTCAGGAGTTCTGGTGCATGGCAGAATGGCAAATTCCTGAATTCCTTACTCACAGCTCCTGCTACTTCTAATTAATGTATTTACCCTGGAAAAACAAGGGGAATCAATTTAGAATGCAGGGGTTTTGAGGCACAGTGAAATTTTTTAATTAAGAAGTACAAAGTGATAGAAAATGAAGAGAAAACATGCTGCTTTTCAACTTTTTAAAACTTACTTCTGAAAGATTATTGGAAAGATCAGGAAATATATGTCACAGTTTGTTGTATCTGAAATTTGAGTTGGATGCTGAGCAAGCAGATCCTATGCAGCAGGAATACAAGGCCTTTTTAAAGTTGTTATTCAAACTTCTTACAGCTGCACATTTAATATTTGTTTTTTCCTTTAATAATTAGTTTTTGTCTGGTATCTGGTATCACAGAGAAAACTTTCTGATTCTATTATTTCATATGTATCTAATCCTTTTCCTTATGTAATAAAATTTTTTGGGGACAGTTAGGGTGAGAAATCTTTTTGGGTTTTTTGCCCCATCCCAATGACAAATATGTTTTAAGTGGGTAAGGGGGGGAAGGTGTATATGTAGAACGTTTATACATTGAGATTAAATGTGTTAAAGGAATTCCATTCTAGACAGAGTGAGTATCTGTCTCTGCATCACTTAAATATTTGCTCTCATGCAGCCTTGTAATTGCTGGTAGTGCAAAGGCTGTTTTTACTATGCCTTTTTACTTCTTTTCATACCTTAACTCTCATAATTAATGGGGGAACAATTCTRTAGTTCACACATTCAAAACATTTAAATGGCACCATGTTTTCATCTTTGATTTTTACTCCTTTTTCTCTGTTTTTTTCTAATAGGCAAAGCAGCATCCTCTTCCAATCCTGGCAGCCCAGCTCCAGATTGGTACAAAGATTTTGTCACTGATGCAGATGCTGAGGTGTTGGAACATTCTGGGAAAATGGTGCTTCTCTTTGAAATCCTTCGAATGGCRGAGGAGCTCGGGGACAAAGTGTAAGTTCTGGACATGTTACTAAAGACTTTATAAATATATCAGTGTGACAGTGTACTCCATGCCCTCGTCATGCTGCTGTGGCTGCTTTCTGAAGCAGACAAGCATGTTCCATCCCTTTTTGTCAGGGACTCTTCCCATACCTGAATGTGCTCCACCACAGTTGTGCTCTATGGCTGGAAATGGTTTTTGTCTCCAAGTTCGTATCAGAGGAGGGAACAAAAATGAAACAGTACAATAATAAAAATAACTCCAGAGATGAATTTGGTGTTTCTCTGTTTCTTTTTTCAGCCTAGTGTTCAGCCAGTCCCTGATATCTCTGGATTTGATAGAAGATTTCCTGGAGCTGGCTAACAGGGAGAAATCTGACGGAGATGAGCGTACTATCTATAAAGGTGAGTGTCTCCTTCAACAGCTGCAGTGCTCATGACTCTTCCRCAAGTCTCTATTCACTCCCCAGGGAATGGGTTTGGAATAAGTTTTTCATGAGGATATTGCATGCTCTGGACTATCCCTGAAGCTGCCAGGGTTACTGGTCTCCCCTGCAGGTGTTTTCTGTGTCCCATTCTGGACTTGTGCTTCTGATCTCATTCTGTGTCATCCATGCCTGTTGTAGCCTGAGCAGATGAAATACTCACATCTGAGAGAAAGCATCATTTTGTTCAATTCCACACAGAAATGATGTTAAACTCTGGTGCATGGCAAATCCTGATCCTTCCTCCTGGGAGAGAGAGAGGGAAGGAAAATGAGGCTGCTTTAAACCAGCATGTAAAACATGGAAAACGTGAATTTTGGCTTTATATGTGCAGCAGCAGGTTGGCTTGTGGATTTCATAAGGGAGCAAGTATTGGATTAATTATTATCCTAGTGATGCTCAAATGACATGGAATTTCTCACTGGGATGTTCCCTGAGTTCCTGAAGCTGCTGTTTGTCCTTACTTGGAGTTTCATTCCCAAGTGCATGTGGCTTGAAGAATTCCTTCAAGTGCTTTTCCTTTCCAGTCTCTCATCCAACTCTTCGTGTTTACACTTAGAGATAAGGGAAAAGTGGCTCAGTGATACTGACACTGCGAGAAAATCTTCCATCAGCTGCAGTTATTTTTTTCCCCAGTATGACAAGAAATTGTTGTAACTCACAGGGTAATTAAACCCAAAGATTTTGCTGGATTTCAGTTCCAAAATGAGCTTGACCTTTGAAATCTCCTTTAGAGCACTGACTTATCAGTGCTGGTACTGTGGGAGACTGACACTGATGCTGGAACATGAACCTGCCTGGATCAATTGGAAAATGCAATTAGTGCTGCAGTACCTAAAGATTACATGTAACATCATCTTTGGTACTTYTACAATTAACTTTGGCTCCAGGTTAGGCCATAGCTCTGCAAATGTATGTACACAGATGGAAATAGTGAAAAATAAGAGGACTCCCCCAAAAAGCTCAGGTATTTTAAAGAATTAAATTTAAATTTAACCTCAGAAYACTTTTTTGGATGATAAATTTCTATCTTTAAATTCTAGTTTGTACAAAAACTGCCRTTGCAGGCTTGTGGATGATCATTGTCAGCACAAATCAATTGCTMTTATTTTCTGTTACCATACATATTTTAGATACATGATTTTTCAAGGCRTGTCTGTGGCAAGTGTCTGTATCTATGCTCCRAAAACATGTGGCCTTTCCCATTGTYACATTAATGTATTTTATGTTCTGTATTTATTCTTTGCTCTTTAGAGAGTTGTGTGTATCCAGTGTTACCAGTCTGGGTATTTACACCATTTTAATAACTTTGTTGCATGTACAGGTGAAGGGAARTGGTTCAGGAATATTGATTATTATCGCTTGGATGGCTCCACGACAGCTCAGTCCAGAAAGAAATGGGCTGAAGAGTTTAATGATGAAACTAATGTGAGGTGAGATCTCTTTTGAGATACATGCTTTATTTTCCCCTTTTCTTTCTTTTGTTCCCCATTTTTTATTATTTTTACTTGCTTAATGACCTTAACACCAGGCAGATAATGATCCCAGTGTTGTCAGAACTCACACAGAAAATGTGCAGCAATRTGTTACTGAGTTCCTTAGATCAATTCCGTTTTACTCAGCAGTGTTTCCTTTCTCTTTTCATGSTCCTTTAGATTGGAACCAATTTAAATCAGAGAAAGTGTTTTTATTGCAAATACTTAAAAGGATAGAAGARCCTAGGAAGGGTGTGGCCAGGAGGTTGCAGTCCCTGAGCCACTCAGAAGCAAATTAACTCTCTTAGCTGCCTCCAGAACCGGCTCCCAGCCCTCCACTGCTCATCCAAACTGGGACTTTCAGCTCTGATTTGGGTAGAGAGGTGTAAACTTGCAGTTGAATGACATTAAGGAGCTTCACCTTCCTAGATCTGTTAAAAAAATAAAGTATGTAATTATGTTGTAGGGGGAAAAAAGGTCAAATTAAGAAGTAAACTAATTCAGTGTTAATATGTTTAAATAGTTTRTTCTGTCAGGTGTCTGTCAAGAACCAGTGCCAAGTTGAGCCTGAGTGAGMTTGGCATTCAAAAAAAGCAGATAAATCAAAGGGACTGTGTCACTGGAGTTGCCCTGAAAGCTTGCAGGCCAGGAAAGATTTTCAATAGCATGGAATCTGCCTGTTTAAAATTATGGTTTAATTTGATATAACTAATTTCATTAGAACTTGAAAATGCAAAYCCCAAAATTTTCTCTTGCCCACCAGTTTTTGTTGACAGCTGGTTTGCAAAAGGCCTTGATGTGTATTTTTGGGAGTGTATGTTGTGCTACAAGTAAAATTTTAAAATCTGCATCTGTTTTATACTTAATACATTCTTTTAATGAAGTTTCAGAGTTATTTCAGTGTATGAACAACTCCATAGTAACACAGCAACACAGGAACAACAGTTTTTTTCCAAAATACTCCAATTTTGCAACTCTTTTCTGTTCCAGAGGCCGCTTGTTTATCATATCCACTAAAGCAGGTTCTCTGGGAATAAACCTGGTGGCTGCTAACAGAGTCATCATCTTTGATGCCTCTTGGAACCCCTCCTATGACATCCAGAGTATCTTCAGGGTTTATCGCTTCGGGCAGAACAAGCCTGTGTTTGTGTACAGGTTTTTGGCTCAGGTACGTTTCTGGCTGGTATTTTTGGGCTGTTTCATCCTGCAGTCAAACCTGGGAGCTGTGGCTTTTGGGATTGTACCTGTTTGGGTTTCTGTTGGAGTCTGTGGTCATCCACAGTGATCCAGCCCTGATCTGTAGCAGCATTTGGCCACTGAAGCAGCACTTGAAGGAAAGAATGGTAAAACAAATGACAAATTATTTCCTGTTAAATCCACTAAATCCACCTTGTCTGACACTTYGTGTAACGCAAATTCTGGAATTCCAGCAGTGATTCACATGTCCAGACTCAGAACAAGGGTCTCAGTTTTTTTAATTTGCACACCACTAGAAATTCTGAATGGAGCAGACCCTGCTGAGGACGTTGTTTTTGTTGGGGAATAGCCCTGCCCAGGGCAGYCCCTTCTACAGCCCCTGATGGTCCAACTGGAATGAAACCACGGGGAGATAAAGAGGTTTTTATAGAAAGGCATCCAGTGCTGACTTGAAAACTTGTATCACAGCCTGCAGATGTTAAAGATGGGTAATAATTCTGGGGGACCCTGCTCTGTGCTTTGTGTCAGGCCRTTATTTCTGTTAAAAATGTCTTGCTTAAGGTGTGAGACAGTGGCCTGGAGCCCTTTCCCAGTGTCACTTAACCCTTGATCCAGTCACTGTTTCCATCCCAACTGAAGCAGATCCTTGTCTGGGACCTGTTACTGTCAGAAATGGGGCWTTTCTTCAGGCTTCAGTTTATTTTTGTAGTTTTCTCTGTGCACTTTTGAACTGTTGATATCCTTTTTAAATGAACGCTSTTCAGAACAGGCTGTGCTGTTCTTGTCCTTCTCAGTCATTTTTTTTTTCCTTTTCAAAAAATAAGTAATTTTCCTTTTTTTCCATCAAAGATCTAATTTTTTTGTACACAGCTGTGGTGAATTAGACTTGACTGCTTCTTTTCCCCTCTCCCCTCCACCACAGTGATATGGTATCTGTTTTCCTTTTTACAGGCTGCTCAAAGCAGCAAAATAAGGTACATGCTGTGAAAATTGCCATTTCTTGGTCATAATCCTACTTTGGGGAATTGAAGCAAAACTGGATCTCTTAAAAACACCACTAAAAGAACGATTTTCTTCCTCTGCTCAACAGCTCAATGACATCTGTCCCATGCACAATTCCTGCTGTGTTGCTTCCAGCAGGTTTTTTCTTTCATTGCTTAGCAAACAAAGGGATAGAAACCTGGTTGAGGAAACAAGGAAAACACAACTGCTGGGTTGTTATTTTGGCTCTTTTCTGTCTGGAAGGATTTTCTGTGGATGAGCTGGGTTTGTCTGTGTTTAGGGAACCATGGAGGACAAGATCTACGACCGGCAGGTGACAAAGCAGTCGCTGTCCTTCAGGGTGGTGGACCAGCAGCAGGTGGAGCGTCACTTCACCATGAACGAGCTCACCGAGCTCTACACCTTCGAGCCAGACCTGCTGGATGACCCCAACTCAGAGAAGAAGAAGAAGAGGGACACCCCCATGTTGCCAAAAGTAAGTGGTGCCCATCATCAGGAATTTTGTGCTGCGAAAACAATTTGAGTCTGATTAAAGGCATGAGATTTTTCAGGTTTTTAGTGTAGAGCTGTGCTGGCCACTTGGAGTGGAGGTGAATCRCAGCAAACATTGTAAAATATATAATTTATATAATAGATCCTGTAAATGAGCTGGGTGAGGAGTTTCCCTTCAGTGTRATTGACACTGTAAGAGAAAGATATTCATTAAAAGAGCAAACTTTTAAATCAGAGCAAACAAGACACTTGTCCACACATTGTGAGTGAATGGAAGTTTGACTGCATGAAACTGGAAAATTCAAATTACCATCTGAATGGGTGCTGGTGATACCCAGCACAGCCTCAATTTGTGATAACACATCTGTGAGGTGGCACTGGATGGAAAAGTCAGYTTAATCCATGTTTGCTTTTGCCAAGACATCCTGGGTTTTAATTCCCTGTTTAACCTCCTGTGGGGAGCATTAGTAGAGATATGGTAAAGACTGGGGAAGAGTTGCACTTAGGTAAGAATAAACTGGAGGGGAAGGAATAACTGGTTCCATTATTTTATTCTTTTTTTTCCCAGTCAGTTTACATTTAAGATCAGGCTGTGGGTTTATATTTTCATTTATGGTCTCTGTGGCTAATTCARCCTTCAGCTGTTGTGGAAATCTCTGCTTCTTACCAGGTGAATATTTGGGAACCAGGAACACATCAGGGAGTGGCCAGCACTTCTTGCACTGGTTAAATTTCTGTGGTTTGGTCAYTCTGCAGGGCCTGGGTGTGGGGAGGGAGGCTCTGCAGTTTGTAAATCTGTTCATTTCCAAGGAAAATGCTCTTTCCCATTCTCAGCTGTCTGTAGAGTAACACAATGAACTGTGGTCAGGCATCACCCTGGCACTGGGAATATCCAGCCATGCCCTGCCCAGTCCATGGACCACCCATGGGGGATTCAGGGAGTGTGAGGAACTGGAAAACCCTTGGGAACAACTGCCCTGCCTGTGGCTCAGCCCTTTATTAATGTTTCTCACAGTAAACAGAAAATTAKAGATAGCTGAAAAATTTATTCTTTTTATCATGTTACATGTTTTGATTTTTGAAAATTCAGGTTTTAACCTCCTGAAACATCTTCCTTTACATTGTAGTTAATAGTATTTTATCTTTTTGTATTCTTAGTTATTTCATGCTTTATGTATTTATGCCTCCACAAACTTAGAGCCAATGCATTGCCATTTGCTGATGCTGATTTATAAAAATATAAAAATAGCTCAAAAACTTGTGAAGCAACTGAATCTATGTACTTGAAGCATTGATCAATCCAGTGCAATAATTATATTTTAATGATTTTCTTTGACATAAATGAACCAATTAATGATGGGTTTGTAAACTCATAACTTGCTCTGTCACTCAGTTTTACAGATTAAATTCCATATTAATGCCCACCATCAGTGTAAGGCTTGTATAAGTCAAGTTGGTAGAAGCTTTAACCATTTCCTGCATGAAAACAGAGCAAATCTGGGGACTGGAATTATTTGGGGGTTTTTTTTCATGGTTTTAGCAAATGGTGTTTTGTCCTTTTGAAGATGTGCATCTCAGTMCATGCTGTCTACAAATTTCTRAYCCCTTTTTTATTTGTTGTTTGAAARRGCTGTAAATCATCAAGTWAATTCAGCTCTGCAAAGTTACTYAGACATTACCAGTTAACTATTCCTTATTTCAGTGGGATTTAGCAAAGCTAAAATTACGTGTGATTTAGCATAGTTACAAATCTCAACAAATGMATTTAACAACGCAGAGCATTTTTTTCAAACTTGATTAAAAAGCCTGTTGATGTGAACACATTTTATTGTAACATCAAGTAATTACACAGCATTTAGASATGAAAATTCCCTTAAAGATCCTGTTCCATGAGGTTCCAAAGCTGTGTCAGGGTGAGCCCAGCATCCAGCTCTGTGTTTGCAGCTTTTCCCTGGAAACAAAAGCCCCTGGAGCTCCACCTGTGTGGCTGCTCCATCCTGGAGCTGTTCCCTGTCTTTACCAGCAAAGCAAAAGAGGCTTTGGGCTAAAAGGAGCTTTAGTTGTGCTCCTGACAGGGTTTATCAGTAATTCCCTTTGTCTTTGGGGCTTCTTTGCCTCTTCAAAGCCCAGGTTGCTGAGCAGGGAGCTCAGGGATCGCCCTGCATTCCTGGGCAAGGTAAAAACACCACTTTTAGTGCTTTTACATGATTTTAGAGTGCAAGGGGAGACCCAGGCAGGCTCTGGGAGAGCAGAGTGCTCAGAACATGGGGACAAGAGGTCTGAAAATGGTGCCTTTTAGAACTGCTCTTTCCAAGAGTGCTTTCTGGAGGAAATTCCGAACAGGAATTAGGGGAAATGTGTTCCATCTTTTCTCCAGTCACCTAAGCATGAATGTGGAAAARCCTGGAGGGTTAATAGGATTTCTTCTCAGAAACTTGCTTGACTCCAGTGAYACCCCACAGTGGGAAGGGTCTTTAGGATCCTTCAGCCAGGAGTTGTGTGAGGAAGAATAATTGAGAGCATGGTGCTGGGATCCTTGTAACTCCTTTTAACTTCTTGGGTGTAAGAAGAAACAAATACTTAATTCTTTTGCTTTTAGTGGGATAGGAGATTTCATCCTGAACTGTTTTAGAAGTCAGTAAGTGAAGAAACAAAYCCTGCTTGATTTTAAATTACATCCTTGAGAATTTTGGCTTTACAACACTCCAGCTTTCAGTCCAAGACCRGTTTTCTTCGAAAGTGTTGTTAAGTGGGGGAAAGATGTTGAAGTCTTCTATTTTCTATAAAGAATCTCAGTGCAGATGTGCAGTCTGTTGTTTTCCTGGAGGTTTATCCAAGTTTCATGTGCAGTTTTTAATGRAGCAGAAGTTTTCTTCCCTTTTAATGCAGACTGGAAAAGCAGATTAAAATCATAGTTCAGGTTCAGYTGGATATAGTATATCAGTGTTTTATACTACCTCAGGCCATAGGCAGGGCATGTGTTTTACTGTGGTTCCATACTAGGGGACATCTTTATGAATTTTGATCTCAGGATTAGAAGAATTTGCTTCTTATTTAATTTTTTTAYTTTTTACTTTGGTATTAAGTGTTCTGTTGGTTGAGAAAAACCTGTGATTCACAACTTAACTTGCATTCCTTCATGGAAGATTTCCTTTCTGATACACTGATCTCTCCGTAGCATTTAATTTCCATCATGATTTTATAAAGACGAATGTCTTTTTTAAAATTCAAACCCTTTTTTCAGTCTCTCTTCATATTTTCATTCATCACCAGGTTTTCATCCTAAAGCTTACAAACCAATTTATAATCATTATTTTATTAACAAGCTGAACAAATATGGGTTTTTCTGTATAAGGTAGATGTATTAAATGGGAGTATTTATACCATATTCCTGTTTTTGAGCTCCCATCATTAAAGTGAACGCAAGATAAAGCTTGGACAAAGAAAAGCAAACGCACAGTTGGCTGTAATTTGAAGTCCATTTGGAGGCTGAGGGAGGCTGGGTTATATTCCAGGATTGTTTGCAGCCCTGCTGTTCCCATGGCAGTTCCTGCACCACCCTTTGTCCCCACACCCATGTGTCTGGTGACACAGCCTGGGCTCCTCACCCACCTCCTCTGGGCTTTCTTCCCTCTGCACCCCAAASCCAGCACCCTTTGTTCCCTGTGCCCATCACTTGTGCAGACACCACACGGGATATTCTGGGAGGAGCTGGCCATGGAAACAATGATAGGAGCTTATTGGGAATTGGTTAACAGAATTAACTTCTCAAACACRGAAACAAACAGCTTTGTGTAGCTGCTGTGACAGAACCCCTGGTCTGGATGTCCACATGCTGTTCCCAGAGTGGCTGCACAAATCTGTTTGTTTGGGGGCCCTTCTTCCCAGTCATTGTTCAGCTGAGATTATAAAATGCCAGGGTAGGATGGGCTGGATTCCTGCTGSTGCCAGCCCTGGCAGAATGAGGGATGTGCAGGGACTGTAGGTACTCACATAACTCCTGTGCTGTAATTCCTTGCAGGAATGGTGCAGAAGTTCAGTGATGTTTTCATATTAGGAATTCCAGCCTGAATGCTGAGGTGTTTGGAGCTTCCTTAATTCATCAAGCTCATCAGCCACACAGATCATTTAGAAAGCCYCTACTCAATAATGACCCTCTAAAAGGAGCTCCTGAGGGGCAGCAGGAGCAGTTTTTCATAGTCCTGTAGGGATGTTTTTCTTCATCCTTTGCAGCATCACCTTGGCTTTCAGACAAAACGATTTAAWTGAAAAAATTGAAGATGTTAGACCCTAAGTAGTGCTCAATGTTTTAAAGCTGTAGAGATGCTGTTTATGTATAATAAATGCAGATTATTGATAGGTTCTCTCCAGCCTAAGCAAATGAAAAGTCACTGAGCACATTGCATTTTTTTTAGGTTCTGAAAGTGCATTTATTGTTGTGGAATAGTTGTTCTGAAAGTGCATTCCTGTGGTTTATTAAGTGACTGGACTGTCATCTCTGCAACAGATTGTTAATCCATTGCTCTTCCTCTGAGRAAAATTGTACTTTTAAACGATTTTCAAGTTTTATTGTGCTGTGGAGTGCTTGGAGCTGCTGTGTGTGGAATGGGGAGGGAGCAGGAGGGGAGACAGGGGGAGCAAATAGAGCAGAGCTGCTGAGTGACCCCTCCTTTCTCTGCTGCTTTGGACAGGACACCATCCTGGCAGAGCTGCTCCAGATCCACAAGGAGTACATCGTTGGCTATCACGAACATGATTCACTCCTGGACCATAAGGAGGAGGAGGAACTCACTGAAGARGAAAGGAAGGCAGCCTGGGCAGAGTATGAAGCAGAAAAGAAGGTAAAGCTGTTTAATCTGGTTTATGTATATGAAAATGACCTTTGCAGGTTTAGAGTCCAAATTACTATTTCAGTTTGTCTTTGGGGTAATTAAATTTTCTTATAGACCAAGAAATGAATGTGTAAAGCAAATTTTGACATAAGAAAAATGGASATACTGTGTCCTTTTTGCTCTTTCAATGCTTGTTCTTTCTGTGTGCTTTTTTGTTACTTTAATAACAAGTTACTTTTACACCTGCATTTTTTCTAATTTATAGCAAAACTCAACTGGTGTCCTGTGTAATCTCTCTTTCATTTGAGGGTGTCCCTGTGAAGGGCTCTGTGTGACAGTGTTACCTTTCTTAGCTAATACACAYATTAAGATATAAAACAATATTGAATAATGCAACAGAAATCAGCAAAATTACAAGAAGGTGCAGCCCTGTTCCCATTTTGTTGGCCCATGCCCTTGTGTTGTGTCAGATAAAGTTCCACGATGATTTATCCTCACTGATTGGGTGTATGGGATACACCAAAGCACTGTGATGTTAAAACAAAAGCTGTGCCTTTACCCTTAGCAGGAGCATAAGGGAAGTTAATGAAATACCACCAAGATTGAAATTTTCTTCCAGATTTATTGGTGTTACCCCAAATTACCTTTTGAATTTCAGTTGGTCAAGTACCCTCAAAAGCCTTCCACTAAAAGTACAAAAAGTGGGTGCATAAAGTGCCACTGACCACCTTGAGTGAACTGCTGGAAAGGGTTGGGGAGGGAGAAGAATGGGGAGATACAATACAGTCAAATCTGAGGCTGCCCTATGAGAAATCCATAGGGACAATGAGGTTTACATTCCTACTAATGAATTAATACATTTCACTTCTTCAGAATTTGATTACAGGCTGGTCAAACTTAACATTAAGTARTGGGTTTTCAATATAAAAAATTAATTTTAAACAAGTTATACTAGTAAACCGTTTTATTCTTAGTRTATCAAATAATGACAACTAAGCTAAACTCAGAGATTTTCAAGAMTGGAACTTGGGTTCCTCTGTGACTGAAATGTGGTTCTGAACTGAGGTCCATGATSGATGTTCAGTGCCTGTGGCCCTCTCCAAGGGCTGATCTGTGTGTGTGTGGTTGTCACACAAGGCCATCAATTATCAGAGTTCTTAAGTGATAAATTGGTAATTAACTGAAGCTGTATTTTTCAGGGCCTGACCATGCGTTTCAACATGCCAACCGGGACCAACATGATGCCCCCAAATTTCAACTCTCAGACCTATATTCCTTACAATTTGGGTGCTCTGTCAGCCATGAGTAACCAACAGCTGGAGGTAAGTACACAACATGCCTGTGCTGCTGCAGGGGTTTTCTGACACAAGTTGTGGATAATATAAACCTTAAATGTTTTTATGTAATTATATCCGAATTTTAATACCTTGAAGGTTTGGAGTTTTTTACATGTAGCTTTATTGATGTTTAACTTGCATGTATATAAACCTATACCTGGGCAGATTGTCAGGATTCTGGAACATCACYTGCATTCTTTGCAGACTTTAATTACCACATTAGGTAGTGTAACGTCTTCAAGTCTGCATGGTAGAAAGTTTACCTGGGTTGCAGCACTCTCGTGCTGTTCTGAAAACCTGTGGGTACAAAAACAGGTTTTTACAAATACTGTCTACAAATTGCCAGGTTTGTTCATGTTGTTCAACTRCTCTGTGCTGAAATTCAGATGGGTGGCAGCTTAGACTCATTGACTTGTGCAAATTGAGAGCAAAAAGGAAATTGAAGTCTAGGTATGTACAAGAGAAAGATTAAGAACTTGCAAAAGGCTCAGGAAGAAATATGTTTGTTGTTTCTGTGTTTTATAAGTAATTTTTCTGGTGTTTTCTCAGGACCTAATTAATCAAGGAAGAGAGAAGGTGGTGGAAGCAACCAACAGTGTGGCTGCAGCAAGAATCCAGCCCCTCGAAGACATCATTGCAGCCATAGTGAGTGCAATGGATAACCCTGGGTTTGATCAGGAGTGGAAAACATAAAGCACTGTCAAAGATATTGCTGCTGCAAGCGGTCATTTAGCTAATGAATTACATTATTAAGGAATATCATTTCCAGTTGGTAGTGACCTTTATCCCTGCAGTAACCCTTAGTGGTATTTAGCTGGCACAGAGCCTTACAGGAGTGGCAGTTTAGATCTGTAAGTATTTGCCATGCTCTGAAAATGCTGGCTTTTCTATAAATCTGAATAGCAATTATAGTTACTGTATTTTGGGGGCTAATTACCACTTAGGAGAACTAATAACTCACAGTTCTGATTCTGGTGAAGTGCAGTTTTGCATTGACTGGGAGTTGGGCTGGTTTAAACTCTTGGTGCAACTGCAAACGTAACCTCGGTTACCATCAGGCTTTTGTTAAAATGACCAGTGCCAAGAAGGTTTTGGGTTTTTGTGCTTTTCAGTGGAAAGAAAACTTAACCCTGACGGAGAGCCAGGTGCAGGCCCTGGCCCTGAACAGACAGGCGAGCCAGGAGCTGGACGTGAAGCGCCGAGAAGCCATTTACAACGACGTCCTCGGGAAACAGCAGATGGTAAAATATATTAGATTTTTTTATCTACTGGCAGTGTTTGAATGAGGATCTTGTGTGTGTTCATTGCTAAACTACASGTGTATGTTTAGGCACGTACATATCCCTCAGAATGGTCAGCAGTGTGCTGGAGTTCATTGCTCAGCCTCGGGTGAGGGAGATGCGGGAGAAGTTCATAAAAATCCACTGGCCAGGTTTTTGAGCTGAAGTGCTTTGCTGCRAGGTCATGAGGCGTAAAGAGAAATCTGATTCCCAGAGCTCAGCCAGCCACTTAGGAAACACATCCTAGAAAGTGTTGGTAATGTTGTTTTAGCTTAAAATTACTTTGCAGGATCTGAAGTTGCCCAGATGATGTCAGAGGGAAGAGTTTTCTCTCAGGCAAACAAACACTGACAGTGCACAGGCGGGACTTTCAAAGGGAAGATAAATGGTACCTGACAAATGATGATGTAACTTATACCTGGGAATAATTTCACAGTGGAGCACATGTTGCCATGGCAACTCACCTAAATGCTGCCTGCAACACAATAGCCAAGTCTTCGGGAGAGCTCAGCCCTAAATGCTGTTACTAAATGGTTTCTCCAGTAATGGGCTGGTGAATGCCACCACATTAGGGATGGTGATAACAATGGGGCTTTTTCCCTGGCCATGCTGTCCCTAACAAATTGATTTCAGCTCTGAACCTGATCCTGGGAGCAGTGAGAYGGGTCGTGCACTCAGGCAGCTCTGCTTTCCCTTCACAGTTAATCGGTTGTGTCCAGAGGATCCTGATGAACAGGCGGCTCCAGCACCAGTACAACCAGCAGCAGCAGCAGCAGATGTCCTACCAGCAAGCAGCCATGGGCCACCTCATGATGCCAAAGCCTCCCAATTTAATCATGAATCCTTCCAGCTACCCAGGCATAGATGTGAGAGGAATGTATCAGTCAGTGTCTGGTGGGATGCAGCCACCACCCCTACAACGAGCACCACCCCCAATGAGAGGCAAAAATCCAGGGCCTTCCCAAGGGAAATCAATGTGATTTTGCACTAAAAGCCTAAAGGATTGTTAAAATCAGAGAAAGAACTTTTTATTTTTTTAGGAATCAATGGCCTAACAGAACTCAACTGTAAAAAAAATAAAAATTAAAGAGTAGTTTGGTTGCTCCCCTTAAATACCATGTTCCATATTAGTGTTTCAGCTTTGTTTAAATAGGACACGATGTTTTTCCCTGTTGTCAGTGATGTTGCCTAGAATCTTCTTACATATGTTGAGTACAGGAGATAACAAGTTGTTTTCAGTGAAAACAAGTCCTCCCGTTACAGTAGCATCTCCACAGGTTTCCTGTCGAAACTCCTATGCTTGCTTTTCAGGGCTGTGAAGCTTTGGGAAGCTTAGGAAGGACTGCAGGTCTGTACGTTCAGTCTGACATATGTGAATTGTAAACAGCTGAGTTCTTGATTAGAGTTGATTCCTCAAATTATGGAATACTTTTCTGCTTACCCATTTCTTTCTATTAGTGGGAAGGTTGTAACAGAAATAGTCTTGTTTCCTTCATGGATCATCTGTGCTGAAGGAATAGGAACTGAAAATACTCTCTGAAACAGAATTGAGTGCAATATTCATAAATACTACTGCTCTGAACCTTCTGAGGCACAGGGAAACTGTGCATCCAGCCTTAAACACGACTGGGCCTTCCCCAGTCTGCTGCCATTTCTTATTTTCAGTTCCATGTGATGGAATTACAGCTGATGATCTGGGAGTGGGAGATGTTTCCCCTTCACACACCAAGTCCCTCGCTGTGGAGTCCAACACAAAGCACATTTCTGGTAACTCCTTCATGCTGGTGCTACTCTCTCTTCCCATTGCCGGCAATGGGGGACGGGCCATCCTAATGCAATTCCTGGTGTTTTGGGGGGTGAAACAGTGATGGTGGTCAGGGTCAGTCCCTGTTGCAGAGCCCCCTTTAATGTGGCAGAACCATTGTCGATTGAAAATGGATACAGAGAAAATGCTGTAGCAACTTCCAGAGCTGCCAGAACCGTGAAATGACTTTATTGAGAGATRTGGTTATGAACTCCTCCCCACCTCTTCAGTTGTGTGGGTTAGGACACAAAGAGCTTGATTTTATTTGTCRTTTTTGTTCTATTTTGGATTTTCTTTAATGTAGGCCACAGATAAATTTCTGGTTCATTCTATATCATTATCACTCACTTTGCCCACACTTGTTGTGCTTGTGAAGATCTAATTAAATACAAATAGGGCTTTTCTTTGAATAGTTTGCTTGATTCTTCCCCCCTGCAAAAAGCCATTGATAATCTGGGGGCACAAGTAAGTGGCAGGAACATGGAGGCGGTGGTGTGTGGACAACAGAGGACTCTGGAGACGGATGGAGGCGTTGGCTCCAGATTGTGCTGGACTCTTCTGCCATGAGGGCATGAACTAAAATAGTTTTGGTTTCTGGAAAGTTTCTTGCAGGAGTTTGAGTTCATGCCCTGAATGGACAAGTTTTGCATCTAAGCATGCAGCTGTTACACGATTTTCCAGTTTGTGATTGACACTTGGTTTGTGATGTGGACAGAGGTTGGTTGGGCTGGTGCAAACCCAGCTGACAAGTTGCTGTCTTGGACTCTTTGATTACAAAATCCCACAGAAGACCCTCAGTGTGTTCTAGTGCWCTGCCAGCTCTACAGTTAACTGATCTGGGGGAGGGAGCAGAGAGACGTGTTGGCACTAGAAGAGACAAAATGTGAGACGTTGAGACAAACATTTGAAGGCAAATGTACTCTGGGCAACTCTCACCAATATTCCTACGTGTTGTGAATAAGAGAAGTACTTTCTACCAAAYCTGGGAATGTTAAATGGAGTTTTACAGTAACTCAAAGACTTAAATGTGGAAGTTTTAGGCAACATTGAAAGGCACATTTTATTTCCTCCTGGACAAAAACCTATGGATAACAGAAGACTAATGCATAAGAAAGAATCCAAGCTAAGCATTGAAGTAAAACCTGGACCACTTTGCRTACGTTTCTCACTCGACATTTTAGCTGCATAACAATGTGCTTTGAGTATAACATCGGGCTTTAACCAGTACTTAAAGACAGAACATACATCAGTAAGATAAAAAAAGGCTCATTTTTATATTTGTTTTAGATGTTTTAACTAGATAAAAATGGCTTACGATGACGAATAAAAATGTTGCTTGTAATACAGTTTTGCCTGCTAAATTATCCACATTTTGTAACCTGTTTATTCCTTTGGATGTAAAGCGTTTTTGCTTAGTATCGTGATATTGTATATGTTTTGTCCCAGTTGTATAGTAATGTTTCAGTCCATCAACCAGCTTTGGCTGCTGAAATCATACAGCTGTGAAGACTTGCCTTTGTTTCTATTAGATGGCTTTTCAGTTCTGTATTAAATATCTTAAGTACTATAGAGAAGGTGTCCCCTCTTCCTATAAGGCTGTTTTGTAATATATATAAGGACTGGAAATGTGTTTTTAAAGAGAAGAAGCATTCAAGTATGACGATATACTATCTGTGTTTTCACCATTCAAAGTGCTGTTTTAGTAGTTGAAACTTAAACTATTTAATATCTCATTTAATAAAGTGACCAAAATACATCAACGTGCCTTGTGCTACATTCCCAACCCAGCGTTCACACCTCAGGGATTCAGCCTGGTAACATCTTTGGAGAACTGTGCTGTGAGTTGAAGTTCTTACAGTTTCCTACAATTACTTTAGTGAATGTAGCCATTTATTTCCTTTAGGGAAAAAAGATTTTCAAATTACTTTAATTAGTAACAGCTTCTGCCTGTCTGTCTGTTAAGAATGAAGTGAGTTAACCAGCAGTGAGATGGTTAAAAGGAAGATCTACTTAGTCAAATCAGAATAATGTGCTGCTGTATTTTAACCTCATAATTGTACTTCTCTCTTCCTTAGTTACTAAATCCCACCTGTTGGGAAAAAAAAAACAACCTTTCCTAAGTGAAAAAAAGTGTGACAGTTGTGTTGAAATGTACYCTCTGCTCATTCCCTGGGGATGCTGGGCTGCTCAGGGGCAGAGCCRATCTTGGTAAAGTTGGGGGAGGTGGAAATGGTGTCTGGGCTGAAGATGGTGAGTTGTGCTCCAAGGGACACCGTGGGCAGCGTGTCTTTAAATATCCTGTGACTTCTAACTTGGCTGAACACTTTGATGGYGGGCAGTGGGCAGCTCAGGCTGGATGTTGGGCTCTGTGGGGCTGGGAAGCATCCTTGGACAAGTCCCATATCCAGAATGTGCTGAGGTGCCCCAACACTGACCAGCCCTGTGTCAGTTGTGCCCACCCTGAGCAGCTTTTGCCTGTATCTTAAAAGCAAAACCACACTGCACACAGTAAATAAAACTAAATTCATCAGTTCAAGCAAGAAATAGTTTTGAAGTTGGATAGGTTTTCAGTGTTTATGGAAAGCCAAATGTCCTAAACGTTCCCAGCTGGAGGAGTATGGAAAAATGCTGGTGTTGCAGCACCAGCCATGTAATCACGCAGTGTCTGAACTTCCCAGACCTGCTCAGGTGTCCAGTAACCCCCTGTGCACCTTCTGTGCCGTGGAACCCACCCTGGGGATGTGGCCTGGGATGGAGTTCCGACAGAATTCCAAACGTGTCTGGGAAAGCTGTGCTGCTGAGAAGSGTCTGGAGAAGCTCCTGCCCTGGTATGTGTGGCTGGGATGAGTGTTTCAWCCAGCCACTGCTCCTGTTCTGCTTTCCCCAGGGATGAGGTGGCTTTGGGGTGGCTGGAGGAGAGAGTGGGGAAGGGGACACWGCCCTGGAGAAGGGCAGGGGCTCGGGGAAGCTGGGTGCAGGGGGAGGTCTGTTCTGAAACMCCCCTGGCTTTGTGTGTGCACAGAAACTGCTGGGATCGAGTGTGAGGCAGTAACTGATACCTGAGCACTCCTCAGAGCCTGAGCCAGCCACAACAGCTGCTTTAGGAATTCAGTTGCACGGAGCRTGTTGCTCATTTCCCACGAGCAGCAGTGGTGGTGGACACGTACCCTGGCCACGTGTGGCGTGGTGTGGTGACCTGCCCTGCTCAGTGGCATCTCGGTGCCAAATACGTCCTGGCACAGTGAGGGAAGAGCCTGAGAATCCTTGGAATTTGCTTCCCAAGGCTCCTAATCCAACCCAGCGCAGGTACAAGGTGATCCCCTTGGTGTTTTCCTTGAGAATTCAGCAGCTGTGAGGCAGTTATTGGCTCTGGAAAGAATAACCAGTGCTATCCCAAGGGGTGTGGATGTCTTTGTCTCCCAATTGACAGGAATTTCAGCCCTTCTCCCTCAGAAATGCTCCATTCCTGGGTGCCCTTCCAGAAACATCTCAGCCACGGTCTGGYAGCTGCAGCACATCTCCCTGGATGTACAGCCAGGTGGGACAGCACCAGGACACCTTCACTGCCTTCCAGCACTCAGTTTATGGATTCTCTCTGCAGTTTTGGGCTCTCCATCTCTCTCTGCACAGGAGGTGAGTCTTTGATGCCTCCAATCCTTTTCCCCCTTGGAGAARGGAGCCCCAAGGCACACACACCAGCCAGAAGAGCTCCCCACAGGCAGTGGGGTCTCTGTGGAGGTGTCCCTGAGGTCATGTGTATRTTGCCACTTGTAGGTTTGTCTCCAGGGTCCATCCCTGTGCCTTGGATCATGAGCCAAAGCCGGGAGAAGGGCACGTTTGCTGTGCTGGGCTCCACCTTGGCCTCTCACAGGGAGCTCCCTTCCGCAGTGAGACTCCAGCACTTTCCCACCTCTTTGCTGCCAATCTCCTCCCTCCTGCTCTGCACAGCTGTCCTGGGATAATGTTTCCCATACAACAGGCCCAGCCCTCTGGGTGGAAGGAGAAGGGCTGAAAGCRATGCCTTTTGTCCTGTTTGCTGTGGTGTTTCCAGACCCACAGTCCTGTGTGTAAAACAGTTCAGGGYACAGTGGGGTGTCCAGGGACCACGGCCACCCGCTGCACCAGACTTTGCCTTCCCTTTTGGAGAAGTTTTCCAGTTGKCTGTAGTGACTTCGAATCATATGGAATCTACACAAGCTGTGACCGCAAACCCTGTTTCTTTTTTCTAACTCAGGAAATTCTGTCAGATTGAAGCATCYCAAACATATTTTCCTCTCAAACTTTCCTAGCAGGGTCCATCTGCCAGCCCTGTAACACCTCCAAGCTGAAGGAGCAGTTGGCATCTCCAGGTGGGGTAACAGCTGGACCAAGGGGATGGGGTGGGGTGGAGAGGTGAGTGTGCCCACACAAACCCCCTGTGCATCACTGCCTGCTCCTGTGCTGCTCAAAATGCACCCCATGTCTGTGGTGGCTCCCTCTGCTGCTCTTCAGCACCCAGGTCACTGACATCTTCAGCTGCTTTGCTGAACCAGAACCAAACACAGTAAAAGAACCATTTCTTTTCCTATGTAAGAACCATTTGGGTGAGATTTAGCAGTGCTGAATTCCCCCTGTAACAAATGTCCCACACAGGACAGGATACCAGCCTTTACCAAGGGGTTTCCAGTAAATTCTTTGAGGATTTTGCTTTTTGTAAGTATGAGTTTTATGAAGCCAGATCCCAAAAACGTGTTTCAGAGCATCCCTGGCACTTGTGTGTCCCTTTGGGGCAGGAGTCTCTGCTGTAGCAGCTTTTGAGTTGGGTATTGGGTATCAGAAGAACAAGTCCAGTGTTACCCCCAAGGGCCAAATCATCTCCCTTTGGAGTTGGTAAAAAATGTACTTGGCATTGCTGAGACCAGGTTTTGACCTTCATTTTGAAGTGGAGCAGGATTTTAACAGCAGATTATCAGCACAACAGAAAGCCCTGGCCAGAGGGTGCAGGATCATCCCGGGGGGCAGAGCSAGGCTCCAGGGCTGAGGGATTTCCCTTCGTGCAGGGGAAGGTCAAAAGTGCACCTGAGGACGCGTCTCGTGAGCGATCGAGCTCCCGACACAGCAGCCGGGGATGAGATGTTTCGGCAGTGACTCAGAGGAAGAAGCTAAATAAACTCTTTTTATTTCAAACACGGGATTAAATTCCTCCATGTCTGGATCATTGAAGGTAAAGCTCCTGTAATCTCCTCATTGCCAACCCCAGCCTGTCGTCTGGTGGCTGCCGGAGCTGCTGGGACAGCGAAGGGACGTGGCAGGGACATGGGAGGTGGCAGAGCGGGCAAGAGACAGCCGAGAGCAGAGCTGGGCACTAGGGCTGCTGCTCTGTTAGTGTTGTAGCCCATGAAGAAGCTGGTGGGGATCATCCCTGGGTCATGAAAGTGTCCGGGGAATTCACAGGTTGAAGCTGACGGAGCTGAGGTTTTACCGTGACTGTTTCTCGAGGAGGGGATTAAGAAACACTGAACAAAGCAGTTGTGATAAGGAACATCCAAAGCCACCATGGCTGTGGTTGTTCAGGTTTTTGCCCACTGCAGAGAGCCCTGTTTGCTATCAGCCTCTCCTGCTGCTACAGAATGCCTGTGCCTCTGCAACTATACCCTCCTGCTCCCACCGTGTGCTGGAATCCCTCTGCTGATCACCGGGACAAAACACAAACTGGCATCATGGCTGGAAGCTTTCCCTACRTTCTGTGACATTTCAAGCAGGCAGCAAGGGCAGACGTGTGGCACAATGTCCCTGGGGGGACATTGCTGGCTGGAGGGGCACAGCCAAGTTCCCCCATGAGTGTCCCTGGCCTGGCCTGACTGGAGAAGGGCTGTGGCTCTCTGGTGCTGTTGGACACCAGCTGGGAATCTGGGGCTGGCTCAGGGCTGCGAATGCCATCAGGTTTGCTGAGCCCAGCTGGAGGCAGAGGAAAGGTGACAGCACTGTGTGACCAGGCATCTTCTGTAGAGGAAAACACCACACAGCCATGGATGTCCACGCACTGCCTGCAGGGATGATCCTCATCCATGGTAACTGCCTAAAAGTGGGGATGTAGAATTGCCGTTGTTGCTTTCTATTCCTCCACTGATTTTTCATGGTGATGCAGGTAAACCTCATGCAAGATGTGCTGGTTATTGTAGGAATGGTGGGTCCATCTGAGACGCAGCAGGTGCTCCAAATGTTTGTCCTCTTGAACAGTAAATCCAGGGAGGATGCATCATACCCCAAGGAGATTGAGCTGCCCACGACTCCTGCCAAGAGCTGAGCTGGTGCTTCCCAGACCTGTGATTTGATGTCATCCTGCTGCAGGAGTCTGGGGCTTAGCTAATTGATCTTTATTGCACAAAGCCCTTTTAGAGGTGATTTGAATGTTCATATTGATGGGGAAATTCTGGGTTATTTGTTGAAGAGTGCCAAAAAAAAGGGCTAGCAAGAAATCTACAATATAAAGACAATTTTATTGCCGATAAGCTCTTAAAACTCATTTTTTTTTCCTGTTTCAGTAGGACCTTATTCTTCCTGATGAAAATCCGGTCATAGCATCTCTCATTAAAAATAAAATTATTTTGAAATAAATAAATATATAAAATAAATATCATATACATTTTATAAATAGTTTTGTCCTTATCCACAGTATCCATGCTTACATCTGAATAATGTTCCTCACCCCATTCGCACCCCAACAGCAGGAAGAACCCCACACATCAGGACCAGTCCATGGAGGATCATCCATGTAGCAAACTCCCAGGCTGCTTAAGCAGGGCACCAGTCAAAGGCTTTTCCTTAGCAGGGAGCTAACCCAGCTCAGCAGCAGCATCTGCAGCAGTTCTGTGGTCTTTGTTTTCTTTTCTCCTCTTCATTTTTAGGTTGTTTTGGGGCCTTTTTTCCCCCACAGTGATCACGTTTGCTCACCTGCTTGTCCCTTTAAGCAACCATAACACTGAATATTCAGCCTCTCTTGCAGCAACCGGGTAACAAAAGTGAATGAAAATGGAAGATTAAATGTAGGGTTCCCTCCCTTGCCCTACCCCCGCCCCATAAATAACCCAGGTTCGATATACGCTGGAAACAAGGAGGAACAGCAGTGTCTGAATTCAATGTAAGTGCTTCCCTAGGTCATCTACGCTTACAGGAATGATGGAATGACTATTAATAGAGTGCTCTGGGGAAAAGCTTGGGAGCCCAAGTATGTACACTGACACTGCAGGAACCATCACCTGTAGTGGAAGAGGTCTCTGTACATGGCAGGGATTTTGGCAGGGTCCACAGGCCGGGGTAAGAAGTGGGTGAATTTCTGGTGTCTCTTAGTCCTGTACCCCTCGCGGGGGGAGCCGTCCTTGTTGAGGGCCACGTAGTACTGGCGCTCCGAGTCGGGGTGCTTGTACAGGGTCGAGGCGTACGTGTTGTACCAGTTCTCCTCAAACTGCTCGCGGAACACGCACTCCCKGGTGAGCTTCTTCTGCCGTGGGCAGCACGGGGGGAACAGAGAGATACTCGTGTCAGAAAGTGAAAATAGAAAACATTCTCTCCCTTCCTTGCTTTATTTTTCTAGCATTTTCCCAGCTGCCATCTGCTGGCTGTCCTCCTGAGGACAGGGACTGTGCTGCTGGGGATGCTACCCCTGGGTGAGAGCTGGAAATGGGCAGAAGACCCCAAGGACTCTGGAGTTGGARGAGGAAGGAGACAAGAGCAGGAGAAGGTGGGTGTGCATTTTGCAAAGGTGCCCTGTGAATAAATCAGACAAGGACACAGCAAAGCCCTAAACCTACCTACCTGTGAGTTTGGAGCTTGCTGGGGTGGCCATGCCACCAGGCAGGGACACATCTACCTGTAGCAGCCCTCTCCAGGGTACCACCCAGCCCAAACCCCCTCTTTGGGGTGAGAGAAGCATCAGGAAGCAGATCTGAAGGGTGTAAACAGGAAAGCAGGAGCAAGCACTACTTTGGAAGTTCAGGGCACACAGCTGGATGTGCTGTGATGGGGATGAGACCATTCCTCAGGGATTCACCTCCTAGTGTGCCAGTGAGCTCCCAGTGATGGGAGGCTGTAACAGGACCCAGAGAGATGTGGGATGCCAGACCCAAGGGAAGATGCAGGGTGGTGATAGGTGATGTGGTGAGGATGTGTGGCTGGTGTATCCCATGCTGGGATGGGGGACAGATGGCACTGGTGTCACCACAGCCACAACCAGCCTTTCCATCCAGCCCTTACAGCTGGGGGCTGTTAGCAGTGGCTGTTTGATGATGGGCTTTTAGCTCATGTCCATGCTCCATCTCTCTCCTTCCCATCTCCTGTGCCAGCTACAGGGGTGTGCCCAGCTGCAGTGGGGAACGGGCTGTTCCCCTGCCCCACGAGGACATACACGAGGAGGTGGCTTTGCCAGCGCTGCTGTGCTGTCACAGAGGGTCCAGCCATCCCATCCCATCCTATCCTGCAGGGGTACTGCCAGGGTGACTGGGAGCCCTTTCAGCTGAAAGACTGTCTGCAAATTAGAGAGCTCTAATATTACACCCACTGCACCTCACTGTAAACTATCCGGGCAGGGAATGTGTCCCCGCTGCAGCACACAGAGTGCTCAGTAAATGTTACTGCTCACAGTAGATGTGTTTTGTAACACAATCCAGGAGCTCACTTGTGCTCAGAACCTGTTTTCAATGTTTTGCTGCTAATTAAATAAAGCCCGGGGTGAGCTGTGAGCCCTCCAGAAGTCCTAGGCCACAGTCCTGGCCATCTGAGACCCAGGGAACTGTGGGCTTCTCTTCCCAGACCTGTCAATAAATCCAGGCTGGTTTTTTTCCCTCCTCTCAAATGCCATCTAGTTGGAATATGTTGGAACCTGATGACTGGCTGAACTCTGGCTGTTGCTTTGCCCCCATTCACCCATGCTGCACAGGGCAGTTTGGAGTACAGTGTTTGTGGAAAATGTTTGGCGAGTCTGGGGTGACTCTGCAAGGTGTGATTTATTCCTTTCCAAGCCCCGGGATGTCCCCACTGAACCTGACACCATACGGGCAGCGGGTAAGGTGCTGCCCATGACTTTTGCTGCCCTAAGTATTAGTGGCATTTCTGAAATCGTTGGGAAGCTTTACAGAAATGTTGGCACGAGATCAACAGGGACAGGCGGAAAAGCTGTGTGTCCCAAGGGGACTCCACGTGTCGCTGTGGGGATGGCTGGCTCTGGCTGCATCAACACAGGCATCAGGCAAAATTGGCACAGAGGGAAATAATAAACTTGCTGAAAATTTAAAAATACTGCTGCACTGTGATCTCCCAAAATACCATTGTAATGCTAATGCTGTTGTCAGGCGCTGTTTTATGGACCTTTAATTAAGAATACTGTAGTGGCTTTTGAGTTCGAAAAGCCATCATTGTACAACCCACGTGTCCCAGATTTTAAAACTCCAGGGTTATTTGGGGACCTGGCTCGTGACGCCAGCACAGTTTGGAGCAGCAGTTTGACTGCGTCCCTGCAGTGTCCTGCCTGGTGCACAAGATCCCAGAACGGTTTGGGTTGGAAACAACCTCAAAGATCACYTCATTCCAACCCCCTGCCATGGGCAGGGACAGCTCCCATGACTGTCTTCAGGTCAGCTCTGTTTCCAGATTCAGTGCTGTAAAATGTTCTCCTATTTTTGTTTCTGTGTTGTAACATGAACACAAGCTCTAGAATTTAATTAACCCATCATGAAACTCGATTCACAATCAGAGCTGCAGGGTTTAAGGCAAAGAGATGGGGTACACATAGGCTCATGTTCACCAGCCGGGACAAATGAAAACTGCTATTGCGGGAGCTGCTGAGCAGCCTTGGGGTTTGACAGGAAAGCCCTGCTTTCTGAAGTGTGCTTCAGCAGATTCTGTGCTTTATGGAATCCTGGTGATTTTTCTTTTTTTCTGTTTTGCACATTTGTAATTTAACCACTGTCTCTGCATTTAACTGCTGTGTAGGGTAGAAGCTGYTAAGAAATGAGGTGAGAAAAGAACAGTTCTTGGTGCATGCAGTATTTGATGATCAGAGAACCACGGAGTGGTTTGGGTTKGAAGAGACCTTAAAGCYCCTCTTGTTTCACCCCCCACCCTCGGCAGGGACAGCTTCCACTACCCCAGGTTGCTCCCAGTCACATTCAGCCTGGCCTTGGACCCTTCCAGGGATGGGGCATCTACAGCTTCTCAACAGCAACTGCATCTTGAACCAAGACATGGTGAAAGGGTCTGTGGCAATCTCCAGTGGGAATGGGAGAAGGAAAGATTAGAGAAACTAATTGTTTACTGTTTGCTAATCAAAGGTTTTCTGATGGCTTCTCTCTATGCTGACTACGAGACTGACTTGATTTGGTGAGAGAAAGTACTGCCTTCTGCTTTGGCTTAAAACTGGTTTATTTTATTTAATTTTATTTTTACTGTGATCCACCCTTCATTGAGCTAAATAATTAGGAATTGAATTAAATTAACCTGTAGGAAGCACCTCTGCCCAGCTGTTAAGACCTGGCATTTTGACTGCCATTCATAACATTTAACGAGCTTACACTTGGGGTTTTGTGTCAAAATATGGAAAAWTTTAGCCTTAAAAGGGCACTTCTAAGAAATCATGAGCAGCAGCCCTGAACTCCTAAAAGGAGTTACAGAGAATTTTGCAGTAACACTCAGGCCACGATTTCAGCTTCTGTTGGTTAATGAGCCATAATATAAAGATAAGACCTGCAGATGGATGCAGACCTGACCACACAGAGAATACAACTGATGTATTACTCAGGCTGGGAAAACACAGAAGTAGCTCCTGGTTTTATGCTAAATGTCCCCCTGACTTATCTGGCCATTGCCACACTATTTCTGAAGGGCAAAACATCAGTGAGTCCCTCCAGCTCCCTGTGATGGCCCCAAGAGGTGCTCTCACAGCAGGAGTGAATCCTCYCTCAAACCCTATTTCATATATATCATTTATGTTATAACAGCAGTGGCATCAAGAGTAGGATGGACATCAGTGGCAGCCCCAGGACATGGGAGGCCTGTCACAGAGCAGCTCGTGACACAGCTGAGGCTGTGGGACAGGAGRGAATCAGCCCAGCCTGAACTTACCGACCCATAGAGCTCGCCTCTCTCATTCATGCCGAGGTAGAGTCCGGAGTCCACCCCACGGATGCTCACCAGCCCCACTGCCAGGCTAATAAACTCCAATATCCCTAAAACAGAAAAGGACTGCAAATCATACAGAGGAAAAAACCCAGCAGGMTCCAGCAACAAAAGCAAACCAGCCWTTCCCAACCTTTGCAAARCTTCCTACAGACCCTTTCTTATTTATAACAATACAGTTCTTAACTCTATAGTCCCATCTGTGTGCAATCTTCTGATTTCCAGCCTGGGCTTCTCCCCAGCACTGTGAATTTAAGTTGTCCAAGAGGGATTACCTTTGCTAATGAGAAAAGCTTTGCAAGGCTTTGTTGGTTTGGATTTGGATTTTTTCCAAATTATCACCAAGAAGACATGTAGAAACTTGTGCCTGGCCATTAGAAATTTCAGAAGGCTGTTACTGTGCTGGGTCTTATCCTTCACTGAAAGGAGTGTGATTTTGTCTTCCGATTAAGATGGTTTATCCACAGGTTTTTAAGTGATGAGTTCAGTAAAAAGAAGTGAAAATTACTAGCAGAGATATCTGTGAGGACCATCTTCATCCTGGCACTCCAGTGGGGTACTTGCCAACCCAACATGTATATACAAGCCACAGGGATACAATCCAGCTTCAGAGGACACAGGTAGAAATGCATCTTCTTCTGCAGCCTTTGGACACACGGCGCTACCAGTCCTTTCTCCTACCCCCTACCACCATTACTGCCAGAACCCCTTCCTTGCCTGTAGTCCTGCTGCCTGTCCCAGCCTCCTCCCAGTCCARCAGCATCTGTCCAGCCATCCCCAGCCCTGCAAGAGCAACTGTTTTATCCATGGGCTTCAGCCTGCTGTGCTGGTGTCAATACTTTAAAAAAGAGGGGCAGCCTCATTTTGTCTGGGAAGAAACAGCAGRGTCTGCCTGCTGCACCCCCACAGCYAGCAGCTGTTTTGATGGGGGAAAGAATTGTAACAGGAGAACCTTTGGTGAAGCACTCAAAACCAAAAAGCCCCTACTCAACACCACAAGTGGTGGGGAACTTCAAACTTTCCCAGAAGACCTCCCAAAGGCCGTGGTGGGACTGTGTTATTATGGATGTCACACACTACCTATCTMGAGGTCATGGGGACTCTTGCCCATGTCGAGGGCTGGATTAATTAGCTGGGAGGTAGAAGGAAGAGGGTTTTCCTCATCTCATCTGACAACTGCATGTCTGCATTGACYGGAGGACAAAGTTGCTCTAACCTTTAGCGTGGCTCCAGCTCCCCTAATATAGSTCCCAAAACATCCAACCCTGGGCAATGGATACTCTGATCAGGTTACCTCCCAGAGCTCCTCTTTAAAGTATTGCCCTGGTTTAAAGCCACCGCGTGACAAGCGGCCACCTGAGCCAGCTGACTTCAGTGGCAGCCACAGCTCCTGGTCACCCCTCAGCCTGGGGCACATCTTCAGCTCAGCCAGGCATGGATGGGACAATTTTCAGACGACACCACATCACTGCCTAAATATAGGACAGACCAGGCAGTGATGGCCACCCTGTCCCCCTTCACMCAGTGCAGATTCATCATTCGGTGCTGGCAGCTAAGCTGGCTGCAAGAACTCCTACCTTCTATCAGACTTTCTGTCTCACTTTTCCCCTCCCTACTCTGGGGCTTGTGAATAAACCCAGCCCTCTCTGCAACCAGTGGGTGCTAGGGGAGATGAAATAAGGACTTGGGAGCGGCAAGTCCTGGAGACAAACAGGGAAGCAAATGATACAAAATACACTTTATGGACCAGTGCAGACATTTTACAGGCTAAAATATGCCCAGCTACACATCCTGGCCTGGGGATGCATCCTGCCTGCAAGAACACCAAGAACAGCAGGCACAGGCAGGGAAGGTAGCCTTTCCAAGCCAGACAGGCACGGTCCTGGCTCTGCTCTCCTTAGTAGTTATTGTGGTTTCCTAGCTGAAAAGAATCCTAAAGAGGGAGCAAAGAAGTGCAGGATGAGGGGAGGTCTCCTCCCTCACTACCCACCGGTTCTGACACGAGGGAGTTACTCAACCGCTGAGTGATTTTTGCCATCYGCAGGGCAGAAATGACCACAGCCACTATTTGAAAAGGAGGGAGTGAAGGAAGATGGGCAACTACAGGGAGTGTAAAAAGTAATACAGGAGTACAGAAACACACCCAGGAATGGGGGAATCTTTCCCAGGCTGGAGGCGAGGGAATGTTCAAGTGAAAAATATCAGGCAACTGGAGAGTGGTAGATGGACTTCCTATAGGGATAGACACAGTCCTCAGCATTCCTTTTTGTTCCTGTACTTCTGGGAAACAGGAAAATACTGCTGGTTCTATTGAGAAACTGAGGGAGAGCTGAGCTTTTCTTGAGTATGGCCACAAGCATGCTCTGTACAAGGCACATGAATCTAGGTCTCCAAAGACCTGGTAAGGACCAAGCCAGAAGCAGCATCAGCATCTACYCTCTCTGAGCAGGTAGGTGAGACATCCCTTATCTGGTGCAGGTTGGGTAGCTACAGGTTCTGCAAATGAAATTTCTTCCAAGGTGCCCATGACAATCTCTTCTGACAACACCCCTTGTAGTATTCCCCTTTTCTGATCTTTAACTGGCACTTGAAAACATGTATGGAAGATGACTATGTTGAAAGCATTAAGAACGTAACGAACCCACRAAAGTCAGGAGACAGAGTGAAGGCTGAAAATATGTGGGCGGATATCCATCCTGTCCTTAACTCACTCCAGTTCTAGACAAAATTGCAGCTTCGTACATCTGATCTCCAGCAGCACAGGGAGTGGCCACTGGGGCCAGCTCAAGAATTCTCTTTCCAATTGTAGCGGTGTGTTTTTGTGGTAAAACATGCTTTTGTTCTTTTCTTTTCCTTTCTTTTTTTTTCTTTCCCCCAGGACTTGCCTTCCTTTTTTCCTTGCTTTGATTATTCATTCTCTTTGTTCCTTGAACCTTTCCCGATAATACTTGGAGAGATTTGATTAAGACTCTGACTGGATTATTTTACCACCAAAGTGCTGAATAATCTCCTGAGCTTTGCCACGGCTGGACCTGCACACTCTCGCCTTACTCTAAAGCATCCCTCAAAGAACAATTCAGCTCCCTGCACCTGTCTCTTCTTACATGAATGTATTCAGGAGCCGGGGTACAGAAACATCAGATRCTGTATTAATGGCTACAAACCCAAAGCTTCAGCTAAAAACCTCAACAACTGTTCAGCAACAGGTGCAATGTGATCTGAATGTTAAAATTGCAGCAAAACTTTCTCTGGAGGTCTCAGCAGCTTCTCTAGGAGCCTGTGTAACAGACCCATGAGCAGGCTTGTACCCGAGAAGAGCTTCATTTGCTGACTTTAGTTGTCTGCACTGCAACSTCGAGGCCTCTTTCTCTTCTCCACTGTAGTGAGCAGCACCATTGGGTTCAGTTGTTTAATGCTGCTGTAAAAGACATGTGAGGCAGAAAAGGAGCAGTTCTTCCTGGCAGGGATTTTCCTCCTGGCATATTTCTCTCAGTTTCATTCTGAGAAGGATTGTCATAGGGGTGCTAATGTCAGTCCAGACCGCCTCCACAGTTTGATTGTCTTTTATTTCTTTGTAGAGGAAGGTTCTGAGCAGATGCAGTGCAAGAGATATATTTTTGAAAACATTTCATTCTTTCTGGGGTGACTTTGCCAGAGCTGCCAGTTCAGAGAGTGAATTTAGGCACTTCCCTTGTGTGAGAATGAGCTTTCTTCCAACAAACCTAGAGGGCTTTGCCACATTTTGCATTAGACCTCCTCTAGGAAAAATAAGCTGTGGTCCATTGTTCTTGCATGAATCTGTGTTTTTACAAGTATAAAGTATCACATTCCAGAAGACAGGTGTGATTTAGGAAGGCTCCAGTCCTCGACAGATGAGAGGCAGTAGCTCCTGTGATTGCTCAGGCAGTGTGGGTGGATGATGCCAGTACCTCCCCTGTGTCTCACAGTCACACCCCCAAATGCTGTGGTACAAAAGGAACTCTCCCTTTAACCCTCACTGTTGGGACCTTGGGACTCTGTTCTGCATCAGCAGGGCTTTGGCTCTTTATTTTCCTCTCTGGAAGATGYGGATGTCTTGCACATCTGGTAGCTTTTGGCATGGCTACGCATGGGAGGGTGCAGATACTCCCTGTCTATTCCTGAATTCCTTCCAAACTAAGAGACAGGGATGCCAAGTCTGGTCCTACCCTACATCCCACCTGCAGCTGGACTCGTGCCTTGGCTCGGCATCGCAGCCATCCATGGAGCACATTAAATATCTGCTTATGTACCAGGGAGCACCTTCCAGCCACGTGGGCTTGATCCACTTAACCATCATACTGGATTTCTAAGTATTTCTGCAGATGCMCCAAGATTTAAGGCATATTTAAACTGCTTCCCTGAACCCCTCTGCAGCGTTCACCACAGTTTTGGAGTCCCCAGAATCGCTCAAGCTGCCTATTCCTCTTATAGCTTACTGCTTGCTGACTTCTGCATGCAAAATTTAGGAATGCATCGATACATGAAATCCTAATATGAACCATACCAGTAACACTGGAATTTAAATATTCATGGCTACTGAACGCAGATGGTGAATATTGTGTGCCAATACATTATTGCTTTGAGTCTCTGCTGAAGCAAGGCTTAGTCCAACTTGATCTGAACGCAAGGATTCCAGTCTAATCCTTTGGGGCTTTGTCTTGCAATTACAACAAATAACTATTTATTTTACACTGCCTCTGGGAAAACCCTGAAGCAGAAAACTATAATATCTGAAGTCTGGTCTAGTTTACRGAGCTGGATGAGGACTGCTAAAACACTTAGGGAATGCCAATGTTTCGATTTATTGAAAGCACTGTGTGACTTAAGCTTCAGCATGCAAAATTCATGAAAAGTTTTAGCATGTTTAAGATGGTTTTTCCAAGTTTGAAAATACATTTGTTTTACTCAATCTTTATAAAAAATGGACCCCAGACAAATGCTGCCATTTGAAACTGACTGTTTAGTTGTCCAAAGGTAAGTAAAAAGAACTGATAGACTAGAAACACTACGTGGCAGCTTGTACTAAAACCAACCAGATGCAGTGGGTTTGCTTTCAACTCTTTGAACGTGRAAACCCATTGCATACTGCAGTGTGAAAGGTTAAAAGATGGGTGTTTTCAGGAGGTAATTAAAGAACACTTGCCCCACGAGCATATTAGTACCTRACTCTGACCCGCGGGTTATGACTTTCTTGTTGATTTGGGCAGGGACATGCCATGCACACACCTGGTGTTTATAGAAAGCACAGTGCAGAGATAAGCTTCCCCAATTGTTCCAAAAACCTGCCTTACACCTCCAACAATAGCAGCGGCAGCACTTGCCAGAGTATCAGAACAGACTGGTTGCAAACAAGTAAAGGCAAAAAAATAATTCCTTTCACCGAGGAGTTAAATCGCTTGAAAACTATAAAAAGTCTTGCGAGCATGTCCTGCAACCTGTTGACAACATAGCTGAGATCACTGGCATGGGACTTGTTGATAGCTTATACAGACACCTGCACTAGAAGCTGGAGTAGCGGGAATTTCTCTTAGCTATGCTCAAACTGACTGTAYTCTTTTGCCTGTGGCTTGGGATGCATTTTTTGAAGATTACATATAGTCTCATTAGAGGTCCCTGCTCTTGTGTGCCACTGATACAGGCACTGCCGTCTTCCAGCTGTACCCCAGGCGGCAAGGTAAATCCATGGTGCTCTGCCTATTGTTCCATCTTCTTTCTTTCTGAGGTCCCCTAAGTGTTTTTACCTCTTCAACTTCCCCCTTTCCTTACCAGCAACCTTCCCAAACCCAGCTCCTGACATCCCTCCAGCCAACTGATCCCTYCCTGCTTTCAGAAGACACTCTTCTAATGAAAGTCACACATGTAAAAAAAAAGCAGCTTAAAATATCTGCAGAAGCCAAAAAGGAGAAAAAAGGAAAAAAAAGAAGGAAAAGGAAAAAACCTAAGAAAAAGCAAGGAATTTCTTTCCAACATAGGAATTTCCAAGAAATTCCAACGAGGAACATCTCTTTTTTTCTTCCCTCATCACTAACTTCAGAGGCACAGCTAGAACTGGTCACCATCCTTTTTTTTTTTTTTT
>NW_026623352.1:1169757-1292678 GCF_030028575.1 Malurus melanocephalus
AAAAAAAAAAAAAAAGGGCCCGCTTCACTCCCTCTTTTATTATAAAAAAACGTCAGGAAAAAGCTACACATCGCAGTGAGGCATAACAGCTCTTGGCAGGTCCCCGACAGCCGACGATGAAATCATGGAGCCCCCGCACGCACCCGCTCCGGGCCCTGCCCGGCCCCGCAGCCGCGACCCCAGACCGTGCACGGGTCGGGTCGGTCGGGGTCCCCCCGTGGGCTGGTGGCCCCGGGCTGTCGGAACCCCCGAGTCCGTCGATGCCGCCACCGCTTCAGCCCCGAGCGTGCCCCCCCCACCCATCACCCGCCAGCACGGACGGGGTGGAAAAAAACAACACGTGAGGAGAGGGTCGAGACGCGTTTTTCAGCCGATCGTGTAAAAAGGGAATGCGATCTTTCTGAAAGGCGATCCTGCGGGCTGTATGGCCGGGTTACAACCGGCGGCAGGGAAGGGAGGGCGAGCAGCGCTGCCCGGCCCCGCCGCGGGCTCCCGCCCCACTTTTCCCATGTTGGAAACAGGTGTTTCCGCGCTCTCCCGGCCCGCCGACACCGTATCTGTGCCGGCAGCTGCGGCCGCGCTGCAGACAGACGGAGCCGGGCGGGGCGGAGCGGAGCGGAGCGGAGCGGGGGAACCGGGCAGAACCGGGCACAGACGGGCCCGGCAGGGGGCGAGGGCAGGGACGGACCCCGCCCTGCCCGGCAGGCGGCGCTGCCGCTCGCTCCGCGCCGCCCTGGGGCGCTGGGGACACGAGGGTCCCATCGCGGGAGCCGAGGTGGCCCAGGTGAGCCGGGGACTGGGACTGGGCTATCCTGTCCCGTCCCTGGAGCGGGATGTCGCCCGCGCCCTCCGCCATGCCCCGCCAGGGGACAAAGACCCCACAACCAACCAACCGCAAGCCCAAAATTGCCCCCAAGCCGCCAGCCCGCTCTGCCGCAGCGGCTCTTCCGGAGGGCATCAGTGTGCAGAGCTGAAGCATCGGTCATGTCCTCTCAGCGGGTCTCCCCCACGAGGTATCCCCAGAGCSGGGTCTCATCCCGAGCGGATATCCCCTCAGACAGTCTCTCCCCCCAGCAAGTCCCCCCATGGCAGGTATGCACTCATCTCAGGTGCGCCTCAGTGGGTTTGTCCCCTTCGCCAGTCTCTTACTTCAGCAGGTCTCAGCAGTGTCTCTCCTCTTAGCAGGTCTCTTCCCATAGCAAGCCTTCTCTCAGAAGTTCTTTCCTCTCAGTACATCTCTCTGCAGCAAGTCTACCACATGGTGGTAGAGAACTCAGTAGACTCTCTCACCTGAGAAAGTCTCTCCCCTCCAGCAGATTCCCCTCAATGGGTTCCCGCCATGATGGGTACCCCCTCAGTGGGTCTAGCCCCTCATCAGGTCTCTTCCCTCAGAAAGTCTATCCCGCAGCAGATCTAACCCCTCTGCAGATCTTTCCTCTTGGAGAGAGTGTCTGCCCTACTGTGGATATACTCCCAGTGCATTCCCAGTCTCTCCCCTCAGAGMATATCTTCTCTACTGTGAGTTTCCCCTCAGAGGGTTCACGTCATGGCGGTTCTTCCCTCAGCAGGTCTCTCCCCTCAGAAGGTGTCTCTACCTCAGTGTGTTCCCGCCATGGTGAGTCTCCCCTCAGTACACCTCTCCCCCTGGCAGTTCTCTTTCCCTCAGCAAGTCTATCCCATGGTGGGTTTCCCCTCAGCAGATCTCTCCCCACCGAATGTGTCTCCCTCACAGTGGGTTCCCACTCAGGGAGTTCCCGCCATGATGAATCTCTCCGCTCAGAGAATGTCTCCCACACCATGGAGATGCTCTCAGTGGGTTCCCACCATTGTGGGTCTTCCCTCAGAGTGTCTCTCCTGGCAGCAGGTCTCTTTCTCAGCAGGTCTATTCTATGGGTCTCTCCCCTCAGAGTGTGTWTCCTCCACAGTGGATTCCACACATGGTTCCTGCCATGGTGTGTCTCCCCCTCAGTGGGTCTCTCCCATTAGAAAGTCTCTCCTTGTCAAGAGGTTCCCGCCATGAGGGGTCTCCTCTCAGCAGGTCTCTCCCCTCAGGGAGCATCTCCCTCACAGTGGATTCCCCCTAAGTGGGTTCCCACCATGGTGGGTGTCTCCCCACAGAAAGTCTCTCCCCCTCACGGGATTCCCGCCATGATGGGTCTCCCCTCAGCAGGTCTCTTTCCCTCACAAGGGTGCTGTTCCCCACATCACCCCCGGGGCAGGGTTAGAATGGTTCCTGCTTGCAGAYTTTTTCCCCCAGACCAGGCAGTGTTCTTTTGTGAAGACATGAAGGAAATTGTGATACTGTGATGTGAAACACCCGCCCGTGTGTCTGCAGTGGGTGAGGAGTCTGGTTTTTAAATAGGATTTKGGGTGGTTTTTCCTGTCAGAGCTGTGGCTATAAAAGGGGTGTTGATGCAGAACTTGACATGTGAAGCCTAAACTCATGGTTTTTAAATGAAAATATAGGCTGTTTCAGAGGTAGTAAAATCTGCTGGTGTGTTTGTTGACTATTTGTTTATCATGTGTGGTTACATGGAGATATCATTGCCTTGAGAAGTTCAAGCATCCCACTGCAAAGATTATGATTTTATTGTTGTAGTATCTATGTGAAGACTCAGGTGTGATGAGGTATATGAAGGAAATAAATTGTGCTTTGGTGAAAATGACAGAGGTCCCAGATGATGAGGGGCCAGTCACAGCCAACAGGATACCCCAAGCCTGCAATTACTGTTAAGGCTGTGAATTTAATGCATAAAATTCATGTAATGTGAATGATCCCACTACAATCAAATACACTTTTCTGTGAATCCTGGTTTTGCTGATGTAAGTGTGAGGTTTGCCTGTGGTTCCATAGCAAATTCGTGTTTCTGAATCCTTATTTCTGCACATGTCTGAGGGCTGATCCCAGGGGAATTAAGAAGTAAAAGGAAAACCCAGTTTCCGCATTAGAGGACTAGCTAAACTCTGCAGAGGCTTCTGCCACCGACTTCAATTGCCTCTAGATCTGTCTACAATATCCTCAAACCTAAATCCGCACAAGCACTTAGTGGAACGCTTAGGAAACTGAAAAAGGTAACAGAGTTCAATTACACTACAGTAAAATCCAAGATAAAGCAAAATCCCACAAACCTGCATGCTTAACTAATGTATAACAAAAGCAGCACAATCCCTCATCCAAGCTGACATTCCTCACTTAACTCTCCTGATTATGGTCAGCTTTTGAAGTGTCCGYGATACATTTTATTGAGAAATCATACATGCTGGTACAACATGTTCTGTTTAGGCACAACAGGATGTGGAAAAGGTAGCTTTCTCATCTTTCTTTTAAWTTTTTTTTGTCTTCAGTTTCCTGGTTTATTTATGTTTTTACTAAGCTGAGGAAAAAAGACCAAAGATTTCTACCCTGTATTTTTGAAGAAAAAGAGGGATGTATTTTAAGTACTGAAAGCTAGAATGACTCCTCCAAAAGCAGAAACAAGTTTAGTGATTTTTTTTAATGTATTACACAGAACACAGTTCTGCACTCACTGATTTCTTAAAGGAGGACAAAAACTTATGTACAGAACACAGAGTGTTACAAAATTAACTTTCTGCTCTGCTTTGCTTCAGTTTTATCATTTCCCCCAGGTCTATTCTTTGATTACAGTTTGTATTGCCCACCTTGGGAACTAAAGTGGTTACTGCCAAACTGCTCTGCCTTTCAGTTTTCAGAAGAATTAGCAATGATTTTTATACCCAGTTTGCTAAAACAGACCTTGCAGACCCCTTTCAGTAGAAGTGTGTTTTGCGAGGTAGTAAAAATATTAAGGGCATTTACTTGCAGAGTACTTTCTATCCATGGAGAGCAGCCACATTTGATATCTGGCTATAAAATCAAAGGAAGAGCCAGGACTGGGATCAGAACAGTAAATTAATTAGAAAAGAATAAGATAAATAACTGCAATGAGCAAACCCAGTATCTCAGCTACTAGATACTGCATATCCTCTGCCTGGGGCTATTCCATTTGGTAAAGAAAAGATCGAGACAGCTGAAATAATTTAAAGTAGCAATGGCCATGAATGCAAAAACAGACGTGAATATCCGAGGATAAAGAAACAACAGAGCCTTGAGCTTTAGTAAATAATACTTCTGCTTCCTTAGCACTTCCCACCTCAGGATCTTGAAACAATCTATGTACACTAATGAATTAAGACTCACAACCAAGGTCACTGTACAGCTCCTTTTCCCTGGACAGTCTCCTTTTCCACTAAGAGATGGTGACCAAATTATATTGATGGCTTTTTGTATTTGTTTGAGATTTTGGATACATAGCAGCCCTGCTGGAGCAGCAGCTCTGACCAGGTTTCTGTCTATCTAGAAACCAGACACGTCCACCGTGAGCCTTTCTGCCTTTTGTGGTGTGGTGACCATCTGTGCTGCACATGCAAGGAATGTCTGAGCTCTCCGGGCAGATAAATAGGGCAACCTTCTTTGTGAGGGGCTGAATAAACAAATTTTCTTAAGGGGAGCAGAGAATGGTTTATTGGTTTTTGTCTTTGATTGGTTTTACTTAAGCTACTATTATTATCATCATCTTTTGTAGCCACTTCTGGGCCCTAGACCCTGTTTGTGCTGGATACTGCRTTAACAAGCATGTAACAAACCTTGAGCTGACGAATCTCACTGCTTTTCCTTGTGGAAGGATTTGTAATGGAAGGCAACAGAATTTCCATCAAGGTATAGAACTATGTTTTTTTGACTAACTGGGTTTTTTGACATGTTTAGAATTGGTAGCAGAATGAAGGCAACGGTCTAAGGATAAAGCTCCAAACTTGCCTACCTGGGTCTTGAGATCAGGTGCTTAAATAAATGATGTGACTTTCAAACAAGGAGGTACCCACCTCTTCCTTTGGTGTCAAACCTGGATTTGCTGGTTTTAATAATCCTGGTATGGGTTAACAAGTAGGAAGCAGAACCATTCTGGCTTGACTCTTGAGTCATGAGAACTCCCTTCTGAAGAGGATTGCTGTAACTGAGGTTTGTAGTCTTTAGGCAAASAAGTCAGGGCAAATGTGCAAATGAACATGGGGAGCTTTGTTGACCTCAGGTAGGTTGTTTTGCCATGGTTCTGTCCCGTTTGAAAATTACAGGTTCCTTGACATGGCTGAGCACAGGTCTGAATCCTTACTCAAATTATTCACATTAATACATCTTCAAGTACTGGATGCTAACTGAGGAATGGAGAAGGCTCCTTTATTGGGGCAAAGTGGTGCATAATACTGTTTTCTCCACTTGTAACCTTTTTTTCTGGGGATTTGGGCCAGAATTACAGGAGCACTGAGTCATTATGCCTTCAGTCAACTGTACCAGAGAATATGTACCTATGTATTTCTACCCTGCAGTATATTGCCACCAGTGCAACTTGCCATGTTGCTACTGATTGATGCACAGTTTTTCTCTCTAGATTGTTTGTATCTTGTATCTTTGGTGTTGTAGTTTATGCTATAATTTTAAAACTGATACGATAGAAACTACAATAAGAGAATCCTGGTAAAATTTCTTCATTATCACCTTCTTTTTAAGGTCTCTTTTTTTAGCCATGGTTTGAAAAATGATTAAAATGGTGGCAAGTAATCTGTTGTAGCAGGTTTGTCATCTGATTCATAGTTCAGAGCTGCTGTGGGGTACTGAGTTCTCTGAGTCACTTCCCTCTCTGTTTTCCTTGATGGAGAAGAAGATGAGGAAGTCATTCAAGTTGCAAAGCATGCTCAGGATGSTGGAGTCTGTAAGGAACAAGATCTTAAAGGACTGTTCCTCTCTACTGTTGAATACCTACCTTGGCTTCAAATTCTACGCTAGACCTAGAGCAGGGATGGAGGATTGAGTCTGTTTTGAAGCACCTCTGCAGCATAAAATAAACRAGGTAGGTAGTTACTCCTATATCTCTCTGGGGTTTTTTAAGYTGAGCTCTCAGCCACCCAGGTGCAAGTCTTGTGTGACTAACAGCTGACATTTGGAGCTTGCTTCTTTTGCTGTAATTAGGGAATAAAAAAGAGGTTAACAGTGTAACTCCTCTCTCGAAAACAGAGATTCAGAACACACCAAATTGAACACAAGAACCAGTTCTAGCACTCCTCAAATAGAAAATGCTGTCCTTTATTATTATGTTACTCTTCTAAATGTGCACCATGTAACTTTCTTATAGAATTATCCGTGACCATGGAGAGGTGTGTGTTTATATTTGCATCAGTGAGTATTAGTCAAATACAAAAAAGAGTCACAGTAAAGGTCTGTCTAGCCCCATATCCTGCCTCTTGATAATGGCTAATAACTTGTATATGGAAAACAGGACGAGTATAGAGTGATACTTCCTTTGGTAAACCCTCTCAGCTTCCAGTGAGGTCTGGTTTACAGACCTTCCTGAGCTGGAGGCTGCAGCTGTATCATTGTATTTGATATTCCTTGATGGACCTTTTTCCATAAAATTGTCTAATCGTTTTTTTAAAACCCACTTGTATTTTTGGCTGCCATAATATYCCGTGGCAATGAGTTCCACAACATCATTAGGCATTGTGTGAAAATTAACTTCCTTTTGTTTGCTTTTGAACCCGCTTGCTGCCTGCCAGTTTGAGTTGGTGCCCTATTATTATTATTTCTGTTAAGAATTCTTTAAAATAATCATTGCTGTTTACTTTTTCTTTGCTGTAACAGCTTGTCTAGCACTTAATTGTTATTATCCTTGTTTTCCAGGTTGAAAGGCTCTGGCTTGCCTAAGTTTTCCTTGTGTTAAATCTTTGTAACACCTCATGTGCAGCTTTGGTACACCATGGTTCTTGCCCTTTCTGTGACTTTGTATTTCCACAATTACTAAAACTGTGCTCAGTCTTGAAGAGATAGGCATACTGTGTATTTATTCAGAGGAATAATACCATTTTCTGCTTTGTTCTCATTCTTCTAAAAATTCTTGATAGGATGGTTTATGATGACAGTTGACACTGTGCTGGTCATTTTGGAGAATGATTCACTTCTCCAGGGTTTCTTTCATGACTGCTAATAGAGGATGTAAAATACAGCAAGGATGGCTTTTTCCTYATCCATTATTTTTTATGCATGAACTTTGAGTTAAATTTACTATTTTAACACCCACTGTTTTTGTGTCATCAACCACCTACCCACAGCATTTCCAGATMATTTGTGGAATATGAAGCAGCAGGAGTTGCATCATCGACCCTATTCTTAGTCTGCGGGAAGCTCCCAACATCCCTGATGTCAAACATCTATTTCTCTTAGTTATGATCACCAGTTATATCACTTACTCTCTCATTCTGGCAGTAAGGCTTGTTCATGACCTGGATTTCATATCAAAGTTAATGCCCTGGCAATTTCCCATGTGATACCTGTGGGGATTATTGATTAATCCTCATATCATTGTGTTATTTTCATCTATGCTGCTGCTTTAAATTTATTCTCCTTGCTAAATCGCTGTAGGTGTCTGTATTGAACATCAGTATGAAGATTAATTGAGCTTTCTTGCTATCACCTTATCACCTGGGACTGTTTTTTTCAAAGCCTCAGTTAAGTCTTGGTGCTGTGACTGCTCAGACTGAGGCACAGATTTACCMAGTGGAACAGAGTCTGTAATTTTCTGTGGTCAGGTTGCTGTRGGACTTTTGGCCTGTTATCTCTGTATCTGTCTTTAAGGATGACATTGATTCTCTCACTGGAGAACTAAAACTGAAATATACTGGTGTGTGAGGTGGAGTTAGGAATCTGAGCTCAGAGTTATTCTAGAAGTAGATGATTAGATGAGACATCCTAAAATAAAGAATAGTGGGACAAAAAGAAAAGAGAAAAATAAAGTAAAAACCACTACTTCTCCTACTTATGCTAAAAGGCTCCAGTTTGTGCATTTTTGGTAACTGAAGCTTTTCAGYTTTACTGCTGTTCATGTGAGTAACATTACTCAAGTTCCTTTGTATAGTACTAGGTTAATTTGTGTAGCATGCTTATAAAGAGACATATAAAAACTTGAAAAATATAAATAATCTGATTTGATAATTATTCTGTAATTATTATTTTCTGTATAAAAATTCTCTATACTAGGTTAGTTCTTTTTTCTAATGAATCAGCTAATTAAAATGCAGCATTATTCCGCTGTTTGCAAAAAATCAGCCAGGCGCTTTGCAAACTTGATTAGAGAAATGCTGATTGTAAGATAATTCCACAACCAAGCAACCAACTGCCCCACTAATCATGTTGCTTCATCACTATGTCTCTGTGAAGAGACGATCAAACAGGCTGTGAAAAACATTGTAAAGGTGTATTTGTGATGAGTTCTGCAAACAGCCCAAGCATAGGGAGGACACAGTAAAGAGAGCACAGTCCTGCTTGCATCAGATTGACACGCACAGAAACGTGTATGACCCTCCTTCAGGATAAGGTTTGTTTGTTTTCAGGAGAGCCACTTGAATTTCATAACATGAGTTTCCTTAAAATCTGTCCTGAGAAATCAGGAGTTAACAGAAYCCAGTTTCCGTAGCCTTAACCTTTCACAAATGCAGTATTTAGTAATCACAGTTCTGGTAGATTGAGTTTCATGTGAGATCTCAAAATGTTTATTTTACAGCATCCTTTGCTATGTTTGTGCAGCGTTGCTGTTGCCCGTTCTCCAGATGGGAACATGCAGGAATGCAGAAGCCAGGTGGTTTGCTCAAGGACATGAGAATCTGTCTTGAATGCAGTTAACTGGTGCCTTACTTGTGTTAGCTGTGCTTTGGTCTGAGCAGTCACCTGGATTGTGTTTACTTCCCTTTGTAAGCTGCTAGCATTCCTTAACTCCATGTCCTGCAAGAAAGTTATCCTGAGGATGTGYAGGGTCCTGAACAACAAGCAGAAGTCTGGATTCTCAAAACCCTGCTTTAATAGTGTGGGATACTTACGGCCTTGATAAAATTGGAGAAGAAAGATGGGGAACATCTTCTCATGCAGTAGTATTGGGAAATCCTGATGCTAAAGTTTTCTAAAAGATTAGAAACTTCTCAGATATCTCCTTCAGCATTGTATATGTCAAAACATAAAAATTCAAGTATTCGCAAAAACTTGGGACTATCAGTGTGGCAATGGTTTTGAAGATCATGCTAAAAGGCTAAAGTTTGTACATTTTCGGTGACTGAAATTTTTGGTGTGGCTATGATTTAGTGTAGTTGGGGTCTGGTTCTGTCATTAGAAAAAATCAGAATCAAATGAAGAAATTAAAATAAACTAACACTTCTGCAGCTTCTTTTGTAAACAAATCTGAAACCTTAAGGCCCGGAGAAGAGCACTGTGGCTACCAACTGGTATAACAGAGCTTAGGCTTGATAGAAGGAAATGACAGATCTCAAATATATGCTACCTCACAGGAACATTRTAATGAAATCCAGCCAGCTTCAAGGGAAAAACAAAACCTATTGATATTATTCCAAGGAAAGAGGGAGAAAAAGAACAGATGTATGGAGTCTTCTGTCCACTTACTGCAATCTGCAGTGCCGACTTGGAAACTGATAATGGCTCAGCCTTTGTTTCTTCTCATGCTTCCTTCTGTAGAAATGCCTCGCTTTAGGCACCAAAAAGATTCCATTTGGGGTAGGAGAGAGGAGGGGGAACAAGGACCTCACACAAGAACTGACCTAAACTCTGAGGAGGTTGGTATAATCTAATTTGCAATAAAATGGTATTTACAATGTTATCAGACAAAGCTTTGCAGTGTTAAGTTAAACAGCATATAATGTGATTAGTGGGGGAGTCATGCCCATGATGTCATACACATTCTCTGAACTCTTGGAATGGGCAGATAATGTCTCAGGCATTTATTCTCTTGTGACACCCGCGAAAAGCTCCGTGAAGATTTGGGGGATGGGAAGGAAACATGCACATGCTCGGCACCGCGCGTGGAGCTCCCAGCACCAGAGACGGCTTCTTCCTTTGGCGCAGAGCTCGACCTGTGGTTGCACCCTGCCAGCACAGTCCTGTGTAGTGGTTAAAACAGGCCTTTGGGAATAGTTTAGAAGCTTGAAATTCTATTCTTGACTCTGCCGCAGACTTGGGTTTTGACCGCTTAATCTTCTTTGCCTCTGGTAACTCCATTTTTAACTAGCAAAGGTAGTCAGCCGTGTCTGTGGAGTGCCCTGAGTGAGGAGCTGTATGGAGATGGAAACCACTGGCATTCTGTTCATTATGCAGAACAAATACAGCTAGACCACAAAGAGCTTTGCTGTAGATAACAGCGAGCAATTTCACAGCTAGTAATGGCCCATTCAGAGAAAATTAAATCTTTATCTTTCTGTTTCTCCGAGGCATGCAAAATGGTATTAAAAATTTTGGCTARTCTAATTCATAGGGATAAGCAATATAAATCTCAGCTATAGGTTCACATCAAAGATGATCTAGACTGTATTTATTTTAATGTTTTGCTTTAAAAAACTCCTGCACATTCCCACAGCTGCTGAATCAGGGAGAGCTCCCTTTAAACTTTCGAGTTATTTTAGTGGCTGTGAAAGGGCAGATTCTGGAACATTTAAAAGTATTTTACTCCCTATGTCCACCAGAGACAATAAGCCCATATTGCTTCATGCATGTTAATGTTTTATAGACACAAAGATTGTATAAACATTCTTTCTGCCATGGTGTGAATGCTRTATAAACTGTTTAACCTTGGTGTAGAGAGTGACTAGATAGTATTCCTGTTTTCAGTAATGCAAGGAATTAATATGGACTAAATATGAGATGAAATGGGAGTTGCAGATGTAGAGAATGAGATGTGGGCTGCAGGCAGAGGTGAAAAAACTTGAAGGAACGTGGTGGACAGGAAGAGTGAATGAGCTTGGAAACTATGGCTCATGCAATGTCAACTCTATTATATGTTAAAATCAACTGCAACACTTGCACGATCCTCATCTTTTATCAGAACAATTAGTCATTGTCTTGGCTGTAACACTCGTCAGTTTATGGCRTTGGTGTGGATTTGTTGAGAAATATATACAAGAATTTTATTTGACTGCAGAGGGATGCCATCAAGAATAAATCTTTGTTGTTCTGAAAGGGTAAGCCAAACTTTTGTCTCTATGGCTGATAAATGAGGAACAGGGGCCAAGTGTAATATGAACAGAGCATTGGCCAGTCTGGTCAGACATGTGGGATATACTAACAACAACAGGGAATGAAAGCAAAGCCTGCAGGTAGACACCTTTTAAATAATCAAGGCTGACAGTTTTACTACAGTAGCACTGTTTAACACTTTGTGGGTATGTGCTGCATCACAGATGCTGCTTACATTAAATAGCCTGCCAGCATTACACAGCTTATTTAGTGGATAACTTTTATTTCAGGCATTTTTACATTTGCTAATGTAATTACAAGTGAAGTGTCCTATTGTTGCAGATGGTGTTGTCAATGGATGACTCTGAATGATGTACCAGAAAGAGATTTTAGATGACCTAGATTAAACTCACAGGGGACTGGGCATCCCGGTTATTTCTCAAACACAGAACATTTCCAGGAATGGGTGTTCCTGGCACTCCTTATTTAAGCCGAACAAATAGTTATCTGATACCTGAGTAATCAGAGAAGGTGTGTTGAGGCAGATTGCACRCAGTGCCTTGAGTCTTGAGGACTGTATTATGGACGTGCTGCACTGCCACGGTGAGATGTCCTGTCCTGTGCCTCAGTTTACCTCTCCGTAAAAAGTGGGTGTAATGCTGTGTGTAGAAACTGGCCTAGGAAAAGTATTTTGAATTGCTAGTGACAAACACCAATTAGGGATATACACAGTCCTGAAAGCAAAAGATTTCACTAACTGTAAAGCCAGAAATCTCAATGAGCCTTCCTCCCAGCTCTCACAGGAAGCAAGTTAATTGGGAGGCCAATAACTATAATGAGGCAGAACCTGGGGTTTTGCATGTGTATAGCGAGATCCTCCCCTTGGGGCCAAACTCCTGTTCCATATTATGAAAGCAGTAAAAGGTCCCCTCAGCAGGTGCTGTGTAAAGGCATTTCAGCTTTGCCTTTGCAGTGCTGGAATTGCCAAGCTATTGCTTCCCTGAGTCTCCAAATGAATTCCCCAACTCAATGTGGAGCAGCTGTGTGAGAGATACAGCCTTGAGAAAAGGGGTGGCAAAGGAACACAACAAATGGGGACTTTATCAAATAGCACAGGGCTGTGAAACAACATCAGTGTGTTTCTGCTCAGCTTTTCTTCGGGTGAGGCAGAAACCCTGTGTATCAAAGTTCAGAGAAGAGAGGCAACGTGTGATCATCATAYGCTATTGAGGGCCTTTTGTGTGGTGAGAGTGAGCCAACACCACTGGCTGTGTTCATTCATGCAGGGTTACCTGCAAGGGTGCGCAARAACTGGCCAAAGACCCTTTGTTTTTTCACCTGCCTGGGTGTGGCTGCTGCCTCTGCAGAGGTTTCCCAGAGCACCCAGGCTTTAGCCATTGGAGCCAGGAAGTGAAGATGAGGTGGGACGAGTCTGAGAGGGTGGAAGCAATTCTTGTGCCCAGTTAGGGTAGGGAAGTTTTCCTTCATACATGATTGTGGAAGGAGTTGTTTCCTCCCTTTTTGAAATCTTCTGAAATATAGTTTGCACCAAAAAAAAAGCTCTCAATTGAGAAAAAAAAATATATTAAGGGCCACAAAGGGTGAGAGTTACTGTTTTTCACTTTATATGCTTTTATTTAATACTTTTTGAAAGGAGAAGTTCGTTGTGTGTCAAGTCTACCTACCTGAATTTCCAGAGTGCTTTCATAAGAGCTTTTTGGAAATCTATCTACTCTGTCAAATACTGACTGTGCCTGTTGGAGTGATTGCTTGGTTGTAAGTGTTATGTCTGAAATATAAAGCAGACAGGCAAAAGAGGAAAATGAAGGAGAGTTTGTAACAAGCAGAATATAGCCAGCTAATTACTGTGGCAGGATAATGTCTTAGAAAAAAAACCGCCACCATTATGAAACTGTCATTTTTCTCTTGTTTCCATGACATAAAATTTCCTTGAAATCTTTTGCTTTTGAGTGCGTATGCACTTTCCAAAGTGATCAGAGCTAAACAGCAGCATCTGTCAGAGAAGATAAATGACCTACCAGCAAATCCTCTCAGTTAAAAGGAAGACAAAAATCTATGGAGTAGGGGAATGAGTTTTAAATTAGCTATTTCACTTAACTTTGCCCTAATGAAGGGCTAATCTTTGGACCCCTGCAAAACAAATGAGAGCATCTAGTTAGATCCAACGGAAAGCGGTCATTGAAAAGGCTTTTGCCTTATGAACCTAATTGGAAGCAAAGTAATTCCTTTGATAGCTGTCTTCATTTAACAGTATCTTTCCCTTTTCCTGATTTATATACAGTAAATGAAGGTCTCTGTTAATTACAAACACATTTGCCTGTTTGCAGACTGACAACTAAAGATGTTTGGGTGAACCTGGGTAGAGCAGTCACAAACCAGGTGCAAAGATCTGCAGGGTCCGTTCTTTAGGGTTGCCTGGGCAGATCCTCCTGCAGAAGGCAGGAAGGGAGCTGCTCCTCAAAGACCCTTTCCCGGATAGGGAGGCAGTGACATGCTCAGGATTAAGCAGACTGTGGGCCACTGTGGAAATTAGCTAAATTACACAAATTCTGAGCTGGGATTTCAAAGATATCCTATTTATTAAATTAGCTCGTTCTTCTATTTTTTTTATATAATGGCAAAGTAAGGGGTATTTTTCCCCCCCTTAAATCCAAAGAAATTATTAAAAAAATGGACACTTGATTGCTGTAGAAGCTGGATTGTGCCTTTAGGCAGATGGAAGGAATGTGTCAGTCACTGACCCTCTAAAACTGGGAGTTATCTTGATTATAGTGTTAGCTTGGTAGTAGAATATGATCTCATCACTGTGAGAGATTACATGAAATATCAGCCTGGCTGGCCTTAAACCAGTTCTTTTTCTCAGTCAAGTTTTCAATTCCTGCAGCTGACATGGGGTTCTGTAATTTGAAGAGATAGCCATAAAGAGATGGCCAAGCCTAAGAAAAACTGTTGTATTTCTAGGGATGTATCCCAGGAACTGCATTTAGAACAAATAAATAACTATTGTAGAGATAGTGATAAAACAAGGTAGCACTTAGTCCTGTATCTCTGTAATAATTCTGGAAAAGAGTGCAAAAAGGTGAATCATGAAGGAATTTAATGCAGAGTTTTCCAGTAGAGTGCAATGGGCGTTGGCTCAGAAACACAAKTGGTTTGACTTGTCTTTTAATGTTCAAAAATTTCTGCCTTTGTCATGATGCTCAGAAATTCTGGAAGCCTAACCTGAAACTCAGAGCTGTTTTCTCTGCTACAAAGCTGCAGTAGCTCTCAAGAGGTGAATGGAGAGGTATCAGTTTGTAGGGAAGTACTCCCCTGCAGCTCTGCGGGGTCCAACAGCTTTTTGGGATGCAATAGAGTTGCGCATTGAGGATCTCAAGTTGCTTCCAAAGAATCTCATAGATAGTTGGGAGCAAAGACAATGAGTCATTTATTGGGAGAGGATTTTGGTTTTATATCCTCAGTACAAGGTGTTATSATCATAATAATTATTATTATGGATAGAAACAAATGCAGTCAGGCTACAGTTTTGACCCCATCTGTTTTTGCTGCTACTTTGCATTGGTATTTGCTGGTGTAAATTGTATGGCTTGAATTTTTCTCTCAGTTAGAGTATTTCTAATTATGCCAAGTGGGAACAGCAAGAAATAGCACAACCCAAGCCTATAYTTATGGTGGGGCCTTACGCCTGTTTCATGTAAGTCAAGCCTGTGCTGTAGTCTTTTGTTTCTTTGAGGTTTAAATTTTGTCTAAATAAACCCTGAAGCATCTAGTTTTTCATTCATGGGTTGGAAATGTCCAGCATGTGTTACTTGGGCTTAAGAGAATTTGCTTTTCTTGAGCTACTGATGTGTAGTGCACACTTTTCATTAGATTTTCTTTTTCTTCTTTCCCCCCTAGTTTTCTTTTTCTTGGTCTCTGCTAATGAAATCTGAACTTAATACTTGAATCAAATTCTAAACTCAAATGTTCAAAGTAGATTTGTGACTGGGCTGAAATAATTAATTCTGTCCATGCTGAACTCACCTTATCTACTTGCAAGTTGTATTCTTGCCCTTTGTAGTGCAACGTTTATGTCACCCAAGCAAGAAAAATAGATCTTCACATGCTTGGCCGATTCATGTAAGCCACTGTTTAGTGAATAGGCCCTTTGGTGTGTCTTTTTTTTTTTCTGCTTGTTTGATAAACTTGAGACATAGTTACTTTGAAGATTGGGCATTATCTACCTGCTCTGGGAACAGTTCCACGAAAACTGAGATTGGATCTCTGGGCTGCTGACAAGCTAATTCTGGACATTATTGGGAACCTCAAGGTCAGCATGCTTTCAACAGCAGAATAGAATTTCTGGTGCATTCATCTCTCATTTTAAATAGGTCTCCCTAAATCTGAGCTATGCTTTCCTAGTGCTGTGAGAATTCAGGCTTACATACATTACAGAGGATTTTAAAGATACTGAGATAGGAAAAGAAGACGACTTTCAGACCCTAGAGAGATTATTAAATAACACTGTGAATTTTCACCCTAATGAAGCTCCATTAAACCTCTTGGCTGAGTAAAACCACCTTACTCTGTAACAGTAACTGATTTGAAAAGAGCTGCTGAACACGTACGGGTATTCTGGGATACAAATACAAGGAATTTCTTGAGTGATTGTTGTTATTTATAGGCAGAAGTGCAATAAGCCAATTTATTGGCAGTTTCATTAGGGAGGTGAAAACGCTGAAGGACAGAGATGCTGCATTTGATTTTTTCAGAGCAACAAGAGGGTGTTGACCTAAGGCCAGAGGAACCAATGTAATTTGTAGGTTCCACTCTTCTATGACTATTTCGGGGAGCTTTGCCTCTGGGATTCACCCCTGGCAGTTGTGTGCAGTTATAGGACTGCATTGCTGTCAGAGAGGACTATTGGGTGACTTCTGTTGTGCTTTCAAAATCTCCTTAGCTTTTCCATAACTGCTAATTAGTCTTGATCAAGTATTTAGGCAGAGTAGAACTCTGGTGTGTGTTGACAATGTATAGAAATCTGGCAAAGAAGATACCTTGCTGCAAATAGTAAGTCATAATTTAATCTGTCAAACACAATTAATAGCATTAACAGACTGGCAGTGTTGTTTTTTCCCTCATAGAACATAATTTGTATTGGAAGGGACTTTCAAAGGCTATTTGGTCCTATTCCCCTGCAATGAGCAGGGGTATCTTCAACTAGATCAGGGTGCTCAGAGCCCTGTCCAACCTGACTATTTCCAGGGATGGGGCATGCCCCACCTCTATGGGCAACCTGTGCCTGTGTTTCACTGTCCTCATCATTAAAATGTCTTCTCTGTATCTAGTCTAGATCCATCCTCTTTTAGTTTTAAAAAAATGCACCTTATCCTATTGAGTCTGTCCCCATCTTTCTTATAGACCGCCTTTGGGTACTGAAAGATCTCCCTGGAATTTCCCCAGGCTGAACATCCCCAGGTCCCCCAGCCTGTCTCCATAGCACAGGGGCTTCAGCCCTTGGAGCATCTTTGTGACCTCCTCTGGACTCGCTCCAAAAGGTCCATGTCCTTCCTGTGTTAGGGCCCCAGAGCTGCCCACAGTTCTGCAGGTGGGGTCTCACCAGAGCAGGGCAGATGGGCAGAATCCCCACTTTCGTGCTGCCCACCACTGCTTGTGGTGCAGCCCAGGACAGGCTTGGCTTTCTGGGCTGCTAGTGCACATGGCCAGGGCATGTCCATCTTTTCATCCGTGAGCACCCCCAGAGTCCTTCTCGGCAGGGCTGCTCCTGGTCTCGCTGCACCCTAGCTTRTGCTGATAGCAGGGCTTGATGCAGGTGCAGGGCTTTGCACTYGTCAGTACTGACTTTCTGCAAAGAAGCTGAAATAGATGTTGGACTTGCCAGCTCTTACAAATGTATATCGAGGCCGTCTCCTTATGGAGAGTCAGGAGAAGCTGGGCCAGCAACCCCCTACCCTATGAGATCAGTGACCCTCAATAGGTGTTGGGTGTGCCAGAACAGAGGGTCCACCTCTTCCTTGGGAAGTCAGCCAGGAGGCCTTGCTGCTTCAGGCTGCAGTCTCCTGTGTATCTCTGACCWACAAATCACTCTGGGGTACAAATACATTCCCAGCTAGTCGGAGCCACTTTGTGATTAAAAAGACCAGCAGTTAGAAATGCTTCAGTTTTCAGGCAATAGAGTAACAAATATAAACAGAGTAACACATAAAGMAGGAGATTGGGAGTTGAAATCTCTAGTCATTCCTTTCCAGGCAATGGAGAAACAGAGAGGATGTGTCCCGCAAGAGGTATGTATTCTGATACACTCACTGTGCATGAATGTGTGCAAATTGTTATCTCTATCTGTGCTTTGGTTTCTCCAGGAAACAGGGAAAAATTGCAGTCAGATGAAATATGCCATGTCAATTATTTTTCTTTCTTATGAAAGATCCTTCCTTTTTATCCACACCCTGCAATGTGTGCCATGTTTTGCATGCTCTCTCTGAACACTCTGACTTGCTGACCTTCTTTGGGCAAACGAAGGTCTGATGTAACTTCCCATGAGTCCCATCTAATACAACTTCCTTTTGAACCCATCACAGCTGGTTTATGATGACTGGAGGGAATGCTGCAGAGCTCCCAAAGTTCAGGTTCTTGTCTGACCACTGTAGACCCCGACTGTCTGGAAAATCAAAACTGCCTCTGGAGAGAGTCCCTTGGCTTGTTGGAAAGTAGCAGAGAATGGCAGCTAAATTTAAAACTTAATAAAGATCTTCTGAGCAGGATTAGGTGTTTATGGAATGTCTGCACTACTGCATAGTATGAAAGTGTATCTTAACATTRCTGCAACTGTATTCGAGCAGAGGGGAAGACACTGCAATTTTTAATGAAGTGCTTATAGCTTTGTTGATTGTAGAAGTGTCCAGTTCCCAGTGCTGTGGAACTGCAGAGGTCCTGAAGAGGTGGTGTTTATCTTGGGCCTGCATATTCAGACTGATTTGGCTGAGCCTGGATTACTGGCTGCTGAAATTTTGTCTTTGACCTTGCATGATTTGAGTAGAAATTGGCAGAAATCTTGCAGGAGTAACTTTGTTCCTCACAGAGGATCCTGTCAGCTTGGGATGAGATTTGCTAAGGCAAGACTCTGGTTTGGTCATGCTAGGATCAGATCTGTGTTTCTTCTGAATCAAGGTCTGAATAAATTCAAACCAAAAAAGCATGGTACTTGATTCAGAGGGTTTAAATCCAGACTGTTCATCCCCTACTTTTCAAGAGGTTCAGATCTGAGGGTTGGATTTCAGGAAATTTTCGTTGAGGGAGTGACTATTTAGAGAGTTGCAAGAGCCCTAGAAACCAGAGTTCTTTGTTCACAAGCCATGCACAGTACAGACAGCCGCAATAGCAGCAATCCTTTTCCCCAGGAATTGCAACTAAGCTTAACCCTGAGTTGGAAAGACCATACTCTGGAGAGGTAAAAGGAAATTCAATATCTGAGCTGAATGTGTTCTGACTTCCTTGCAAGACAGACTGCCAACTGTACAAAGTTATGATGATGATGTGATGAGGACCCATGGTTCACTGAGGCCTCCAAGATCCAGGGACATTCATGGAGCACTCCAAAATCAGCAGTCCCATGGGGTGGGGGACATGGGGTCAGCAGTAGGCCTGTGTTATTCTTATTCACACCACACTTGGATGCCTTGGAGAGCTTCAAGGTAAATCTTTTGATGTCTCTTTACAATGATCTGTTTCTCCACATATTTTGAAATATCTGGTTCCAATGGTACTAAAAATTTGCTGTGACTGAGAACTTTTCCAGTGCAAAGTACTTGTTAAAATACAACACATGTCCAGACCAGACTTGAATAAAGATTGTACTATTCTTCACATTATATTGAAAGTTTGGCAATTTTCTTGTGCTTACAATGTAACTTTCCATTGAARTCTAATTATAGACTTAAAAGTAAAAAGTCCTCCCTGTTTTATAAAGAATAATAGTGACCTTTACCAAGTCCAATCTCTATTTTTGAAGTCAGATATTCAGAGATGTGGTACTACTTGTGCTTTTTTTTTTTTTCTCCTTTATTTTCAACAAGTGATTCTTGAAAACAGTGTCATCTTCCCCAGGCTGTTTTCTGAGCAATGCCATTTGTTTGCAGCCCAAGCTTTGTCACAGTCTGGTAAATGTTCCTGCTGGACTATTTATGTCACCCTTCCATATTCTGCATTTTTGTCTCCCTTAGTGTGGGTCTTGTTTCTTTATCCTTACAGTTTTTACAGTTATTTTATAGTTATATTCTTACAGTTATTATTTTGCCCTGCTCTGTTTGCTYCCTTTGGTACTGCTCCTTTTGGACCTTGCTGTTTTGTTTGAGGCAATTTTTCTACAATTGCAAGCAGGTGGCATTTTATGATAAAAGGAATGTGCTCTCTTCTCTGGAAACTGATATTGTCTTCTCAGTCAGCCACTTGGGTTTTGAGAGTGGAAATACCGCTTTTATTTTCATAGTTCTAGTAGTCTTAATGCAGCTATCAGTTTAATTCAGTGAAAGCTCTGGGATAAGAAATAYTGTGGGAAAACTGCTATCATTGATTCTGAGGACCTTCACAAACTTCTTACTGTTCAAGTTTAGGTGATTTTTTATGACTTTCCACTAGTGAGATATATACTGTGCAACTGTGTCCAACCAGCACAAGAGCACAAAGCCTTTAGGAGAAAATATTTTCAGTGAGATCTTGATACACCAAGAAAATTTAATCAAAAGCAGCTATTTACATCTTTCTGTGTATCGTATCAGACATTTTTGAAGGAAGGCTTGTGTATACGTTTGGGTTTTTTTTTGCATTTATTCATGTTTTCTTTGCCTGTCTTTCTCTACCTTAAATATGTCAAGCCAGAAATTGTACCTTTGTTGATGCCATAGATTTTTCTTTTTGGATCCCTATATACTTTATGGCTCTTGGCAAATTATTCAGAAATGAAATCCTCTAGCATAACTATAGGAAGCAATAATTAAGGGCTCATCCCTTCTAACATAATATGTCTGGACGGTAGTTTTGTATTTGGTAACCTTGAATTCAGATCTTGAGTCCATTACTCTGGTCAATAAAATACTTTCTTGCGATGACATAAGGTTTTGTCATTATTGAAAGGAGAGAAAAAAATAGATGGAAAAAGGCAGGTGAGGAGGATAGAAAAGGAAGGCTGTGGTATTTTCTTCTTTAAAGATTTTCTAAATGTTGGTGTGAGTCTTCTCCAGCATGATGTGTATAGAATATTAGACACATCCCTTCTGTATCAAAGTTCTTCTTTTTCTCTAGTCTGTATTAGATTTTGAAATCTATCCTGAAGGTTGCTRAGACTTGAAACAACTCAGACTCAGGAATCTCTGTAGAGGTCACTTTCACAAAGAAACGCTCAGTCTGATTTTCAAAACAAAGGGTGTCAKATGAATACTAAAACCATGGAACAATTTGAGGTTTAGTCACATCTTTACTTTCTCATATTTGTACATGTTACATATGTGCTATGTAAAAATGTACTAACACCACTAGAGATTGGTGTCTTCCCCTAGTTGCAGGTTGCCATTATGATTTATTTTATTGTGGCAATGCCAAGGGTCTGGGATTCTCTCGTGTTGAGTACTGGGCAGGCAGAGGAGGAAGTTGGATCCCTCAGGGAGGACTCTGTGTTTKCTTCAGCCCTCCTTGGGGAGGAGGTGGCCTTGCTGCTGAAGTCCCCCAAAGGATGCAGGTTTGCATTGTCACTGCTCTTCAAGCATTTTCTTCTCTTGGCACAAACCCAGGGAGTCAGACTAAGCGGGTTAGACCAGATCCATGCTAGGAGTGACTGCTGAGGGCATGGGGATGAACATGGGGGGTGTTTGTGTGCATTAATCCTAAAATCATGCTTAGAGAAACAGTGCTCTAGGGCACATTCTCCTATGTCCTTCCAGTGCTGTACTCACGTCTGATTTTGATTTGAGCAGGTGAATGACTCGAGAGCCCATTAGCAAGCATTTGACCTACTGTGTTCCCCATTTCCCTTCCCACTCTGACACTCCCTATAATTTATGTAGCTATTACACTTCAGCTGTAATTCAATTCCCGGTTTTGTTCCTTTTACAGAAATTACTACTGAAAGGCATAGCAGTGATGGAGGGCTTGGAATAACCACCAAGTTATTTGCCTAATTAATATACATTTTCTTTAAATAGCATTTTAATATCTGGGAAAGCACAAGGAAGCTGACTGTACTTCAGAAGTTCAGGACTGGTTTTCAAACTTAGAATCTGAGGCTGCACCATAATCACTGAGTGATACCACTAAAGAACTGTGAAATGCAGTGCTACCCTCTCCCCCCTACCCATTCCCCTTGCAGAATAAAAAGCAGGGTGGAAAAATAATGCTACTCTGACTTATTTATCTTCATCCAGTTCCTCTGTCAGTAAGGGGATGAAGCGAAAAATTCAGAACAAAGTAACTTAAAAAATCAAAGGATTAAAGCCCCATGTATGTGATCCTGATGAATTGGATGATTCAGAAGATGTTAACCAGAGCAGCAGCTGTAATGGAAGGAGAGTCTGTAACAAACAGGTTTTCTGATTTATCGGGGTAATCAAGCATAGAAGTGGGCAGGCACTGGGTGGTACAGAATACCAACTTTTTTTTTTTTTTTCTGCTGCCTGGGAGATATATTTGAACCTCTAGGGAAGAATTGCCCTCTCCCCCTTAATTCCCCCGAAGATATTTTTTTTCTTCTTTTCCTGAAAATGAAAGCAGGAAAATTTTAAATCTTACTAAGTTTAAAATGGTTACTGCTTGTTTATTATTGTTGGCAATGTAACGACCCTCACAGGAGACTAATCCTGCTTTGGTAAGGAACTCCATTCCCTAGCATAAGGAACATAATGAGGGTGGGGAACCTGGCAAATAAAACTCTAGAGATACTGGGCTGCTTAGAAGAATGCAACAATTGCCCTGTGCTGTTTTCAGGGTGGTTTAGTCTGGTAGCAACTAATGGTCTTTGGGTTGCAGACTTCTAAGGACCTACCCTAGAATTACTTTTAAATCCATTTCTAACGCTATTTTCCTTGCTTGCTAATGCAATATCCCAACCTCTCTTTCATGTGTAAAATCAATGGGAACACGATTCAGACAAAGTTTGACATGACTGTGCTTAGGTTCTTAGAGATAACAATCTATGTTCAGTGGGGTGGGACTGAGGCTTTCATCCAGTGATGTCCCCTCTAATTTTACATTTACCTATCACATTTTAACAGGCTGTGCAGGTTTGCACTCAGGGAGCATATCCTGCAGAGCAGGCTCTGTAGGGATACTCCCTAAAATCCCTTGAGCAGTTTATTTGCTGGAAAATGACAAGTCTTGAACTTTCTCAGCCTAGGAGTTTTCTCCTGCACAGCCCTTTTCTTCTTGAGATCATATCCCCRAGGAGAGCTCCTATCGAGCACTAACTGGCCATTTTAACCTTATACATGTCTGTTTGCATCATCWGTGTCTTTATTGTTCTTACTTAGGTGTATTTTCCAAGGTGTCCCCAGCAGCGTGACAGGCTCGTTTTAGTCCCATCCACAGAAACATTTGCAAAGCTGTCTGTGCAACACCAGCCATAAATAATCCATGTGTGTCCATTCCAGCCACTCCTGACTGGAAGGAGGAAAGCTTTTGTTTCTATCAATATCACAGTTTTTTCTTATTCTTACGATCATTCTCAGTAGTGCTTTTGTCTGTTGAATGTTTATTAAGAAAATAATTTTTGTTTGCTTGTTAAAAGAAGAAAGAAGTTCTCTGCACACATGGGATAATATTTGTTTGATTTCCTGATGTGGTTCCTGAAGCCAGAGACTGAGAATGTTGATATTGCCTCTTGAGATGAATATCACAGTTTTCCATTGTGTGTGCATGCAATTGCCCAGATTTAAATTTTTAAATTATCATTATTATTTTAGTATTATAGGTCCCTCAGAACAGGCTGTTAGTGGTTGTTATTGTTGGTTTTAACAAGACACATGATTTTGTGGTCAATAATTTCTCTGCAAGTGTTTCCACAAAGTCTTTACCAAGTTGTGAGTTTGTTGACTGAGTTGAATTCTGTTTCTCTTCCCCAACTGCATGCAAGTTCAAAACCATTGCTTGCTCTTAACTTTGGCCATTTGCTCTTTCCACCGTTGGGTTTGCTGCAGTTACTACTGTGAGATTAATTCTTCTGTGTGGGAAGAACATTCAGAGGCTGGGAAGCCATTCCATTAGGTTGAATACAGTGTCTTCTTAAATGATAAGCCACCTAAAAATAATACTGGAATAATATCACAGAGCATCCAAACAAGCAAAAGAAATAAAAACAAATGAAGAAAACAGACTCCCTTCTGTGCCTTCAGGTGGAGCAAATCTGGCCTTCAGTAAATATTTTCCCTGGGTTTGATTTCATAGCTGAGCTGACTCCCAACACAACCACCTGTTTGCCAGCTTTTTACCAGCCCCAAGCTACTCCTTTCTCCCCTGAGCCTCCCTGAAATGTTCCCGCTCTGAGCATCCCAAACCAAAGCCCCTGAAACTACTGTGGTTACCTGCCTGGCTCCCACATCCCCTCTTCCCTCCCGTGCTGGTCTTAGGACCAGCTTTTTGCATCTCCTTGGCCATTCTGGTCCACTGACGCTGCCCATTTGTTCACCTTTCACCGCACAAAGCAATTCCCCATTTTCTGGGGCATTGCTCTGGTAGCAATTTAGCAATTAGCTCTGGTAGCAATTTAAGAAAACCTGGACGCCAGCTGGGGCTTCCAAGGAAGAAAAATAAGATGTGTCTGAGAGAAAACAGGTGCACCACAGCTCTGGGTTTGGTGAGCTCTAACAATACATCTGATGAAGCAGCAAAAATATTTTGGGTAACTTTAAGAAAACCTGTCTCCTGCTCTACATTATCATTAATAATGGCACATTCCTGGTTTCAGTAAGTGTATCAAGGATGTTTATTTTAAGGAGAAAGGGCACAGCTTATTTTGCACAGAACATGCTTGGGAATGTTTGTCATGATGTGTCAGTGACAATCCCAAAGACCTGGTGTTGCCCTCTTTGCCTATCACTGACTCCCTTGGCTCCCATCAGTTTGCATTCCTGGTATTGAACGTCTCCCCCAGTGAAATGTTGATAGTATTTTTAACAAAAAGAGCCTTCCTATAATTGATATCTGCAAGAAACTGAGCTCCAAAAGCATGTTTTAACCTGTATATTTTGTAAACACAACATGAAAAATTCACAGAGAAKTTCTGTTACATCCTGAGGCAACTGTGAGTCTTTTCCAAAGTAAAGACTGAGGAGCTCTATGGTGTATAAGGAAGGGAAAGTGAACAAAGAGATACCAGATGGGAGTGTACAGATAGAGCATGCAATTAGTGTATCTTGTGCACCCAGCAAAAGCTATTTATTGTGCTGTGGCTACAGGACAGACCTCAAGGAGGCACAGCATATTCTGCCAGCAGGTTTTTTGGTGGCTTAGGGACTTCACCTTCCTAAACAGCAGAAGGTGTATTGGCCTGGACTCTGCTRCTAGCACAGATAACATCAAGAACCCGGAGTCCCACTACTGTAACMGTGTCAGCTACAGGATGTGCATTTTCCATGCCCTGAGCTGACCTTGGGTGTGCAAAACTTGGGCAAAGCTTTACTATGTAGACATGGCCTAAGGCAGGTAGAATTTGCCAAAAGTGGTGTTTAATGAGACAGCCAAGTGTGTGTAGCACACAGCAAGTTCAGTAAAGCCCCCGAGGGCTGGGTCCGAGGAATGTGCTGTGATGCAGCAAAAGAAGCCAATGATCCTTTTCATCCACCTCCCTGGTTAGACTGAGCCTGGCTCCTCAGGGATGCACAGGGAGGGGCTCAGAGCACAGGGGCACCAGCAGAGCTGCCTGTCTCCTGCAGTGTTGATTGGTGCCTCTCTGCATGAAGCTCTGTGCCCCTATCTGGGTGCTCACAGCACAGCCATGTCCTCAGGACACTGGGAACAAGAGGAAGGGCACACAGGTGCTGTACCTGGCATGGTGCAGACCAAAGCAGAGCCAGGCAAAGGCTGTRTGGTGTTATGGAAGCATTGTCCAGGCCAGGGGAGGGAGTGCCCACAGGGAGGGCATCAGGAAAGTGCTAGAGATGGCTCAGTAGTGAATTTCCTCTTATTATGAACTCCTGGTATAGGAGATTTTATGTGGGATCCCCAAATTTGGACACTGTAATTTGGTGCCACTACAGAACAATCAAGTACGTCATTTTTTGTCATAGTTATTCTGAAAAGCATATTTACTGGTTTGAACAGTTTTCATCTCAAGGATTTGAGRTACAGGAGTTGCATGATATTGTACTCCAATAAAATGTTGTGGTACCATCATTCCAAATTCTGTACCTCTCTGTGTAATAAACCKGCACCTCTGCGCAAATAAATGCTTCAAGTCACACACAGTTCAAACCTGCCTACTGCCCTGTAATTCTCAACATTTCTACAACTGGAAACATGAAGAAAAGAGTAACAAGTGATTTCTAAAGGGTTCCAAAGGACAAGTGAGGTTTTTGTGGGAGAGTGTATTTTCTCTTTTTTTTTTTTTTTTTTTTTTTTTTTTTGGCTTTTTTTTTTTTTTTTTTTGCTAGAAGAGCTGCTCACTGGCATTGTGGTGCTCTGTACAGGGAGGGAAAGCACTGATCACTGAGTGAAGCTTTCCTGTCTTTAGCACCTGCTGGGAGATGTAGCACCTTCTAAATGCCACAGAAAATGACACTTGATTGAATCTTCTTTCATTTCTAGATAAAGTTCTTTTCCCCTTTCACAAAGCTCTCGTTCTTTTAGATTGATTTAATCATAGGTTAGAACCATTAGAAACATATGGTTTGAGAGACCTCCTGGGCGGGCATCAGACCACACCCAAYAGGTTTGTCTGTATTTTGCTGGCAAAAGTTTAAACTGCAAGGAGAATCTAATGGGACTGTTAGGAGTTGCAGTTCTAAAAACAGCGCTCTCTGAGCAGTTTCTTTGAACGCGAGAGAAATTAGTTCTGTTTCATCAAGGAGATAAGAAAATAAACACGATCATTCCTTGGCTCTGAAATGCTTTTTATTCAACAAAGTAATCTCTGTTTGGAAAGACATTTAGAGCTCGCCTTCTTGACAGTAGCTTGCTCTCTGACACTTTATCTGTAGATTGTTAGAAAAAATAGAATAACGCTGTTTGTTTTGTAGAATTTGGAAATGTTTTGAGAGGACACTGAAGCAAACAGAAGTTTAGGCCAGAAGAAAAGACTGGAGGATGGAAGCATAGCCCTGCAAGAACTAAGGTGTAGCAGAGAGGGGGAGGAGAGAGATTGAAGCRCTGCCTGTTTGGCTCCCCCTTCTCCCATTTCTGCTCTGTGAGCACAACCTAAAGCAGATCCCCTGCTGATATGGAGGTCACACGGTTTATTTCTGTCACACTCACGTGGTCTTGCCAATACCAGGGGAGCATGAATCAGAAKATTATTTTAAAACCAAAAATATATGGAGTCACTTTGTATTCTGATAGCATGCAAAGACCAGTTAGGATCAGGGCTTCATCTCTTACATGCTGAATCTGTTACAAGGTGAACACGCGCTGTGTTGTTGATCCTCTGAGAAATTTCAACCCAAGATGCAACGAGCTGTAGGAGGAGAAGGGAGGGTAAAGGAGCTGAAGTGTTGGGTGGTCTGCCTAATGCTGGAAAGGAGGCAGAGAGCTATATGCAAAAAACTGTCACTTAGAACTATTTAGGCAAGCAACTGAAAGACTTGGAACAGAGGAAAAGACTTCTTTGTTTAACTAAACATTAAAGGCATTTGAAAGATCTGGAGTTGATGTGGGGCTGGGGTGGGAGGAGGCAGGACAGGCAGGTGAGCAGATTAATGGCATTGTTACAGCTTGCCCATATGGTGTTTGAGTTCTATTTCCTCAGCTATATTTATAGGGTTGGATATTGTTGATACAAGCTTGGTCTGGAAGAATGAAATCAATTTACTTGCAAAGGGCRGCTTAATTAGACTGATGTGACTGTTGCACCTACTGTTTCTCAGAGCTGGGGACCTGTGTGTGAAGGTGACTGACAGCAGCTGATTACCAAACAAACTGAAGAAGAGATGAAGATGTGACTCATGCTGAAGATGTAAGATGGAGAGGAGAGAGAATTAAAACAGTTTGTCACGTGTTGCAAAAGTCTCTCTGTCACATCTCTCACTTGTTGAAGGCAATATTATTCTCTCCAGGCACTCAAATGAAAAGGCAGAAAGGAATTAAGTGTTCTTTGCATAGATGCTACTGCCATCTCCAGAGGAAAACAATTAATTCTTGATCAGAATAATAAATTTATTAAACTCTGGCTAATGATACTCTGCTTTAATCTGAACACTTCTGCTGGAATAGGATATTCAAAATCTTCCTGTCTCCTGGAAAGTCCATGGAGTTGGAGGCAGTATCATGGAAACCTCGGCTAGGTATGTAGCATTCAGCAACTCCACAGATGAGGTTCCAGGAAATCTTTACAGCTTTTGTAATAAAAATAGCATTCATATATGACTTTGTTTATGGTGAGGCCCCAGGGTGAATTGTTTGGGTTTTGTCTGTAAAAGTTCTTGCCAGTTGGTCTTGCAAAGAACAAGTGTACGTTGGAACCTCACAGAGTTTAAACTCGATGAGAAGGAAATAATATTTGAAGAGAAATCATATTTTGGACTCAGCAAGTTTGACACTGACTAGAGCTGCCAGAGTCAGAATATTATTGAATTCAACAATCTTTTCCATCAAATTCCAGAATCATCTGGAACATTCCCTCTTACRTGAAATAAATGCTTGCAAGCTGCCAGGTGATTAACTTGGTTAGCTGAGATGTGAGGGTGTCTCAGGAGACTCAGCTTTGTTTTGCTACTGTAATTTCCAGTAAAGATTTGGTCAAGACTTGAAACTGTCTCAAATGATGTATTTTGCAGCTTTAAGTTAAAATTCAGACTTGCCAAGAGGTTCTTGATTGTTAGTTTTTCTGGCTGAAACCACCTAATTTTTCCACTGTGCTTTGTCCATGTAGTTATGGATCACTGTTTTATCTCTCTGGCTTCAGAAAAGACAAAACACTGTATCACTTCCTAAGTGTGAAGGGAAAGAAAATCTACTAAAATATTAGAATTTTTAAGGGATTGCAAATTAATCAGCTATTGTACAAATAAACACTGAAAGTGTAGACCTAGGGAAAAGATTTGAAGCCTAAAAGAATAATCCATTGGTTGCATTTAAAGGAAAGTGTAGAGGTGGAGAAATTACTGGATTTGAAGAGGAATCTAATTTGAGAGGTCATTTGGCAGACAAAATGGAAGACTAATCAAGCATAAAGAAAAAGTAAAAAGCTTTTAAAAAGCAAGAAATCAGTCACAAAATAAAGCAAGGAAGAAGTAAAATTAATTAAATAATTTAGTCATGTTTGCCTTTTCACAATTGAAACACAGTTAAATAGATTTAAGCTTTATTTATATGAAAGAAATACACTTGGAATGAGAAACCATCAGGTGCACTTGAACATTGCTGCTTTCTAAGCCATGAAAATACAATTTATAAAGAAATGGTGACTGATACTAGAGATTTCAAGAACTATTCCTTCTGTGTATTATCCTCCAGCTGTATCCTACATCAAGATGAGTGACAGGTCTTGCTCTTCCCACACTGATTAAAGTTTGGAGATTCCCCAAATAAAGCAGATCACAAGTGCAAAAAACTTTCCACGAGGAAAGGCCTAGGATAGGATGAAACTTCCTTCTGTATTAGACTTCAGTATTCAAGAGATGAGTTACTATGAGGAGACCTCATGAGATCTAATAAGAAAGTGACATTGAAAAGACAAYGCAACTTGCTTAAAAATATTGACATGAAGTAGGAAAGAACAAATTTTGTTGAGTTAAAACTTTGCTGAAGTGCTGCAATGTCAGATAACCTYCAGGACAGGCATGGATGGCAGTGAAGGTGACATGGAAGTCAGACAAACTGAGGGAGGATCACAGATCCTTCAGGGAAGAGCCAATTCAGTTTTCCAGGTCAACACATGAAACTCTGAGCAGCCTTCATTACGTAACCTGTGCGAGAGATCCTGTAGCCTCTTGGGCATGAGCCAGGGTGGAGAGTGCAGTGTAGGAATCTTCCCTGGCAGGAGCAGGAGGAGATGCACAGACTGACCTAGTAGGTATTTCCCCTACTCATCAAAAAGGAACAGGCACAGAGAAGCCACGGGGAGCACCACACTGCCAGATAGCCTTCTGTCCAGTTCGAGTGTCTCACCTTCTATTTTTAACTGTCTCGTGGAAGCATTTGGGAAAAGCAATATAAAAGAGAAAGAATGTAAATATTATGGTTTCAAGGATATCAGCCCCAGTCCAAGTGCAAAAACCTGCCTTTCAGTGAAAGCTTTGAGGGGCTCCTAGTTCAAAGGATTCCAGAGCTGTGGAGAGGCAACTATGCACATTACTTTCTTCTCTATCAGTTAGCCCTTATTGATGGCAGCCAAGTTAAAATATGGAAGAGTATCCCTCTTAAGCAGTCCTGAGAGGATAGAAACACTGGCATGGGAAAGAGCAGCTACAAGGTGGTAAATACTTTTTCAAATGACAGGATAATTTTTCTGCTGAGGCTGGAAATGTCAATGTTGAACTTTTGCTCGCGCCTCAGACCTCCTGAAGCAATTTCAGTGCATGGCAAAATACTCAGGGAAACTCCCCACAGTTACAAGGCTTTGTTTTAGGAGGGCTTTTTTGTTCTGCATATAGTGATCTTATTCTGGTTTTATCTTTCAGGATTAAAGAACTACTGGCAGATATTTTAGGATTAAAATGTGGGTTAGACTTAGCTTTTTGTTTTGTTTTTTATAGTCTGATATGAGTGGGAATATCTGTGAGCTGGAAAATGCATCCACAATACTCCTGGAAACTGCATGTTTTTATTTAAATGCAGTCCTGCTGTGTTTAGTGTCAGAGCTAAAAAGGGAACGTGGTATGAACAGAAAGTGAAGCAGAAAACTACAATTTGGCTTCCCCAAATCAGCGAATGGCAAAATCAGGAGTGTAAAAAGTGGATGCTTAAAGTGTTTTGGATTTAACCACACTTTTTATTGTTAAAGACTGACTTTTAAAAATAGACTGTTAGCTAAAATAGCATCTTACATATCCACAGACTGGAGAGCAGCCTGCATAAATTCTGGCCAATTAATTCTTTGCTAAATTAGCATAAACATACATTCAAAAATTTTGTTACTTTTAAAATTTATTTCTCATATCTGTATTCCCATAAGGTCTCTGTGTTGACAACATGAAAATGCTTTCTAATTTGTGATTAGTGCATAGCAGCAAGAGAGAGAGCTGGCATGAATAGCTCTTAACAAGTAAGGTATGTGATTCTTTTTTATCTCTCAGCCAGGGCTTTGTCAGAGCGGAGGAGCCGAGATTGGTTAATACTCAGACAGGCTGCTGAAGTTCCAGTCTGCTTTTCTAATTTAAAAGTGCTACTGGATGACATAAATGGTAGGAATAATTGTAGATTCTGTGGGAAAAAAATAAAATGGGAGTTGTGGAGACTGTAGGAATAGGTCTGAAGTAATGCTTTAAAAGTTAGAAACAGCTTCAAAAATTATTCTCAGTTTGAGTGTTTTGCTTTATATTTCAAGTGAATATTTTTCTCACTGATGTGCTGTTTAAGCTCATATTATGATGTTTATTTACAAACAAGTTAAAATTATAGAAATGAAGAATGCTGAAGGGTGAGCTATCCTTGAAAAAAAATATAGTACTGAATGACAGGACAAAGGCAGCAATAAAAAAGTTATCTATTTGCAGTTTCAGATTTTTGGTTATTGTTAAGAAGCTCTGGGATTGAAGTTTGTTAAAAACTAAGTCGTCTGTACTGCTGTCTGAGTGCTCTACATACTGTCATTCCTTCCTCTAGTGATTCCTTCATTCAGCATCTGCCACTTTCCCTTTCCTCTCCCTCCTGAAAGCAATACACAAAAGACACTGTTTAAAAATCATAAACTTGATAGGTTGAGCAGGAGCTGTTCTGGCACTACGTGGTGTCAGCTTTGGGTGTCTCCATGTGCCTGTTCTTTCATTGCCACTGAACTGCAGGGTATCCCTGTGCCCAGCTGGCACCAGCAGCTCCCCCTGAGGAGGATTGTTTGGCTCCTCCAACAGAGCAGCATCACCCTTGTGTTCTCCATGAAGCATAAATGAACACAGGGCTTGGGCAGTGGTGTGGGCTGCTATGTCCAGTCCCTCCAGCCCCCCTCCATCCTGAGTGACTGGTAACAGCACAGATATTCGATCTGCAGCAAAAGAGTATTCAGTCTTTTCAGAGCCCTTCTCATCTCTGGAAAGTCTGCAATGAAAAAAAGTTGAAGATGAGGGCAGATAATGGCAATATAGGTTTGGGGAAAATATTGGTCCTATCATGTTTCTTTTTATTTTCTTCTCTTATCTTTTTTTGTCTGATCCTTTTTTTCCTAACTTTTTCCCCCCACTGTGCAGTTTGAATGAAGAGACACAAAGAAAACTTAAGAGGAAATCTGTAGCCAGAGTGTCCTGCTGCTTCAGCACAGACTCTTAGGAGAGGATTCCTTCCCTCATCCCTAAAAGTAAAAGTAATCTTAGTTTATCTTGATTTCAACTAATGCATCACAGAAGGCAATRTTTCAAAAGTTCCAAGTTTATTTGAAAACCATGAAGACTCGCAATGGATTTCCTTGGAAAAAAAATGCCTGTGCCTATGACTGGTCCTGTGTAAACTATCAGAGCTTCCACGTCCTGGCTTTTTATACTGTACTTGAAGTGAGACCAAAGGATGGAAAACTGGTCATCTGAGCTATTTTGAGGTTTTTATTATKTTCAGGAATTAATTTGGATGACAACAATGGTGTTTTCAGTGCAACAAGTAGAATTAAATAAGCAGTCTGGCAGAAGATCTGAGAAGCAGAAGGTGAAAATAAATAAAATGGAGCAGTGAAGAATGCAGAAAGAAACAGAAAGTGTTCAAAGGCATGTAAACGCGATGAAGGCTGAAGCCAAATTCATATGCAAGTATCTAAGGTACAAATTCTCTTTCCTCCTTTTTCTTCTTGCCCTGACCAGGAACAGGTCCAGCCCCTTGCCCGCTCTTGTGTTTACTCTCATGACAGAATTTAAGCAATGGAACAGAGAAAAAAGGAGGCAGATGTGACTATGTGGGAAGTTGCTTTGCCACTCAGATGTGTATGGGAACCACATCTTTTCCTGTAGTTTGTGGGAGGGGAATTTATTCTTTCAGCATTTTGAGAAAGACTTATGATTCCACCTGGATTTATGCACAATAGCTTTTCTGTCTGTACTCTTTATCTTTCCTTGAGAGCTTTCWGACAAAGTTATTTTCCTCCTGGGATGTATAAAGTATACTCTCACCTACAGTGGGATAAAAGACTTGAATACAAAGGCCTCTGCTGAGGGCCTTTTGCAAKGGTTGTCCACGCCCATCTAATTTCACCTGGAGCTCATCTGTAGGGCCTTACTCAGGTTGGGTCATGTGGTAGGGCATTATAAACTCAAAATGGTGTAGCTRTGTGCTATGATACTCTAGGAAGTTCATACTGAGGCTCTAAATTAGCAATCCATTTAGGCTTTTTAATTGTAGTGGTTTTTAAGTCATCTCACTCCAGGCTGTAGTGCAGTGAAAGCTGAAATCATGCTGGAGTGCTTTGCTGGCTCACAGCCCAAGCTGGCTCTCACTTTCTTATAGGCAGCCTTTCCTGGGATGCTGGTGAATTAGAATTGTGTTAAAGTAYTTCTAGAAAGATGACAAATCACCTCACATCTAACGGCTTTATTGCTTTTTCCGCTTTCTATGAACTCATAAACGAGGCCATTTCTATGAAAAATGGTACTTGAGAATATGAAATTTTCAGAAGAATTGGGGATCCCTTTCCTAACAGAAGCTGAATGCATGGCAAACAATCCCTTTTTGAAAAGAGGACATTGTTATCTCAGGAAATTAAATTGCAAATTTGAACAAACAAATGCTGGGAACTACATCTGGCTCTGAATTAATGTTACCTTAGTGCCCCAGTCCTGCACTGTGTTCTGCCCAGAGCTGGTGTGAAAGGGCTTCAAAGAACCTGTGAGCCTGCATGTCTGTGTCCAGTTCCTGCTATTGCTTGTCTTCTCAATTTCTCAGTACAGAGCTTCTTGGTGAGTTCACCCAACATCCTGCTCCTGAAGAAGAGACTGCTGTTTATGGAACAGAGAGTTACACAGTATCTGAGAATTTATGCTCTTCTTTGTGTGTTTCTCCAGAGACATTTGCTGTGCTCTAGCAGGTACCCCAAAGAGCCAGACTCTTCTGTAGTCTGTAGACGCAGAGTGAGTAATTTGAAACCATGTAATTTATTTAACGCCATTTCACTACTTAGCTTGCAGAATCTCTGTGAGAAATATTCCAGGTCCCTTGACCTTATTTTTTTCAGATTTGTTTTGAACAGCATGTCTGGAACATGTGTTTCTTGTGTTATATTTCCTCTGTGGATTCATCTTTGACATTCAATGTGTGAACTTTTCTTATAATTAGTTCTGATCAGTAGAGTTAGTTCAAGTATCACTGCAGATAGTTTATCTCGGATTTCTTGTTGGCAATTGCAAAACACTTACAAGATGCAGTGCTGTAGCTGTGCAGGAGTGGAATTCTGCCCCTAACTCTGTACTGAAGTCAGGGGATACTCAGGTACATTTTGTATGCCCACAGCAGGTTTGCAAACCCACTGGTCAAGTATTTAGTAAATGTATTCAACACACAAATTCACACAGATCCCTGGGTTTGCATATTATAAATCTAACTCAGCTGGATGAGGTTTTATTCCATGATTTCATAACCACTTGCTTTACAAACATCTGTAAATTTAAAGCAGGCTTACTTTCAATACCTTTACCAGTTGGGTTTGATTGTTTCAAGTGGCACCTGAATACAAAAGGAGAATTTCAGTGGAAAGAGCAGACTCATTTAATCTTTTTTTTTTTTTTTTTCCTTTAGTTGCTTAGGGTTTTGAGTAGATTTTAGGGAGGGATGTGTTAATTAGTCATGGGAAAAAATCCAAAGTAGCAAGAGCCTAAAGCCCAGACTGCTCCGGAAATGGTGTGAAATTTTTTCTTTACCTTTGATTRTATATCTTGCCTGCACTATTTTTGCCAACAATTGCAAAAGTCTTGCCTTTCAGGAAGGAGATGAGGCCACTGGAGAAATGGTGACTGTTTTATTCGTGATTATCTTAGTATCATTAATAGTTCACTGCACTGTCCACGCTTATATCTGATGGCTTTTGTGTCTCTGAGTGCGAGGGCACGAAGAGCAGCGAGAACAGAGAACACGACCTGCATTTTGGGAACGCCTTTTGTCAGAGAACCTGTTGCCCATGGGCTGAGAGGCTCTTCTCTGGCCCCAGCTCCCGGCCTGCCCGGCACACCCTCTGTGTACATTCTGCACATTCCAGCCGGGAATTTGCTTACATAACCCCGGCTGCCCTGCCTTCCTCTCCCCACACAGGTGAAGTGCCGGCTGCCCTGGGCTCCGCTCCGCCCTGACCCACGGCTATGCTGCACTGCTGGACGCTGTGCTCTGCTTTCTGAGAGCCAAGAACAGTCCCAGGCTCAGGCTGTTTCTTTCTTTCAGGGCAGAGTTAAGCCGGTTTTGTGGCAGCTGCAGAAGCCAAAGTGGCTTTGTGTGTTGCTGTACATCCCTGAACTGAACTCCTGAAAGCTGCCCAACCAGGAGAGCTGCACAGCGCTGCGGGGGCTGCAARGCTGAGCCCAGCGCACGGGGCGGCTGCTGCTTGTGTTGAAATGTCTCATGCTGAGCAAAGCGAGGCACTGTCCTGAACCTCTTCCCTTCCCACAGAGAAGAGAACGCTAACCCAGCTTGTTAAAAAAAAAACAACTTACCAAAAAACAACCCCCGAAACAAACAGCCCCCCAAACCTCTGCGATACCTGCACGCAGATGTGCTTTAGGTACCAAGAGTACGTACACACACCTGAAATATGCATCCAGGACATGAGTTCAGTTTTTCTTGCCAGGTGCTGGTGATTCCACAGAAGTGAGCACTTTTCTACTTGGAYTGCTCTACCCATAGTGTCAATAATCAGTTCAGAATAATTGATAATAAATAATTTAATGATAACATTGTCAATGGCAATACCCTTAATAAATATAGAAGTTCCTGCTCAATGGTAGGTTACACTAGTAAAGGGGGTAATAGTCTCAGAAGACTCTGTTCTATAATAAGCTTGTTGTGTTTTACTGGTTTAGGATTTTTTGGTTTAAAATCTGGTTTCCAAAGATTTTAAGTGTCCCCTTTTAACCATCATTGGATTCATCTGTAGAAATTTCTGCTGGAAAGATCATAGGGCAGTTTTCATTTCCAAAGCTGCARAGCATTTCTGGCTTCCACTGCAGTTTGTTGGAATTGTGGGCATTGAGGAACTTGAGGAATGAATTGTTAGTTGTTGTYATTAATTTATTTGGGAAACACAAACAGTATGACTCATTAACTCATGTCTTGAAAAATGCTGTACACTTTCTTCACAGTCAGCAAACTGCTGGAAAGCTCTCCCTTCCAACACCGACATGAAGTAGAATTTGAGCAACAGAATTATGAATGTGGACTTACTTCAGTAACCTAAAAAGCCCTGGAAAACTGGTAATATATAACACAGACAAAAAACCCCAGGAGTCCACAATCATGTGCTTTGTATCTTTAATGAAAGCACCAGAAAATGTCTGGATGACATAGGACATACATAAATATGATGTCACCAGCTTGAAAGCAYGTCTTCCTGATGTTGGTGCATTGGTTCCTGATCTGGGTTTTTAATTTGATGTCATCTATTTGATCATTATATCCTGTTTCTTTTTAAATTCTTGGCTAATTTACTTTCTTTTGGTATAATTTCCATTCCAAATTCTCTGATAAGTGTCAGCCAGTGCCTTTTCAGACAYTTCCTCTGTATATAACCCAGAGAGCTGCTTAATCATAAGTCATATGTGCGGCAATATGGTTTTATTATTATTCATGTCTTTCTAAAAGCTGAGGCCAGATCTTAATTTGAGAGCAGAATAGCTGAGGCTTTGAAAAAAGGGGAAAGAATAGGAAGTCAGTCACTGTGGACCCAACAATTTCCTTAGCAGGCTTTTGTAATACAGAGCTCTGTAAGGTATTTTTCATTCTCAGATTTTTGTCACCTGCATGTCTCTGGATCTGCCCTTTGTTCTGGTGCTCGGGCAAGCTCTGTACTGGAATTGAAGGGATGTGCTACTGAAAGCTGGACTCACAACTCTTCTTTGCTGCATTTCTTTTGGAAAGGTCAGAATCCCTCTGGGAGAGACTTGTATGTCACTGAGTACCCAGTTCACAGTGTCGTCTTTGAGAGTGGCAGCAGTCCCAGGAYCTTTCAGTGCCATAAGCACCAAATTTGAGATCTATGTCCTTAGTGAGGAATATAAATAGAAATCAAAATCAGTTGGGCAAATGTGTTCTGTAAATAAGCTGAAAAGAAAGGTCTCCTGCCTGCACTGAAACTCCTCTGTCTATTCTTCTATCCATACATTCTATTTGCTGGCTGTAAATCAAAATCACTGTATCTGAAGATACTTGCAAGTAGATCATCTGGTGCAGAACTATTAAGAAAGAGAGATCATCTAGCACAGGAAATACTTTATTGAAGTGAGGAAAAATATGGAGAAATTAATTAAAAATGCATTATATTTTGCACTGTTTAACACTCTAAAAATAAACTGGGAAACTCTTTTCCTCTGCTCTTCTCCTTCCCAGACATGTGTACTCATAATATTTAATGGAGTGGAATTGCCTGAAAGAACTGGACCATTAATACACCTTTCTGTGGCTCCTTGGTACATATGTGAACAATTTGAATAAAAAAATGTTGATTTGTRGTGATTCTTAGACGCCTTGTGGTAGATCATCTGTACTGGACAGATGGATTTGGTCACTGTAAGCCAAATAAATAAATTAGCGCTATCTTTGAAATGTATAGCCACAACTGGCATCTCTAGTTACTGTACTCCCTCCCTCAGCTCAGATGCCTTCACCTACACTGCTGAACTGGCCTAACTTTATATTCTGTTTGGCCTTGAGTCAGAGCAGAGGACCACCTGCATGAGAGAGATGTGAAATGTTATGCGTGCCTTTGTAATGGGATAAAGCACCAGAGTACCAAGTCTGCAAATATTTTACTGAGCAGGTCATGTATTAAGTAAAGCACTGAAAGGTAAAATGATAAATGATGAGGTCATAGTTTTAAAAGTGGTGTCCAGGTGGTGGAAAGCCAAAGGGCTGAGATGGAGTAAAAAGGGACTTCCTTTCAACTTGCCTGACTTGTGTGGTGCCTTCATTGCAGGGSATGAAGCCGGACTGTCTCGGGCTGTTTGTGTAGACATGTGCCTATAAAGCAGGAACCTGGTAAAGGAAGGATAAACATCTGCTTTTGACTGTCCTGATTCATCTTTTTAAGTGGCTCATAGGCTGCAAAGATACATTCTGTATAATCCTAGATTTTTGCCTCGTCTCATGTAATTATTTGTGAAATCCTTTAATTAATTTTGCCTGACAGGGCCAGTCATGGAAGCTGAATTTAGACATTTTCCCTCTCCTTCTTCACCCCATTTTAACCCGAGGCTGTGTATTAGCTGATACCTTCAATCTCCAATTCAACCARCTTTCCAAATCCATTGGAAACAACTTCAGGTGAAGAATTTCTATCCTGTCATGTCTGTTGGAGTTAGTTTTCTGACAGATTACTTGTTTGCAGAACAATCTAATAACTGCAGGAAATAAAGTAAAAGGTATTGGATCGAAGCAGGGCATTTCATGCAACTCCTCTGTCACTTCCATTATAAAATGGTGKTAGTGTATCCTGGAGGGAGATGCTGTTTGATTTGAAACTGCCTCTCTCATTTGGGACTGTTCCTTTAGTTCAGTGTGTGATCTGGGTGCCTGGGTGTGAAAATACACATGTAGACTGATGTGGGTAGCACAAAGGTATGGGGTGGAGGGCCCATCAGTCATTTTTCAAAGCACTCTGCTTTGTCAACTATGCAGCAAGCTGCTTTATTCTCCTTCAGCCTGGGGCAGTGGAGCATCAGTCAAGTATTTTCAGAGTGAAAGTCAGTTGTTTTCTGGTGGTCTGGAGAGCTCAGTGCTTCCTAAGGGTCACTTCAAGCCAGGACTGATGGGAAAGGAGAAGTGAGGTGGTGTGGGCAGGGGAAGAAGGCTGATCTTCTGTGGCAGCAAGCTGGGAGCAGGTAGAAAAAGATTGTCCTGTAAACTGGCACAATTTAAAGAGAGTTTCAAGAAAAGAATTCAGGTTTGAATAATATGCATATGTAATTGCTGCCCTTAGGCTTCCTTCTTAAAGAATAAATTGCACAGATATTCAAGAACTGTAGTTTCCTTATTGCTCAGGGACTTTGTTTTTGAGGGACAGAATTCATCTCCTCCTTATTACCTGTCAATGCCCTAACGGGATTCCCATTCCAGTAGTGTCATTGCCTCCTTTCTTAAGTGTAAAGGTCATCACAGATTCAGAAGCATGACTGGTGGCCTAGTGCCATCATCCTGGCATCTGTACTACATGGAAGGCACCACCTTGCTGCTTGAAAGGTTTTCTGATGGAAATATATTCTGGGATGCCACTGGCTAGGGCACAGCAGTGGCAAATAGACAAGAGATTTGTGTCTGGCCTGGCTGTACTCTTCTCAGTGCCAAGTCCTGAACTCTGTCATGAATGTTCTTTCTGTTTGGAGAGAGGAGAAAGTAGGAAAATGCACATTGGCCTACCCCAAGTGTTTGTATGCATGTAATAACACTTGGAAAGCACACAAATACCCATGGCTCTGCTCTGAGTGAGGCACTGTTGAAGCACAAAGCAGGGAAATYTGAAACTGTTTGGAGACTTTTCAGAGCTGCTCATTATCTCATTTGTGCAGTTAATGATTATTGTGGGTGCAATTTTTGAGGTTTGGATGCCACTGGCAGCAATTGGAGGGACAGAGTCCTACCTGCAGCAGGGCACAGTGACAGAACTTATGGCCTGGGACATTCTGCCAGAACWGGCAGTCCTGTGTGGGATAACCAATCTGCTCTTTGAACTTGGGGAAGTAAGAGTTTGGAAAGAGCTCAGAGTGGAAACATCCCTGAAAAACCAGGGGGCTTTAATGATTTTCAGTCATTAATGAGCTTTTGAAAATTATGTTKTCTCTGCAGTCCTCATCAGAAGTTCTCAGCTGATAAAAGTGTTTGAAGCAGAAAAAACGCCTCACAGAGCAGGGGTGGAGCCCTGAGTGCCTCCGTTGGGTGCGTAGCCRGGTGGGTTTTGCTCAGGACAGGCTGAGGAGTTGACAGGGTTAGCTCTGTTGTGATGATTTGCCTGAAAGACCATGAAATCAACATAGGATTCTCATGCACGTGTCACAAACCCAGTCCTAGCTGAAAAGAGAGAGTGGCTAAACAATAAGATTTAGWGGTTTTACCTATAATGCTTTTATCACAATAAAATAGGAAAGTATGAAACTGAAGGCTGCTTATAACTCCTGCCCAAGTGAGTGAAGCAACGGATRCAGAAACGTGAAGAAATTAAACCACAATAATTGAGTAAAACTTTTGGTGAATTAAAAAAATAAAATGAAAACCTGATGTAAAAATTCTACAGATAAATCAATTCTTCCTTTCTGTCTTTCTTTTTTTGTCTTTCTGTCTTTCTTGGAATCCACCCTCAACCAGATGTTGGGAGTCTGTAGTTTAGTGTTTTTGGATTCCTGCCCAGACTTTTACCTATCTTTTCAGCTATTTACATGGGTTTTATTTCTCCAGCTGTGCTTTCACTGATACTGCACAGTCACAGACCTCCTCAGTCTCTAATAGCAGGAGTTACTGGATTTTCATTGAGATGAACAGTGATATCAAACATCAAATGGAAATAATTTTGTCTTTAATAGTAAGAGGATCAGGAGTAATGAAGGGTGTGAAGAAATCTGCTGTGGACAATGATAACACAGGAGGAGGGAAGGGAGTGGCACAGGAATTTTCTTTCCAACACCATCACAGAGAAGGAGCAGACAGCTGCTGCTGCTGTATGGGAAAGGTGCAGGGAAATGTCTTTTGTTTAAAACAGACTCAACTTCCATTTTGTAATTTGGCTTTAAGTGATTTTTTTTTTTAGTTTTGATGGTCCCTATGTTTTAATTTCCATTAAATTTTTTTTCTCCTTTTTATATTCAATCATTATTAAGGAATTTAAGTAGGGGTTTTGATCCATAAAGATTCAGTATGGAGGAAATTAAAGATTATTGGCATAACTGCATGTAACCTCTATGCTCTGGGCATAGAGAACTGCTGCCATTGTCTCTTGCGTTAGAGTGGGACTATTTTTCTACAGAAGAATCATGAGCCTACACATCCCTCCTCTGAAAGACTACTAAATCTAGTTCATGGCATTGTTCAGGCAGTTGCACTAAAACTTTTCTTTTGTGTTGGCATAACATTTTGCACATTTCTCAATTCCAGCCTTCCAGCTTGTCTCAGACTGGAGACAGGAGAAAGTTTCTCAACAGAGGGCTGCTAAAGGCTCTCCTGAGTGAGTCTCTAGGATTTTTAAAGGTGTTGTGTGGCAGCCTGCCTAAGAGACTGATGCTTCTCGTTTGGTCCTGTCTCTGGATTTGAGCCAGTGCCCTAGAGATTAAATATTCCACAGCCTGTTACCAATCCCTTGAGCAATCTCCTGTCTCCAGGTGCTGSTCTTTTACACAGACTTCTTAGCAAAAGCAATTTCATTGGCAGTAAGAATCGGCTAGTTCAGCTCAACTGGAATGTTTTAATGAAGTCTCGTAGCAGTCGGGCTGAGGATCATCTAATGGAAGGAAAGCGAGGGAAAATGGGAATATTTTGGAAGGCTGTTTTGCAGTGCTGTGTCTAGGAAGAGGTGACAGAGTGTGTGTCTAAGAACGGGTGTGATGAGTCCAACCACGTTGTGCTGAGTTTGCTGTAGGAAATGCAGAACTCGTTATTTCCCAAACGGTTTTAGCAGTAACTATTTGAAAGAAAAATCCCTAAAACACAGCTGGTCAGGATGGTTCTAAAATGGAAGCCTGAGCTATTGTGACCCACACAGSTGACAGTGATGGCCCTATTTTTTAAGGGGATTATACCCCACAATCCCTGTCTTGTCCCCTRCTGGTGGCTACTCTACAAATATGCAAAATTTGTACAAATCTGGATACATGTGMATATTTATGTAGTATCARTAGCAKCTTTAGGATGGAATTTCTGAAGGCAAGTTAAAATGAGACAGATTAGAAGTTMCTAACTTTAGTGTCTAGAGCCAGAAGGAGGTGATCAGTAGGTCAAGACCATGCATTTTGTAATCCAGACTCTCTYTTTGGTGCTCCTAAGTCAGTTACATATTTTATCTTTAGAGCTAAATTTTGAGCCCACTGTTCATTATTTTCCACATCTTTTTCCACCAAAGACAAGGTCTGCTACCTCAGCATGGGCATTTRTATTGATACTTTTTTAGCGTGTGGATTTTGTTTCCTTTGATTCCCAAGTAGGTTATTGGGAATTTTAAAGTTTTGCTAAAAGATTGAAAAATATTATGTTTAAGAGCTATGAGGGGATCAGTTTGTGCAAAAGTGTATGGCCACAAGAGTCAAAAGAGACTGCTCAAAGAGCATCTTTATTTCAGATGCAATTTGTTAATGCTCTGTTGCATTTTAAGGGCCTCCTGAGTTCATCCAGTTTGTGCCTTGGGGAGATGGTTGTTGCAAACATGGCTCCTGTTAAAATCCAAAGGCTCTGGTTCTCTACTTACATTGTGATTGTGATTTGATCCTTATTTCTACAACTCGCATTTCACCATTTTCTTCCCTTCAGTTTTTTCCCATCCCAGCAGTCATCTGGTACTTTCTTCTGTCAGCCAAGTTTCTGTTCCTTACCTGGAGCCTTTCAAACAGCGACTCTCGAAGAGAGTGGATTAACAGTGGTCACTGGAAAATGAGTTTACTTCCAGCTGGAAAAGCTGTGAAATATAACCATTCATTGATATGTTATGCACTTCTGCTTGGACACCCTTAATTCTATTTGAAGGCAAATACCTGGGAGCAGTTTTCCTTAAAAATCTCTGAGAAGACCCTTGGTATCTTTAAAGTGAGTTGGCTGACTCAACTTGCTCCTATTATGCATGGGATCTCAACATAACAAATGTGTTCTTTAGTAGGCAGGTATTTGGGTTTAGCTAGAGATGAGTTTTGAGACTTTAATCTGTGTCAGATTTAGTCCAAATGGAAGAGATTTGTGAGCATTCTGCTATGTTTATTTTTCTTTTTCCTTTTTTTTTTTTTTTTTTTAGTAAAATCTGAAGTTTGTGTTTGTCCTGCATAATCTTTTTTCTTATTATAATAAAAGTAGAATTGCACAGGTCACTTGAGAAGCAACATATTCTCTTTTCTGTTTGTGGTTTATYTTAAGCATCCAAAGAGTAAAATTTTCTTGTGTACTTCAATTATTTCAGTGTCATGAAATTACTGTAAGGTTGCATGAGTTTTGGCTGTAAATCTTATTCACCTTGACTAGATCTCATACTTTAATTCACTGGGGTATAAAATACCATTTACATTAGTTCTTAGTTCACTTAATCATAATTAAATTACTTCAGAGGCCAATAATTCTTAGAGACTCTTTCTTTGATGTGACATAAATAACAAACTGTGTTTGTAATGTGAAGGTGTTCTACTTCACTTTTACATTTGTCCCAACSTTATCCAGCATATAATGTTCTCTTTAGGTGCAGACATATGCTCTTGTTACATGCACCATATGGGTCACAGATGTGGCTGACATGGCTACATGACATCTTTTTTAATTTCATTGCACTATACCAAGGCTATGCACAGACCTTTTCATGATGGTTTGAAGGGATTTCTGCTCAAGATTTTATTTTTTTTTTCACCAGAATGATGAGTGGGGGGAGGGAGCTCACTTTTTCTGCTATCAGGTTATACTGTGGTAATAAAAACCCTCAGGAAGGTGATTTTTTGGGGCTGTTGGATTCATCGTCACCTTAAACATGGCTTCACTGCAATGCACTTGTAGTTCCTTTTTCTAATACTTGAGCTTGGCCTTGCTTTTCCTCTTCTGATCACAAAGRGTGATTTTTGGAAGGAAAAATGCAAACATTCTCCATAAACTTAAAAGGTTTGAAATTCAGGTTTAAGTTTTGCAACTGCATTTTAATTTAAATGCAACTTAAGAGTTAATTTTATGGTAAGGAACATGTTTGGAAGTAGGCATTTGTTGCTGTGAATGGAACATTTGGATGTTACCTCAGTCAAAATATCTGTCTAGTTAACTAACTCACTCACTCACTCACTCACTCACTCACTCACTCACTCACTCACTCACTCACTCACTCACTCACTCACTCACTCCAGGCTTAGTGAACTCCTAGTTTGGTTGTGAGATGTTGGAGGAACAGAATTGTTTGGACAATAGTGCTGCTTAGGAAGTGAGCTAATAAAATTCCGAGTAATACTGGTTGAAGGCTCTCATMATTTATTAATGATTTTTTTATTGTTGCTTCCAGAGGAAGCTGGGTGAGTTCAGAGAGGAAACATACAGTTTATCATATCAAAATTGGACAGGAGATTCTTTGTGTTCTTCCAGCAGCAGCAAAAACAGCCATGGAGGAAGAGTGCCCAAGTTAGGTTAGAGATGAAGATTTCTAATTACTTGAAATGTCTAATAATGAACCATGGGCAGRGAATGAGCACAGAAAGGGATATTTGTCTTAGGCAGTTGATCCAACACTATCYCTGTTCATCCAGTGAAACCCATTCYTGGCCAGACTGGRAACTATGCTTCATCCACCTAAAGTGTTCATTTTTTGTGAGTATATCATGTAGTCTAATGTGAGGATCAGGGGATTAAACTGGCACAAAGCCCCAAAGGACAGGGCTGCAGCACTCCTGGATGAGGATGAACCTGTCACACTTAAAAATAGACTTTGTTGAAGTTTGAGGTCCTGTCCAGTGGCTGTGTAAATGGCTGATGGCTTACAACTTGGTACTTCTTGGCATAGAAAAAAATCCTTATTAATACAGAAGTWTTTCATTAAAATATTTTATGCACATTTAAAAAAAAAAAACAACCCTCTTTTCCAGAGCAAGAAAAAACCCATGAGATGAGCAAGTAGAGCGTTTGTTTTTTACAGTGACCACACATGAAACCAGACACTGAAGGGACAGGGACTGATGTGGAGCTGCTTCAAGAGCTCTGACAGTGCAGAGAGTAAGCCTTGAGTAAGGGTGGTGGAACTCAGGACATCTCTGCTGCCTCAGTGCACAGAAAGTTCCAGGGCATGTGGTGGCTTCCTGTCATTAATGCTATCTAGGAGACCAGGGCAATTCTTTTTATTAGATTTGGAAAGTTTTCATCTCAACTCTGACCTTTTATTTGAATGTATATTCATTTAAATTTGAAAAGCAGAAGTAGATTGCAATTCAAAGGAACTCATTTGTTCAAAATATTTTGGAAAGGACATTGGGATAGTTTCAAAAGGTTTTGGCTTTGTTTTAATAGGAAATTTGCCCAAATTAATTTGCTTCCACAGTTTCTGTTTTGCTGAAACAGCAGAGAGTCTTCTTGTCCCTCCMCACCCAAGTGCTCTCTTCTTGATAAACCTCTTTCTGAACCTCACTGATATTGCCAGAAATTAGGTATAAATAATACTCATATTTTAAAAAAAAACAGAAATGGGTTTGAATTGACATCCATCACTGTTGGCACAGATAACTGGACTAATTATGCCAAATATGCATCTTTATTTTGCAATGCACGGGGGCTGGGTGCTGCGAATGGAACCATCCCTGGCCTGGACCTCTTGAACATAGTTTTTCCATCAATACATTTGATGTGTTCAAGGCCCTCCTTGATTCTTTACAGCTCTTAAGGAGTTGTCTCAGCTCACAGCATTAGACCTTTTCTCAAGGTTATTTTGTAAAATATTGTGCAAAACCAAGTAGTCCTATTTCTGCAGAATAATTGTTAGTGAAGGTCATGACCTTCTTCCTCCTTCTGAACTCTTAGAAGAACCTTAGGTTTTGTATCCCTTCCAGACATTTAGAGGTCTATTTCAAAGCAGTGAATGTGGGAGGTGTATACACAAATCTTTCTAACAAATAATGGGATTAATTTTTAAACTTGACCCTTTTGAGCACAACTTTGAAAACTTACCCAACATCATCTATCTGAAAAGCCTTCAGTCACTCTTTAGGATAGAGAATTCATGGGCAACCAAGGCTTGGGCTTTGCTTAACTTTATCCCTGTGACTGGAAGCAAAAGATAATTAATTGATTGTCTCCTGGCCATTTAGATTCCATGGGGTACCTGCTGCCAAAGTTGGCAGTGGTGAGGTGCTGTTGTACTGGATCCTACCGATATGTGTARGAGAAGGGATTGCTGCTGGACAAGGAGCTCATTTCCCAGCCCTGCTGCTGGCCCACAACATCCTGACACCCCATGCTGGTAAACTGGCATTTCATCCTGTCAGCTGCTTTTACATTAGCTTTTCACAGCAATCTGGAATGCACTTTTTGGAGAGATTGTTTCTCTATGTCCTATTAAGGCTCAAACAACTGAATTTCAGCTTTAAACCATGGGTATCGTGTRCTGAGGAGTTTCCAACACAAAGAAAGATCAATTGAGAAGAGAAACTGATGGCTGCAGAGGAGAGCTGAGGGAGGGAGTGTATTCCTTAGGGGTGTGAGAGATGCACAGATAGGCTGGGATAGTGCTGGGTGGGAGCTGGGATTCAAGTACAGGCACTAAAAGTCCTGCTGAGTATTGAAAGGGAAARCTGAAAAAATGACCCCCAGGTCCCAGGTCYGTTCCCAGTTTTTCATGTCCAGGAGACATTGATGTGAACAACTTGAAATTCCCCTGGCACATCAGCCCTGCTATTGGGCTGATATTCTTTTCCTCTGCAGAGGCCATGAAGTGTGTGGCAGGTTTCTYATTGCTTTGTGATGTTGTCACTGAAACCCAGGCATTTGTCAAGTCCTGTAGAGAGGTATTCTGTGAGCCAGCTTCAGCAAGGCAGAGATCAAACTTGTCCTGAAGGTGTTTCATGGATTCAGGACAGGAGCTGAGACCTAATGGGACCGGTTCCTACAGTGCTTTCAGGCTGTCTGTGCCCTGAGAGGTTCTGAAAGGGGAAGGAGCTGGCTTTGAGCCARAAGCAATCTAAGGAAATAAAAAAGCAACTGGATGAATTAGATGGAATAAGTCACATAATTAGATAACTGGATACAGTCAGAGGTAATTCTAGAAGGTCAGTTTTTGACTGTGTACACCAAACATTAAATCTCCAATATCACAGCTTCATTCTGTAGTCAAAATACCAGTATCAACCCAGAACAAATCAGTGGGAAAAAYTCTCTATTCCCTCCTAAGGAATGAGGGCTGGGGGTTGTCATTTTTCACCCAGGGCAAACCAATTGCATTTACCCTTGGATGGAGCTGTAGATGAGGTATTTCTTTAATAGTGTATTGCTACTGATCTRTGGCCTCAGAAGGTATCCTCCATCTGGATGATTCATTCAGCTGAATTACTTATCCAGTCCTAGGATCTCTAGTAGAAAAGCAAGCAATTAACCTTTCCTAATAAGGGCCAGAAGTAGGCCTTAAGGAAGTTAAAATGAAGGAGGAAGCCGGTGTTTAGTTTCCAGAGCAAGTTTTAACACCAGCAGATGGTGCTAAAATGTCCATTAAAAGGAAAAAATGCCCAACAACCCAAACATCTCAAATTTCCTTAAAATCATAAACTGTCAGGGAAAGATAAATTGAGATACTTTAGCTAATTGCTGTGGAAAGTTGAATCTAAGGTGATGTTAGTCATCTTTTTACTTAGACTAGCATAACACACGTGAAGGTGTGTGTAGCCCTTATTTTCCAGTTTGCTTTCAAGATGGATCAATTTTCCTTGAGTCAGGTCTTTACCTTGAATAAGGCAACTCAAGTATTTCAGGAATTTTCATTCATAATCAAAGCAGAGATTAAAAGCTTTGTTGTATAATTTTGCTGATTAATTATAGGAATGATTTACAATTTTTAGATTAATTTTCACTCTGAACAACTATTTGAATCAACTGGGAGTTGTTTTTCAAAGGATATTGCTGAATAATTTTGTTAGTCACTAAAGAAAAAGTATGTGGGTTTTTTATATACAGAAATCACACAAAGAATAATCCTAAAAATACATTGTAAAGGAGTTGTATGGTTAAACGAAGGAAATTGGCATAGGAATGAAGAAATACTCTGTTCTAATTCAACACTGGTTTGAAGTTGGTAACTACTGAAGGCTGCTGGCCACTAAGAAGTGTGTTAGGAGGGTTTAGTGGGGCAACCTGCAGCCACCCCAGGCAGTCTGCAACCAGAACAAGAAATTAAAACCTTCTTGAAAGCTTCTGCAAAGGGGGAACACCGTGAAAATGGCTCTTTTCCTCTYAGATCTAAATGTAATATGGATTTGCACATGTGTGGTAGCAAAGAGAAAAATGGGGGGTGAGGAGTAGGTCACGGAGAGGAGGTGGTCTCAGAACTACCCAATAATTTAGGCAGTGCTCACTTCTCCTTGGATCATTGCTTGGATCTCACCTCCTCAGGTATGACTGTGGGATGTGTGTAATAATGGAAATGCAGGCATTAATAATGAGGGGGATTTAGGGTCAGCATTGGGCACATTTCTTTAAGCAGCACAAAGAAMCTCTGCTGGAATTTCTGAGCCTTCATGCTGCAGTAGAGGCCCAAGGCAACTGGCAGGCATTCCAAATGCCATATTCCAGCTTAAAGTGTACTGACCTGGGAGATTTGRGAGTTAAGGACTCTGCAACAAACTTGGTTTAAATTTAAAAGTCCTTGGCTTCACAATCATTGACTGTTCTATGTCTCATCAGTGGATGAAGAAACATGTAAGTACTGCAAGTCTAGARAACCTGTAAAGCCCATCCTACAAAATGACACCATCTTTTCTAAGKATCTAAAAGTTATTATCAGCAAGAKAAGCAATATAAAATTATTTSTAGCAGAATAATTTTGCCTAATGCATCCATGAGTGGTGAGCTCTATCCTGGTGTCTGTTACATGTACTTGCGACAGTTGTGTCTGAATGAGGGTTGAGAAACACCATCTAAATGTTCATTAATGGTGTGACCAGTTTGGATTGCACATCTGCACCCCCCTGCTACTCCCTTCAAGAATCATCCAGGTGACTGAGTAATGCAAGGTGTAGGTGTACACAGTGATGTATTATAATATCCTATTTAATTATTTTTTGGCAGGGATGCTSTGTAATTATTTACTGACCTGTAGAATTGGTCACTGAATGACTGTGAAATTCAGATTCTAAGCACCACTRTCATTTTGATAATTAGAGGCTCTGCCTTATGAGAATGTGTGCTCRTTAAGTTGTAATTTGCTTAAAAAAATAAATTAAAGACAGAGGTTATTTAGGAAGGAAGGCTTAAGACCAAGATTATATTCAAAGGAAATTAAAGACAGGAAGCCCCAGGGTATTCCAGCCCTGCCATGCAGCTCCTATTAACGAAAATGAAGTCTTACAAGCAGCACAAATAGTGGTGTCTGCCATAAGGCTGCCCAGCACTTTCTGTTACGAGGTCCTGTTTTCTATTGCTCGTGGCTTTGCCAAACTTAAATCATTCAGGCCAAAATTTTCCATGCCATCTGCCTTGGGCAAATATTTTTGAGAGTTTACTCTAAAATCCTCAACCATTTCTCCAACTAGAATTAGAAAAAAAAGAAATAGAATACATTATTTACCCATATTTACAGGGCTGTGTGTAGGTATGGATRTAAATATGGCCATGTGTATGTATAAAGAAATAGGATACTTGGTCTTTTTGAGAAATAGTGCTTCCATGGTCTGCAGTGAGGAAATGAGGACTTTGTTTTTGAACCTGAAAATGGACAATTTTAACATGCTCGGGGGGGACTAATATGAATTTTTAATTTTTTTTTTTTTTTTGGGAGGTGCCACTAGAGCACTCTGATATGGAATCAACTGACATGCAGCCCCTGTGGCAGACAGAGTGAGCATGGGCTGGAGAGGCCTCAGCAAGCAGTTGCATCCCTCTGGTTGCACTGTAGCTGTTCTAAGTCTGGTCAGAAGAGTGAAAAACAGGAATGGCTGGTACTCCTGAGCTCCCTGTGGTCCTCCTGGCTTGTGCTAAGGCACTGGAGAAGTGATGGTGTCTGCCTTGCTGCCTTAAAAAAGTCAAAGGACCGTGGGTGAGGTAAAGAATGTCAGGGCAAGAGGAGAGAGGTAAAGGAAAGAAAGAGAATWTAGGAAGGCAAGGGTATAAAAACAGTGGAAAAAAGAGTGAAAAATTGGAAAGGATGCTCTGGACACTGTGCCGAGAAACAGGGATAGAAGTGCTTTAAACCCACTACACCTCTGCACTTGAAGCCCAGACAGGAGATTTGTTTCTCATCTCTTTCTAGTGGCAAAGTCACGCAGAGTGTGTTCTGTATCCTGGGCAGGCCAACCATCTGGAGGGGTGGAATTCTGCCTCATGACATTTGATTTGCAGTGCAAGCATTTTAAAGGATTTATTCAAGTCCATATATACCCCTCTTCTCTCTACAAACTATTACAATAATCCTTACAATGTGAACTCAAAGGTCTTAGGATAGTTAATTAAGAAATTACACATTATTTGAATATCTTGTGGTGTGTAACTGTTCATTTATGTCCATGTGCCATTGACCTACAGCTCTCACCCCGTGCCTGTCACACCACGTTTCCATCTCATCACTGCCCTCTTCAGTGAGCTCCTTTGCTGCTCTCCTCCCCTCACACCCCCTGATTTTGCACGTTACTGTTTTGTTGCCCTTTGTAGGCCATTCCCCTCAAATCCTAGTTCCTACATTTGCACTTTCTATTGCACTCCGCTTTCCTTTTGCTCCTGTGAGGAGACACAGCATTCTCCTGTCACTAAAGGCTGGATTTGGTTTCTTTTTTCAGCCTGGCCATCTCTTGTGTAGCCTGGCACAGGCTGGCTCTGGGGAAATCTTTCTGCCTCTTCCATCAGGGCATGCAGACACCATGCCCTGTCCACCCACAAGAGCCCTCAGGTGCAAAGGTGTTTCTGGGCTCTTCTTGGCTCAGGTTTTACCAAAGCGGTGCCCTCCCCTCTGCCCTTGCTCTCGGCAGCCTCACCCAGTCCCTTCAAACTCTGCTACTGAGGTCATTTTCCTGGCTCTTCATCTTATTTCACACGTTCTGCCGTCTTGCTCTTCTCTCTTCCACTTGTTCTGTCTCGGCTGGTGCTGCATCATTTACAGCTATCTTCACTTTGCAGCAGTGCAAGCTTTCCCCACATGGGAGCCTGCTCCTGCAATCATTTCCATGCTTTCTCTCGCATTCTGAGGTGTCTAAAAAAACCTACAAAGCTCACAGTTCATTGTTTGAAACTTTTAAAATGACCTTGTATCAAAATTCCTGCTGAGCAATGCTGGCATGCCAAGCTACATGAGCATCTCTGTTCAGATTTCTGCTGCCTTGTCTTTCCATTCATACTTGTCACATTTTTTCCCCTTCATTCCTCTGTTTCCTGGAATTAACCCATATTATAAATTATGACCTGCRTTTTTTTAGCAATTTATATACAGATCTTACACAATATCTCTTCTTCCAGTCCTTGACTAGCCTCAGGCCATKATGATGTACAAAATTTTAGGAGTAATTTATATGACTTTGAAAAAACCCAAATAATACAGAAATTTGCCTTTTGAAAAATGAGTCTTAAAGGAGCCAGTGTGTTTCATCACAGTGGGACTATCACAGCAGTAGCACATTCTCATTTTATGTAATTAGGAGAAAATATCCTATGTTATTGTTGAGCATTGTAAATATTTCTGGAGATTTTTTTCTTTAAACTTACATTGTGTGTGTTGTCTTTGCAACAATCCTTTTTGCTATGGTAACAACTCTTTTATTGGAATCCAGAGCATGAACATGTAATGCTRCATCGACCCTTTTACTCCTGAGACAAATTAACTTTAGGAAGATTTGTTTTGGCCAAACTTTCAAGGAGGAAAAAAAGTGTAAAAATGTGCATTAATTGAAAAAAGTCTTGCTTTTAAACAATATTTCCCATTATTATTGCCATTATTGTCCTTTCATTAGAGCCTTAGGTTTGAAGTCATTAGCAATTGTTTTGTAAATCACAGGGTGGGGAAAATTATTTTGTTCCCATTATTTTATACTCATCATTTTGTACATCAGAAAGTAAGTGATTTCTTGAGTCAAATGCATAACAGCTGGATATTCTTGTACCTCCTCCCATTGAGAATCAACATCAGCTGTGGCTTTGTGCAGAGGCACAGAGTGGGATCAAGGCTATTTAGCATTTCCTTCAGCTGATATGAATATGTGATTATAATTAGGAGCTCCAGGGTCCATCAGTATATGTATGAGCCTGGAATTTAAGTTGTGTTTTGATGTATTATASCTCTCAGCTCCCTGGTGGGTAATAAACCTGCAAGCCAAGAAAAGCCAGAGGTGAGAACTCTGTSTGGAGGTGCTGCAGGGCTTCCCTGGAGGTCCTTCAAACGTGATTCATCAATGTTGAAATGCTTGCAGCTGAATTCTCAGCCCAGGCTCGGTTTCAGAAAGAAGAAACCTGCAGGCAAATTAGGCAATTGAATTGTCTACTCAGGGTGCCTGGTGTTTGACAGACTTCTAAAATTGGGATAACACTCCATACTGAGAGTCTGACTAGTCCTAACTCTGCTGTATGCAAGGACTCTTCAAGATCTTCSAAGTATCATCTTGTCCAAAGTCAATGGGAGACACTGTGTAGTGATTAAGGAAAGACAACAGTGTCTAGGGCTGTTCTCCTGGCACCGGGCTTCCAGATTGTTCCCTTCTCAGGCAGGATCTTGCATTTCTTGTGGGGGCTCAGCCCTCATTTGGAGCAGAAACTGTTGCGCCCCATAATACAGGTAAGGATTTGATTTTTTTTTTTAATAACACTGAAAGGTTTTATACATTAAATTCAGTATATTCTTTACCATTATCTGTGAACTAATAGTTACTAGACCCTTCATCCCTTTTAGGTACCTCTTGTTTTTACTACATAGTAACATAAATAATACAGAAAGAGGYTGAAATGGCTGGTTTTCACTCAGACAAAAATCCATGTGTGTCAGTGGGTTCAGATCTCATTACAAAAGTCTTCCCCTTCTCAGGTTTCCACAGGTTTGAAATKAATACCTTGATGGGATATCCAATCTCACAGGAGTTAGGAACTAGAACTTGCCTTCTATTGACCCTGCTTTGGTTGCCACAACTGCAACCTGCAACCTTTGCAGGAAGAATCTGCCTTCAGGTCGGTGTCAGCACTTGGTCCTCAGAGGGACCAGGAATCAGTTCTGGTTTGAGATATGCTGCTGGCCACAGAGCAAACTTTGGGTGAACGTGAGTTAATCATTTCATTGTACCTGTGGGCACTAGCCAAGATTTTCTGTGTGTTTTGGTGCCCAGGAKAAGGAGGCTACATCGATCAAATAAATTTTGCACTAATTTATGAAGTGACTGATTAGTATGTAAGCTGACCTGAAGCAGCATTCCTGGTGACCCCACTCTTYCAGCCACAGTGCCAGAATGGTTGGGATGGAACTGTACCATCATTGGATGTGAACAYCAGCCAGGGCCTAGGGCACAAGTGACCCCTCACAGATTCAGAGATTGTCTTTCTGCCGCAGCCCCTTTGATCTTGTGGCCATGGTGAGCGACAGCTTCCCTGAATGAGACTTATCTACCTGTGGAGAAGGGGCTATTAAAGGAATAACCTTTCATATCCACTTGAAGAAAGGAATTTCACAAATGCCAAAAAAAAAAAAAAAAAAAAGTATGTGTAAATGAATGTGTGCTAATGGGAACTGTCATCAGGGGAATCTTGTGCAATTCCCAAACGGATGCAAGATGTTGTGGATAACCAAGAAGGTCCAGCTCTGGAAATAAATTAAAGCACCCAGAATGGAAAATTTATGTTTACCACACATGCAAGAAAAAGCTTCAACTTCTTATATGAAAGAAGGAACACGCTTCTTTCTTTTGAGATTCTTGCATTTTCTATAGGGCAGAAAACTTAGTAACTTTGGAATGATCTCCAGGTGCCATATTAATATATATCAAAGCATACAATACAAATTTAGAGGAATGCCAGAACATAGCAATCCCACTTATTCATAGTTAAAGAAAAAAAAAAAAGAGAGGAATTCGATGGTTGTTTTAGATTTATACCACTCTTTCCCCTCTGGTAGTCTTGGTTTCCTTCCACTTGGATGTTTAGGTACAAAGCTACATCAGATTCTCATGTGAGCACTTCAGAGCCTTGCCTGAGGAAYTKAAAATGCACCAAAGTGTCAGGGAAYAAGGGCTAGTTAATATCCAGTGAAGAGGCCAGGTGGGACAAGGACTTTTGGAAAGGTACTGAAGGATGTGAGTTCTGGAGTTTCATTCTTCTGTTCTTACCCATCTGAATAATAAAAAGAGAGAGGTTTTAAATGCAGCCCAGAACAGAAAGGGCCGAGGATGCTGTGCTCTGACTTGCACCGTGCTGGAAGAGCACCCGTGAAGGGWACGGTACTGAAGGTCAGCAYTGGAATGTGTTTGGGGAAGGATGGRAGTRCTCAACACCAGCAGTGTTCCTTGGCCAGCCCGTGYAGGGGAGCTGGGAGCTCAGCTGGAGTCTGGGGGCTCTGAGGATGTGCCCAGGCTGATGTGGCTCCCCAGCACAGCTCCATGCCAGAGGGACACAGGGCACAGGAGCATGGGTGGGTACCATAGGAGAGTGGGGCTGACTTTGATGGATGCTCAATAAAACCTCAGGTCAAACCTCACTCACTGTTGGTSCCTCACTTGTTCCTCTTCTCAGTAAACAGCCCCATCCTGCAGCAGCAACAAATTATGAGAGAACCAACCTTTTAACAGCACTGGCTGGATGTAGGAATTGAGGAAATTGTGCTGGTTTAATCTAGGGGACTGAATGAGGGTGTCTGTAACAAAGAAAGGGCTCAGCTCAGGACTGTGCAAATAGGAATTTTGATGTTAGGCTCCCAGACTTCACAGTTCTGACTATTTATGCCATCAACGAGGTAGAGATACCATTATAATTTAAATTTTATTCTTAGATGTTAAAAAATAAATTGTTGATTTCTTATAGTTTTGGTGTTTATATATTGCAGTTACCTAAGAAAATGAGGCAAATTATCCATATTTGGCAKCCCCAATATATAACTTTTCTTATTTCTTTATTTTTTCTATCCTAATTCTATTTAATGAYAAGATTTTTTGAAATGATGCAGTAATTACCTGGTCCTGTGTGTTATGTAGAAGGATGTTGAGAGAYATGTGATTATAAAATCCAGGGTGCTGTGTGCTGACATTTATGGCTTTCTCTCTCAGCATTAGCATGAAAAGATGCTAAATTTTCTCAAGCAAAAATGTAGCTGGAAGGTTTCTGGTAAAAAGCAATTTGCATTTTTGGACAACAAACAGAAAAAAGGGCAGATACAATTTTCCAACACCTGCTCTGGTTTTTAACTTCTTCCATTGAATTTCTTTATTGTTCAGTACTGGTTTTCTGCCTTTCCCTGGAATGCYTAAAATTGGTTTCTGACAGAAATAAAGTATTAGAATAATTGGATTCTGTCCTTTYTCATTATATCATTTTATGTTTCCTTCAACATGGAATCCATAGAAAAGATGTTTCTAACATTTCCTGAAAAATGTCTTTYAGCATAAGCTTTTTCCATCTGCTTTTGGAAAATCAGAATATTTTATAATTATACAGTCATCTTGCTCAAGTTACTTGTTTTCTATTAAAACATTTTGTACTGTTAGAGGTGTCATCTCAGATAGATTTAGRAAAAGTTGGAATTGAAATTTACCTTTGTCTCTAAAAACTGCTCATAGAAAAAGATAACTGGACAGACTTGTGTTTTTGAGAATGATGTCCGAATTTCTTTCTAGATAGCAATTACTTATTAGCTTATGATGGATTTACATAATTCAACTTAAATATTGGGCAATAGAAGCCTTTGCTAACTGTTGCCTAACTCTGGTTTAATGGATAAAACCTCCACTATTTTATCAAAACTGTTTTTCCAGCTTGGAGCTGATACACTTGAAATACCTTTGGACTGTTAGGTGAGAGTTTCATAGAATCCCAGAATGGCTTGGGTTAGAAGGGACCTTAAAACCCATCCCATTCCTTGCCCTCTCATGGGCAGGAACACCTCCCACTGTCCCAGGCTGCTCCCAGCCCCAATGTCCAGCCTGGCCTTGGACACTGCCAGGGATCCAGGGGCAGCCACAGCTTCTCTGGGCACCCTGTGCCAGGGCCTCTCCATCCTCGCAGGGAACAATTTTTTCCTAACCTAAAGGTTGCCATGAGTAAGGGTGCAGTTAAAATGAAACAGTCAACCAACATGGTAATTAGAAYCTGTTAAGATATTTGAGACTGAGATAAATTTGGGGGTAATTGACTAAATCTAATGTACTTTTTCAATTTTTAACTTTAATGATAGTTGGAATTTGGGAAKGAATGAAGAAACCCATAGCTATAAAATGTATACAATTTTTTACAAATCATCTGAACTGAGAAAAAAGAAAAATTAAGTAGCTCATTTGAGACTTCTCAGAAATAATCCTCACCCTGCTGTGCTTTGCTTGCTCTTCTTACCCAGCTTCTCCATAAACACCCTGAAAGGATGAGCACATGGAGCAGAGGCAGCTCTGCCCTTCCCTGGGCTGTGCTGGGCACATTTTGGGGCCGGGCGAAGGCGCTGTGGGATGTCCTGTGGAGCCCAGCAGGGAGCACTGCACTGACAGCGCCCAAATCCCAGCGGGCACGCCGGGAATCGCGGCTCCTTCCCCGGGGCTCTGACTCAGAGCGCAGCTGCTGCCTGAACCGCTTACAGTAGGGCACGGGCAGGTTAAGAAAACACTGACTTATGTCTGAAAATGGTTCGAGGGTCAGCTGCTACCAAGACATGAAAAACTTGCTCTGCAGAAGTGGTCGTGTCTGCAGGAAAATCCTGCAGTACCGTGCCAGGAGTTCTGTGAATTATTAGGTTTGCAGTATGTAAACAATATATTTGAACTTAGTTTATGTATATATGGCTCACTCCTGGAAGAAGCCATGACTCCCACTGGCTCCAGTGAATGCTGCAAGTGCACAGTCTGGGTGTGTGATATGCTYCATAAATGCTGTGCTCAAAGGAGAGTGAAGCTCTGCATTAACCCTTCTGAACCCAGAATTCCTGCAAAAGCACTCCTGCTTTCTTCTCTCAGGCATTTGTTAGGTGTCATCACGCTTTGCATCATTCCAGAACAGTTTTTGTATGTACAGAAGCCTCATGYGTATGATACATTTAATCCAGTGTTGCATTTAACTGTGTGTGAATATGCAAATCATGTGCTTGTCCAGGAAGCTGTATCAACAATTCTTCTATTACACACAGACAAGTTGTGTAACGGAAGCAAAAATCTACATATTTGACAATTAAATTGGATTAGATCCCTGAGAGCTAAAGAACAGTTACTGTGTTTTGGTTTTAGGGAAAGTCACCTTTTCATGGGCCTTATGAAATCAGCTGGTACTGGCTGATGGTTGTCTTGGTGTGACAGATGTGTTCAAGGGAAAGGGGCATGTGCCTATCCTTTCACATTCTAGCCTGGAAACAGAAAAGCAGTAGTCTGGTCCATGTGCTGATATCCCACATGTGTGGTATGTTCAGATTTTGGCAAATCTATTTTGTTTTCATATGCCTTCTTTTTCTTTTATTGTAGAAGAACATGTTAAAGAACCATGTTATTGTTTTGTTATGGAGAGGAACACTGTACTTAACAAAGAGTATAAAATATGAGAGGCTAAAATGGGGGCTGAAGTTAGAGGCCCACATAAAGATTGCCTTGCCATGCTCTGTTCTTACACATTTTTCCCTGTAATATTTAAGGTTTCAGAACACAGGATAGGGAATGAAGCCTCCAGGTCAGGTGCTTAAACACCCTTGCTTGTCCCCAGGCAGAGACAGTAATCAAACTGCCCAAACAAAGTGTTCACAGACTTCTAAGGATAACAGTTGTTTCCCTCCTCTCTCCTCCCTTGGATCAATATCCAAAGCCTTCTTCCTTTCTTATGAAGCTTGAAGCTATTTTAGGAACATTCTTTACGTTCTGGGTCAAAACAGAATCTTCTTGAAAACTATTAATTCGTGGATGAGCGTCTGTGCTGTTGTTTTTCTTTTATTTTTTTCCCTAAACATCCATTAGTCAAGAACCCTGATATCTTTCTCTTCTTACCTGAACTGCTTTGCAAAGTGTTGATTTTCCTGCACTATTCACAAGCTATAGGAAGGCTCTTGGCTGAGTCTGCTCAGAGCCAGCAGACTTATTTGTGTCRTTTATTTTTTTCTCCAATGGCCATGGTTCCAATCAATAAAATGACACAAGAACATAAGTGAAGATGGAGAAGGGCAGTTCTGTGGATATATCTCAGAGCAGATAACATTATTTTGAATATTTGATATCCAGACCTAATCACCAGGGCTGGCTATCTTTCTTCAGCTGCCTTTGTCCAGGCAGCAGAGATTCATGGYTCTGAGGGTGCATTCTGCCTAAAATTCGCTGGCTCTGCTGAGATATTTCATTGCTTGGCTGATGCTGGTGGATGATTCCCATGCCTGAAACTAAGGAAGAGTAAAAGGAAAGGCTTTTAAAAGTTTTGCTAGACTGGAGTCTTGGTGTATGAAAATATAGGAAGCCAAATAACAATAACAGAACACACAAGTCCTCACTATTCAGAGTGGAATGACCCGGAGAGAGTAGAAAACATGTATCTCAATGGCCCAATGGGAACTCAGACAAAGGAACTGAGGCATTTCTCTTATGAAAATAAAGACAGACAATGCTGGTTTGTACAAGAGTGATGATTACAGAACTAGTGATATTGATGGGATTTTTTTCTGTAGGTGTAGTGTGGCTGCATTTCCTGGTACAGGGAGGAACATGAATAATTAGATTTAATAGCAATTAGGTTCAATGTTCTGTATTATCTGAACATTTTTAGAACCAGAATTGGAGGTAAGATAAAGATAATCCTCTGTGGAAATGTTTTACAGATAGTGTTTATAGGGGTGAATAAAAATAAATAAAAGCAGCAGAGATGGTAAGATTTCCTAATGCTCTTTCMCCTCAACTGAATCCATACTTGTCAGGGAAAATAGGGCTTAAAAAGGAAACCCTCTGGAAAAGTTTGAGAGCTGCTACTTTAATCTTCACCTTTGAGAAGTTTCAAATATCAAGAGCAGAGAGAGAGGCTGAGTCTCTAATTAGTGAGGGAGGCAGGTAGGACATTAATTGATTTGCTATGCTACTTCTTTGACCTGAGCTGTGTTTGAGAACAATAGAGGAGCTGTAATGTTCCCCAACGACAGAGCAGAGCTTTTATGTAACAGCAACTTGGAGACCTTTGATCACAATTGGGGCTGTAGATCTGTAATTTTTATAATAGTACTTTTTGCTACATGTATTTTATTTTTAGTCATTTATTCTTTACTTGGGAACCAGCTTCTCAGACTTTGGGCTACTTTCTCATTTTACACAGTGTTTGGAAAGTCCTGAAATCAATATCCCTCTTTTCATAATGGCATAGTACAACTCTAGTAATGTTTATGAGGAAGTAGGATAGTCTGGCTTTATGTATGATCAGGTCATTATAATGGTAAAAAAAAAGAAAAGAGAGGAGAGAAGGTGCAGAAAGACAGAGGAAGGATTACTTTTTATCTGTCCTGGATTGTCATCTAGGGTCAAACTTACTGTTTKTCTGTGTCATGGCACCACAGTCCCAAATTTCACAGGGAAATACGATATTGTCACTGCATAGTCCTTCAAAAGTTGCCTTCAGTAAAGGTGTTTAATAGTGCAAAGAGTTTTATCAATGTTTTAAAATGGAAGAAACATTTAATTTCAAGAGAAACATGAAAATAATGCTATAAAAGCAATGTTCATATTGTGACAATTTGATATAAAAAACTATTGGCTTACAGAAATGTGTGGACTTAGGAATAGTKTAATCAGTTTGTTGTGAAGGAGAAGGAATAACAAAAAGGGTGTCTCAACACTTATATAGCCCCAGAGCAGAAGAATTGACTGAGAATTTAATGAAAATGGGCATCACAAACAYGCAAACATCAGAGGTCTCAAACAGGAAAGGGCTAAGAGTTTTTATTTGCAAACAAAAGATCCCTGACACTGAAGATAACTCCTTTTAACCTTTTTTTTTCAGAAAAGGACTGCTTTCCCTACTCTCTGCAGCCAGTTTTAAAGAGATCAGGCAATTAGCCAGAGTTCCAGATAAAAATTAGTTTTCTGTTTGTCAGGATTCCCTGTGTAGCCAAAAAGGAAAGCCTACAGAGAGATGGCTGAGATATTTGAGATATYGTGCCCTGGTTGGATGAAATGGCCTTTTCAAGTGCTGGTCCAACATCACAATCCAATGGCAACAGAAGGATCTTGGATCTCAATTAGGCTGTGGATGGAAAACAACATAATTGCATGGTAAAATAATTCAAGTAAACATTGTTATCTGGGCATGTCACTTTGGACGGGACTTCACCTGAAACAAAGAAAACCATTTTTTTTTTGGCAGAAGAATGCCTAGATAGGGAAATGGWCTTGTTTATTTGTAATGATTTAACTCAACATCTCTGCAATGGATAACATTTTAGCTGTGGGACAAGTCTATATATCAAAGCAAAGTGTTGCCTTTCCTGAAAGGAGCACTTCTTGGCTGTGGCCAGAGGACTCTATGTGCTTAGGAGCCTCAAGACATTTTGTTTTGTATGGGGTGGATGGTCTGGACATGATATCACTTCTTTATTCCCCTCTACCTTGAGCTATGCTTGTGCTTGTCATTGTACAAGATTATGTCAATTAGCAGTTTGGGATACCATGCACAGAATTAGGGAATTCCCTACTTCATTTTAGTACATGAAGGTCTGAGTGAAAGAATGAAGTTTAGGTTTTCCAGAGAACAAAATGTTTTATTTGTTTAGAAAGTGGCATTCTCTTTCATGGTCCTCTGGGTAGTAGAATAGAAAAGAATACATGTGGGTGGGAAGAATATCCAATCCTGCTCTGGAAAAARACCTCTTCAGCCAAAGTAAGTATTTGACTGTTTTGCAAGATAATGTCTAGCATGATGTAAGGCCAGACACCTGGTGCAGACTCATCACCATTGGTTTCAGCTTTTCATCATGACTAACAAAAATTAGGCAACATATTCCAAAAACAAAACAAAGCAAAAGCAAAAAAGAAAAGAACTGTAGGCCAGATGGTTTTTGAGAACTGTCTAAAGTGGGAGGTGAAGCAAGCATTTGACAAGAATGCACAGGGAAAGGATTAATCATCACTTCATGTTCCATGTCCGAAACAGTTGTATCTTTGTTATCTGTGATGCCTGATTTTGGGTAAGACAACAGGCATTCCTTTCCAGAGACACTCAACTGTCCTTCTGAAGGAAAAGTGGCATTGGGCAGATGCAAATAGCCTGCATAACTCGAATATCCCCATCACAAAAGTCATTAYGTTTATTTACAGAATTTCATCACAAACAACCACTATGGTATGCAAAAGTTAACAGATGAACTGTCTGAAATGCAGAATAGCACATATTTAAATAGTTACAAATATTTGATGTCACATTAAAGGCTATTTGTGTTTGTTTATTTGCTATAGGAGTCATGGAACATCCTGGGAACACGCAGGTTTGTAAATTGTGTCAAGGTGGGGCTGCAGGGGTTGCAGAAAGCACCTTCAGACAGCACCTGCTTCTTCTGAACATTTTATCTGTGTGCATGAAMTGGCCTGGAGTGATGTGAGTGTCTGAAGCCATCCCTGTCTGTTTCCACATACCCAGAGCTAAATACCTGCAGCAGGTTGGGTGCAAGTGATTTACAAATGGAGCATTGCACTTGTAAGRGCACTCATGGACTCCTTGAAGAACATTTGTTGTGTAGATCAGAGAGCAAACACTGGGACAGAAGAACAARCAAGGGGGTAGAGGTGTAGGAAATCATAAATATGTTCCTGTTAGCCTTTTCATTCATCTAAATGTAACATGTTGAATATGTTGAATTTTGTATTTTAATGTCAATGTTAAGTATAGTATACAAAACTATTCCAGCTTTACAATTGAATTCCAAAAGCATTGATCAAAGTTCTACTGCATAGCTAATAACTGTTTGCATATAACCTGGTATAGGCTATAGGACTTTTTAATAAGAATATCTTTGTTAAAGAATGTCCTTTTATGGCAGTTTCTTCTAAGGACCTGACTGGTGGTTATTTTAGTGCACAAAGTGAATTCTTAACTCACATACATACACGTGGCTATAAGTGGTTCCTGATACACACACAAACATTCTTGATTTCTCTCTCTCTATATATATACGTAAGTCATATGTAAGTACATTTGACACAAGTATAAATGTCTGAATTTATTAATATTATCTGATTAATATTATCTTGTAATATCCCATGACTATTTGATATATTAAAGCTTGTGATATGTAGGCTGTTAACAGCATTACAAAAGCAAGCTTCTTTTGAYTTTTTTTTCATTACTCTCAGGGCTATCAACCCTCATTTCACATCCTGTTTTGTGAAAAGAGAGGCCAGTTTCAACAGGTTTGGATTTCACTTTTGGGAGAGAGAAGAATTAGTAGTTCAGGACAGCTCAGATAAGCCTGACCTTAACTGACACAGTGTATGTTAGTTTGTGCTCAGTGAAGGAGAAAGAGGGAGAAGCAGCATTGCCAAGAACTTAAAAATCATGAAGATTTCGGTTTAAATTTTTTACAGATGATTTAAAAGACATACAGATTTTTACAGTTAAGTATATTTTGTCTCAGTGACCTCACATCAGATGTGAGAAGCTATCAGGACTGGGCAATCCCGTATGCCATGAGCACAGCCCCTTCTGAGGGGACACTTCCATGTGTGGGTTTGGATTCTGACCCCTCCAAYTCCTGTCACTTTCTTGGCACTCAGATGGTGACACTGGATGGCTCAGCCTTGGCTTAAATAACTTGGGTTTCCCTATTCCATCTTTCTGGATTAAATGGGGCTTGCAATTGCTGACCATTTTTTTTTTCTCCTGCTGTATTTATTTTTGCTGCTCAAATAACTTTGAGAGTAAGAAACTCCCAAATGATCTCTATATATAAGTTCCTCACAGGTGTGTTTTGCAGTGGCATATGAGTTGTCTTTGTTCCTCTAGGCTGGTTCTGTGCCTCCAAAACTGGAATAAACAAGGAATATGACAGCTGCTAATTTCAGAAAAACTCCCCCAAAGAAAACATTTTTTCCTGATATCTGCTAATTAAAAATTCATGTCTTAGGGTTTATTTCCATTCTAATTCTCTCCTGAGGTTCAAAAATGCTTTATTTCTTAGTAATGTAGTTCTCGGCAGTGGTATCATTGATGAGATACTTGGATCTTTTGTATGCAGCTTTAGTCTTGGTCCTAATTCTGTCATGGAGCATTAGGTGCTCATGGAAGGAGCAGATAAACACACTGCAGGCAGCAGCAGCAGCACATGCTCCYGGTGCTATCCAGCCAACATTCCTCAACTCTGACCCGAGGACCACCTCTGGAGATAAGAGTCCTTTCTTATCAGTGAGTACTCGCTTTCTCTGCCAAGACTGTCAGCAAAAAACGGACAGAGCCAGCAGCGTGGTTTTACAGCAGGGGTTGTTCACCAGAACCGCTCTGCGATCACTACAGTGATTTCATATCCACCACTGCAAGATTTATACTGTAACATATTCACGTTCCCATTTCACCTAGAGCTTGAACCCTGCAGATCTGGCAAATGGCCAGTTCTGTAACTCATTTGTTTTCTCCGGAGCTGGCATTTATGTGTTTCTATCTGAAGTGCATCAGGAATTGCACGCACACTGCTACGCTCTGCAAACCAGGAGGTGTTGTTACCTCTTTAAAGATGAAACCTTAGAACTGTTGAATATTTTGTAAAAGTCATACATTTTAATTTTTATCTCTACTCTTACCTACTCTTGGTGTAAGCAGTCATGTCATGAMATTTTAAATATCCTTCGTGTGAATATTTGCTAAATCACAGATTTTTTCTTTTTCTTCGCAGAGAGCTGACATGGCAATTGCTGATTTTCCGTTCTGAAAAGTCACTGCCTTATAATCAGAGGGAGGGCTGATAGACCAGTTGTCTTAAAAGTTTTGGTCCTGCAGACTTGCCTGTCTGCTGTTCAGTGGCAACATAAAATAGCAACACAAAACAGCAACACAGGTTCTTAGAGTGCCAAATCATCTTGAATAACTCTGCATTCAGTTTTCCATAATGTGCATGAAAAGATTAAAAATTAGTTGATAATTTATCAGTCATGACTTTCCAGTCATATCATTTTCCTAGGATGACCTTAAAGCATTTTATAATTTTCTTTCATGTATCTGAGTATAAAACTGTGCTCATGTGTCATTTCACACTCCTCAGCTGAGGAGGGTCCAAATTTTGGCAGAACTGGGTGTTGACATCTTTATGGATGGAAAATTTTGGTTTTATATTAAATCAATAACTCTACAAAATGTGATACTGGGATTTTGGGATCTAATCTCCTGGAAAACAATGGGTGAGGCTCAGCTCTGTTCTTGTCTCTTTGAGAGACAGGTTGACACCAGGGGCACATGCAAGTGCTGTTTAGTTGTTTGCTTGAAACTGGAAGTCTGAAAAATGTTTTTAGCTAGGCTCCAGCATATGTATTTATAGAATATCCAGATTCTCTTTATACTTTATTTTTAAAGTAAGATTTTAAAAAGCCTGAAACGTTAAATGTCTTTCTCTTGGAATAAATCATTATGGAATATTTATTTTTCTTGTTGTACAATATTTATTGTCTTACAGCCTGCATCTACAGTCTCACACCGTAGAGCAAAGAAATCCTGATTAAATCTGACAATTTCACTATTGCTATGAGAACGTGATSGGCTGTTTTCTGTTTCCCCAGGAGCTTGTTAGAATTTACCTAGGAAGTTGTGGGAGTGCTTCAGGTTTGGACCTCTCTATATGTGACCTGTCTGTGTATTTTACAGAAAATGTTCATCCTCATTTCCTTGGCAATGATCTTTGCCTTGCTCCTCTTCTGCATGAATGGATGTTTCACTGTATACAACTGGAGATTACTTGATTSAAACAGCAGCCACCTTTGCACCCTCTGTGGGCCAAAATCTTGTGGGGTCTATTTTCAGGATCCTACTATGAGGCAGAGCAGGTCTGTAGCCTCATTGTGCTGTGGAACAGGGAATTCCACAGAGCCTGAGGTCACGCAGCTTTGCAGGATTCTTCTTAATGCTCCATGACACTTTGGATCCAAAAGCAGTAAATCCCAAGTTTCCCCCTCCTGGGCATTACAGCTGATATCTTAATCTACCAACACTAAGAAAATTCTTTTTTATCTCTTTGTTTATAACACATCTTTTATTTATAACAGAAAAATACAAAAGGAAGTCCCACAAGCTTTTAATTTAATTTTTTAAAACAAAATGAGCTGTCCTGTCTACAGTCAGCATTGTCAAGACAATTCTATCTTGAATACTTTCTGTCTTAAAAATATTCTGCCCAGAATATATGTTTAAAAATTTTGATTATTTTAAAATAATAGGCATCTGTTGTTGAATATATTGAGATGAACAGGGAAAATTTTTCCAGCTAATTACAGTGTTAGCACTTATGTCACATTCCAGATTTATTCCCTCACTTGGGAGACAGACAAATAGAGATTCTCCTTCTACTGCAAAGGGAAGGGCAGAGGTGGAATAACAAAGTAGAGCCAGGTTTTGGAGTGAGCAGTTCACAGCTCAAAGTTCTGTGCTCAGATCAATACACACTCTTACAGTAGCAGACGCTGGTTCATTCAGCCCTCCAGAAATCTAATCATTTTAGGATTTCCAGTGTCCAAGTTCACAGTAACATTAATTATCATGCAGAAGTCTGTCTATTTCAAGACAATTAAGAGATATGAAGAGAATTGGTGGAAGAGTGAATCAGGGGTCATAGTCTAGTTCAGTATACAGCCAAGCAGTGCTCGATCTGACAAATGAAAACAAAATACAAAGCTCAAGAGAAGCCAAACAATGTCTTAATAAATAATTAGAGTTTTTGTGTTTCAGGGAGCTGGGTTTTCTTGGCGACAGCAGGCAGCAGTAGTTTCTGAACAAACAAGATTGAAATTCATGTCTCAGTGAGGCAGTGCTGGGAGCCTGTTTGTCGTGCTGCTCTGAGGCCGCTTCCGACGCTCCGTGCCAGCTGAATTTCCTCCTGTGCTGGAGGTGGGCAGGGATGTGGTGCATTCACAAGATGTGCCTCAGCTGAGATCGTTCTGTGCTSCAAAGGCACCATGGGCAGGGATGAGGGGGTGGGACACTGCCAGGGATGTCTGTTTGGAGCTGATGAGGAGATGTGGAGATGTACCTGTGCTCTGGAGTCCAGGTGTGCTGAGCTCCTGCACCCAGCCATGGTCAGGGGGTCCCGGCAGGTTCAGCAGTTGTAAGAACGAACAAACCAACACAAACCGAGGCCTGCAGGTAACAGCRTTCTGCAGGTGTGACTTACAGGTGCATGCACAGTTAGTCCTGTTTGATATCAGGAATAAATGCATTTGTACAAGAGGCCAACCCTGGGAAACATCTYCATAACCAGCAGCCAGTTCCTGCTCACAGAACGGCTTTGCCACACCAAAAATACCTTTGCCAGGCATTAACTGGTAGCACCTATAAAATGGAAATCTGAGGGACAGGAAGCAGGCAGGGTTGCCTCTGTCCTCATTGGGTGTGCTGGTGGGGAGCCCAGGCTCTGAGTTATTGTCCTTTCCCATTCCCCGTGGGATGTTCCTCCCTACTCACTGCAGCACATGCAGGGCTGGGTATGAGCAGCCAGAGAGGCTCTGGAGCAATTGGCCATGAGGGGAGCAGGGTTCACCCTTCTCTGCACTTGCTGCCTCAGCCAAATGCCCCCTTATTCCCCCCCGGCCTTAAAACAGAGGATCCTCCTTTTTTCCCTCAGCTGCCAGGGAAAGAAAAGAACAGGTACAAAATGAACACTTTCACCTTTCCTCCATCTGTCTGGCACCATCCTTTTCTCCCCTTTAGCCTCAAGGAGATTATGGTGGCACTGAATGCCATCACTACTGGTGCCCTGCTCACATTAAAAGGTTTGTAGCTTTAAGAGAGTGTTTGCTGTGATTAGGAGGGAATGTACAAAACCTGGTTCCAATGAGCTTGATTAGTGCCAAAGCCTGATTGGAGAGGTATAGATGTTGTCTCCTACTCTTCCTGTCTGTTTGAAGGTAGTGTCGCTTTGGTGGAGAGAGCTAGTGGACACAACTTGAGGTGTGTGAGTACAACCCTCAGCTGGGGACTGGGAGGAAAAATGTAGCTAGGGGTGGGCTCACGCTATTGCTGATTCAGTTGGACCTGATACACAGGGTACAGTTAATGCTGAAGTGCTTGRAGTTATTGGAGCAGAGCTGGGAGAGCTGGTGGCTCTAGGAGGAGAACCTTGAATTGTGAAAGAGAGAAGGTTCTCTGGACCTGGGATAATTTGAGATTTCTAGGGAGGATCTTGCCAGCTGAGCTAGAGAGTCTTGGTTCCTGCTGGTGTGGCTCAGCCTTGCTAGGAAGACACTTCAATGTGTGTTTAAGTAAGAAGAAAATGGACAGAACAAGTGGAAAATAACAGTATATCTCCAAGAAAATTCCAGTGGCCAGGAGCTGCTAGCTGGCTCCAGCTGGAAAGTCTGGGCTGTTCTAAATGATCTGCATKTTGGAGGTGAGGGAGAGGGGTACAAGTGTATACTCAGGGTGTGAGGAATTAAAGGGCAGCACAGCTGYTAGAAAATTGAAGTTGATGTATTTGCCTCTCTAAATGCAGCATGTTTGCCAGAACTCTGCAGTTGGATTAAACTCGAAGCATATGTTCTCTGACTTCAGAGTTATCCCACACTGGGATGCATCCATCACTCTTGCTCTCTCCTCAGCAAAACAGCTGAATTTCTGGAAATGAGCAGAGGTGCCCATCCAAAGTCCAGCAATCCTTGCACCACTTCCTGTTCATGCCTTAGACTCCCTTTTCTCCTTTGTCCACTTGTTTCCCTATACAAGTTCTTCTTAATTTCCTTTGCTTTCTGGTGTCTTGATTTCTAAGCTCTCTTCCTTAAATTTTTGCCCCTCTTTTAGTGTTAAGGTGTGATTATGTCACTTGTTCAATAATTTTCCAGGTAAAGTAAGTTGTTGTTCTTGCTTTTGCTTCCTTAATGTTTTGGAGAGGCTCCTTAGAAGCCCCCCCAAAATAAATCCAAGTCTCTGTTTTCACATGAAAAAAAATCAATAGTAATAGGCTTCTGGTTTCCTGAGATTATTTATATTTATTGTTATCAATACCTCTCCAGTGTTTCCTTGCTATTTTCAGTCTTGTTTAGATTGTAAATAAATTGGATCAGGGTCTTGTTTCTTTTACTACAATTATTGAAAAAATAGGACAATTAAATTTTGACTTGTATTTAAGGCTCGCAGAAAATCCTAAGGTGCTGATAACAAACTAATTTAGCAGAGTGAAAATCAACTTTCTGTGTGGGGTATTTTTTACAGTCACTGTGAATCCCTTAAAAATATGAATATTTTCCAGTGAAACATGCAACATACCAATGACTTCAAGTTGTCCACTTATCTTTGTAACTGGCATGAAATTCAGGGTGGCTGGGAGTCAAAGTCCTGTCTCTTTGGCTTTGTGTGAGTTCTGCTGATTACCTGCCTCATGAAATAAATATGCAGGATGAGCTTTTTGTCATCCTGCAACTACATTTTGTTGTGAAACCTCTCCCTGGGAAAGTGGGTTGGAAACATTTAGGTRGAGGTTTTTGTTTCAGTATAGATTTGTAGTTTTGTGAAAACATAAGAATGTTATAGGAGGGGATGAGTTTGAATAAATTTACAAGCTGTAAAGTAATTTGGTGAAAAAGTATATTAAAAAGTCCATGATCATTCTAGCTTTATCCAGAGTAACACTTCAGGCTTTCTTCTTGCAAGTGATGATAATTGGCACTAAGGCAATTAAAGAGAATATGCTCTTTATGTTGCAGTGTTTTTGCCATTTTTGTTTGAGTCGCTTTTGTTATAATAAAACTTGAGGATTTGATTTTTCTTTTYAAGTAAGAAGAGCTTTAATTCTGCTACTTACTAGAACTGTAGCTTATGAATTCTACTGGACAAAGCTGTGAAAAGTAGATTTGCTGCAGTTACAGGAATWTACTCATGTCAATACAGAGCTTATTGTGCCAATGGCAAACTGCCAGGAACATTGATTTTTCATCTCTGTTCTTGCCTTGATTTAATTTTCTCAGACCAGTTTTATTCATCTGCGCCTTTTTTCCAAACCTGCTGTACCCAAGCTGTCTCTCTCTGACCTTGTGGATTTGGGTGAGGCCCCACTCCCAGGGTCCTGCCTTCCAGGATTGCTGTTGTTTTAGATGCCAGCTTCAGTTCAGGAGGTGAATTCTTTCTGTAGAGATCCTAAAGGAAGGGCAGGATTTTGCAGCAAACTGGGAGCTATTTCCATGTTCTGACCATGGGATAATGGCTGCTAGGATAGGTCATATATGGCATGTTGAATGTGAAGATTGATATTTATGACCCTCCCCCTCAGGTATTCAACATTTCCTATCATAGGRAGGCTTTAGATCCAAGAGAAGATGATGCCTAATTAGGAATTAGTTGTTACTAAATTTAGACCGATGGAGGAAAATCGTAATTAAAATTGGTATTAAAAGTTTAACAAGTCCAACACACTAGTTAGGATACTGAATTCCCTGGGGACTGGTTGCCAGGGATGGGGTGTGAGCCTCTGGGATTTGCCCACAGGAGGTGGAGAGGAACAAAAAGACAGCAAAAAACTGTGAGAAACAGTCCTGAGCATGGCCCAGTGAGATAATGGCTAAAGGACTCCACAAGATGCAGGGAAGAAAGCAAACTGGAAATTGTGCATGATTAATCTTCTTGCTGTTTTCTCACTGTGTTGTGGAAACCTAAGTTTATAATCTGARTTGTGCCAAAGGAGTATCTGGTTTGTATTATCAATCTTGTCTCCATGTGGAAACAAGTCAGATCAAATGTCAAGATTTCTTATTCTTTTAAGTGCCATTGTGTTTTACTGCATCTTTTGATATCTCTCATAATGATTTTCTTTTTATTCATCATGAATGATTAATTCACTAGGCAGCTGGCCTCTCTCGAGTATTGCAGGGCTCTAAATTGCTTATTTTGCCAGAAAGTATTTGTTACTGGATCAGAAAAGCTTGACTGACTACTAAAGAGGGAATTCTTCCTTATAAATATTTATTCTGGGTAGAGCATGCCTCTACATTGGAAACAAGGAGGAAAAAAGAGAATATTTCTGAGAATTGCTCAGTGTTGTTTTATTTACTGTAGAAGTTGGAGTTGTAAGATATGCTTTGCCATTCCTGCCTTGGGAAGATGCTCTGAAAAATACAAGCAAATTTGAATCCAAATAATATGATTTTTGATTGGGAAGGAAATATTGTAATGTATGATATTACAAAAAAACCTCAGATCTATAATTCACACCTTAATGCAGATACAATATTAATGTTAGACTGATGTACTCATTCATTTTTTCTGGATTATCATTTCTGAAACTGCCCAGAGAGAGGGAAAGACTTTGATTTTTGTCAATATAATTATATAGCTCTCATAGGATTTACTCCTATTTTCACCAGTCAGGAGAGAAGTAGTAGACTTGTAGTATGCAACAAATAAATTCCACTTCCTGCCTTCAGATCTCTGACTCAGAGAGATGAAGGAAGATAAAGGAAAAAAGCACTCAGACAAAGGGGTGAAAGTCATGTTTGGTCTTTTTTGAGAAAATGAGAGTGGAGCTGCTCTGAGTGGGCTGTAATAAGAGTTGTTTCAAAGGGGAGGGGTGGCAGGAGGTGGGACATTCCCTCTGCCAGATTTTGATTTAAACCTGAACACAATGCTGAGGCACCTGTTGAGAGCTGAAAGCTTTTCTCGAGATTGTGGTGCTAATTGTCCCTCGCAGCTGGGGGATTATGTGTAACCCGAGCATCCAGCACTCACTTCCCAGGGCAGCCCTGACAAGCACTGAAGGGAAAAGTTCCTCTGTTTTCTACTCTTAATGCCACAAAATGGGGGTTTTAAAGTTTGTCTTTAATCTCACCTTGCAAGTGATGTCCTTTGCAGAAAGAGAACTACAGTCAGCAAATAAAGCCACTGTAAAGAAAAGTATTTTGTTTTAAGTTCAAAAGAAACTGTAATTCTACTACTTTATATCACATACACAAGTGAATCTAATCTCCTGTTCTCTGTGCAATAGGCCCATGTGTTGGGKTTTTTTTCCTTCCTTTCTGCATTTTAAAATACCTTTTATTGTACAAACATACTTAATCTAAATGGATCCTCTGGTGCCTGGAATTGCTGAGCTAACAGAGCAAATAAGAGTTCATTTTATGACTGTTGGGGTCTCCATTGATTTCATTGAGCCACCCTGAGATCAGTGCATTTGAATATGAGGAGAAATTTTTTTCCTCTGATCCAAAGAAAGCAGAATGACTTTGGTATCAGTCATCTGAGGACAGGCAGTAGAAAGCATCCCTGAAGTGATTGTAACTGGATGACATGCAGAGGGAAGAGCTGTGAATCATGAAATCAGCCTGAAAACCTTGTTCCCCTTCATTTCCTCACAATCCAAGGGAACTGTGGAAGTTTCTCAAGGTTTACATTAAAATGTGGTTATACATGAAAGTTCAGCACAAATTTGAGGYTCTTAATTTACTGTGGCCTAGACTATAAAATAAGTCACTTTTAAGCTTTTCTTTTTGTTGTTCATGTTTCTTACATGAGCACTTCAATCTGTTCTTGGAGAACATTAGGTATGAGCTACTTTACAAGCAAATCAAACCACCTGCATTCATTGTCCTACTTTTTTTTTTTTTTTAATTTTATCAATTTATATTAAAAAGTTAATGTTATCAATCTATATTAAAATTCAATTAAAAATCAATCTTTTTCTAAGAAAAAGAACTAAAGAATGTGTTTCCTCCAAAAGTCAGTGTTTAAAAGATGCTGTGTACCTATAGGCCATATAAATGTTTATGTGAAGTGTGACAATTTTGGTGATGAAATTTTGAAAACATTGTGGTAATGGATTATAACATCAGAAAACTGCATTGAACTATCTTGATAACACTGATTCTTGTGGGAAACTTGCTTTGTTTTCTGTACCAGAGAAAGTGCTTCAAATTTAGGGCTAGCTCACCTTCTGTCCAAAAAAAAACACCTGAATTTCAGTAGTATTTCTATTCATTTGTTTAATAGGAAGAGTTACAAAAATTGCTATAAAACATTCCTTTACATCMAAGAAATACTATTGGATTGCAAATATAGCTTTTAAATTATGCTCCTACCTTGAACATGCTACAGTTTCTCCCTTTTTTTTTTCAGGAGGGAAATGATCCCAATATTTACAGCATTGGCTTGCGTAGAATTATCTTATTTAGGTTCAAACCTAGTAATGAAGACACAATTTCTGCAGTGGGGAGCTGGATGTTCACCTGRTAACCCTGACAGAGAAAGGAATAACACCTGAGACTGAAGAGCACTGGATGAACACTCCTGGGTACTTCAGCTGTGGTTTCTGCCAGGGTAAGATGCAAAACTTTCATCTGAACTGCAAAAGCAAAGAGCTTAACTTGAATATTTCAGTGAAAGAACCACACTTTCTGCTTCTAAGTAATTTTTGTTGTTTATTTGCACTATTTGGAGGAGTGGAATGCTTTACTTGCACTTGTCATCCAGTGAGCTTTAAAAAGCTCCCTTGAAAATGCAAGAATGTTCTGTTTTACTGGTTTATTTTATTGTGCATCTTCAGTATTTCCAGTGGGTTACCTGCAGCTCACTAAGCAGGCAGATGTGATTTCATAAAATGGGGTATTCTTCAGTGGAATGGGGATAAATCAAAAGAGGGGAAAAGTCATTTCRGTATGGTAATTACAGCAACTTGTATTATTTTAGCTCAGCATGGTTGCAAATCTAAATCTGCTCAAAAGAACTAGGAGAAAACGTGCATTTACACACATTTTTAAAAGGCATAGTYACTTGAGTTAAAAGCTGCACATCTATAGGCCTGGAAATACTTAGAACTTGCAGGTTTTTGAGCGATAGACTGTTTWAAAAAAAAAATGAAAAAGCACGGTGAAAGGAAATCTTCTCGTTGAAGAAATGTTAAAGTAACATTTTTGGCACGCTACATTGGGTGATGTCATTCTACAGAATGTGCTAAAGTCTGTTATTTTACAGCAAGAACTGATTTCTCAAGGCAGGCAGAGTCTATGGGCACTTAAAATTGCTCTCAACTTTAGCCAGCCAAGATCTGTGCATTTTTACAGCCTGGTAAATGGTAACAAATAATTATTTTAAATTTAAAYAATAATAATTTTTACAGCCATGGAATAAACCATGCACACTTCTAAACATGGCACTCAGAGGCTCTATTTTGTGTAAACACACATATATGTACCTTTACATGCTTGAAATCCTTTGCACACTTTTTATCGTGTTGATTTGTCTCTTGAGTGAGCATCTGCTCAATGCCAGTTTTGGGTATTCATTGCCTTCTGTACTAATTAAGTGTTAAAGTGATTGGATTCTGTGTAAATTATCCAAGAGGGAGCACAAATCCAGTCATCCTTGGGGGTTTAAAGGATTGTCCCACTAAGGGCCAATAAATGTAGTTCACTTGTGTGATAACAGAGGGAATATTTGTATTTGTTACATAATATTTGACTACTTTTATTCCATCAATTTGGACCACTGGAATAGGTGCTTTAAAACACAATTGTAAAGAATCCAGCTGGTAGCAGAGAATACTCGGGGCCTGATTCTGCAGAAATTTTATGGACTGTTAATGGAATAACACATCTCTTGGGATAAAGTCCACTGGCCTTGTGATTATTGCATCTGAAAGGAAAACTGTCACATACTTTTCCTTTACATACTTTTCTTTCTGAGTTTTACTTCTAATTGACAAGTACCATGGCAACAGTCTGAGAACATTTTTTGTCACTAGGTATATATTGAAATAATGTTCTATTAATCAAGATATCAGTGTCTTCTGATCAGATTTATTACTTGTTTTTATTTAGTATCATGAAAATATTGATTTGCTACTTTATGATTTGAGAGCTTTCTGCATCCACTAAGGAAAATGTGATTGATGGATTTTCTTTTCAGACATTTATCAAAGCCTCTGAAGTTTTATCAAATCTTACTGACTTTAACAAAACGCTGTATTGGATCTAAGCTTGGTGGGCGCATTTTAATTTAACAAAGTCATTATATAATGTTCTATATTCTTAAGGTAAGTTCRTCCTAATAATGAAAACAATATTTTGGAAGATTTATGCTTGTWGGCAGGTATTAGGCTGTGGAATCCCAAAAGAATAGCACCTGTTGTAGGCACACATGCATGATGGTGGAAAGTGCATCAGGACCTCAGATTTTGTCCCAAGGAAAGATTTCAGTAGGTTATAGCAGAGGAAATATATAGCAACATTTRAACATTGGAGGTAAGACAAGAATTTTAGCAGTTCTTCACATTCCCCATATGGGTGCTGGATGAACAATGTTTAAAACTGTCTGAGAACCAAAGACTAAAAATGTCTCCACGTGTAAAAATCATTTGGCAATAGTGAAAGTGTCAGAGTTCATAAAACGTAGTGCAAAATTTTATCTGATTCTGTTTCCAAGTAGTTATCAATACTCTTCACTGGTACCATGAGCCATTTAATATTTAGTATACTTGTCAGGTGCTGAGGGACTMATTTCATAAAAGAAAAATCAGTACTGGCTGGCTCAGTTTCCACTGTCACTRTAGTACTCCTTGGCTGTCACAACCAAAGCAGAAGTTTGCAGCTTTGTGCTGGTGATGTCCAAATAATTATATTTAAAAGTGTAGATAATTTCAGCAAGTCTTCATTAAAAAATAGAAAAGCCTTTTTGTTATGACTACTAGTCCTTCCTAAAAAAGAAAAAAAAAATCCATGTATATTTGAAATGTAATAGGCTTACTACCAAGTAATTGCAAAATGTTAGTCATAAGTATAATTGAGGATTCTGTAATTATTTAATAATTTTATCAAGTGTATGGTCTTGAACATGTACAGCTGTGTTTGGATGTTTAAATGTGTYCTTGAAACCTGCTCSTACAAAAGATCCTGRRAGCAGCTGCTGGMTGGGCTGGGYCTGCTGGGATACAGGAGGATTCTCCCCCTCTGCCCTGAGCTGAGATTTTTTTAGACTGGGGTGTAAATAAGAGGGATGGATGCCTGCTGAGTACTCTCTGAAGCTGAGATTTTTGGTTATTGCTGCACTGAACCAGGATTTTGTTGTTATAAAGCKTTAGAAGCTCAACTGTATTATTTGTATGTGAGCAAGCAGCAGTCTGAGGAGATTCAGCAGCATTTGCTGGCAATACCCAGGGATTGACGAATTTGAGCCACCTAAACTTGGGAGTGTCCTACAACAGCCTCATGGATTTGCAGGTTACACTGAAAGTGAGGAAGGAGATGCACCTTCATCTAGGGAAAAACTGTTTTATCTCATTGTATAACCCATGTCCTCCCTTTCCATTGTAGGACTTAATTCCCCAGGATTTASACTTTCTGGGAGTCTTGTTTTAATTTCACAATGTAAAGTATTACAGGGGCAGAGACCRCGTCTTATTTATTGCTTTTATGAGTCATTTAGTTCATTTTTGGATGCTTGACAGATAATAATGTGTTTGATTGCATCATGTGGTACACCAGGTCTGGGGGAAAACAGACTTTCAACTCTGTAATGAAGTCTGAAGTTTGATTTACTGTTTACTCATTCAACAGCAGATGCAGGCCAGCATTCAGCTCATTTAAATTCTATGGAYTGGCTCAGCCAAAGGCAATATAAAATCAAGTATCATCAGTGTACATCGAATAGTTCACACTGTGTAACGCTGTCTAGATTTTCATCATTAATGTTCCTGGACTAAACATGGAGCATTGGATAGAAGAAAACTTGGATGGATTTCAGCTGGAAAGTATTCAGAGTGTCTTAGTGTTCTATAGAAGAACATGTTAATGGTTGCCACTTTGCAGTGGTCCTTATACACTCCATATTTCCAAATTGTTGAGCCCTACTATAATAATCTCAATAAAACAAAACAAAACCTTTCCCTTTTTTTTTTTTCTCTCCCACCCCACTTGTGTGGGCTTTGGAAAGCCAGAGCTGTGGAAACATCAACAAATTAATTCTTAACAGAATAATTGAGCTGACAGCTAAAGAGATACTCACTTTCTCAAGCACTTAAAAAAATAATACTTTTGTTAGGRTTTTGCTCTCCATTATTGATTTTTCCATTGAGTGAAGCTGAGTCTGGTGCAAAGGGTTCTGCACTGCTGGGATGCTGTTGGCCACGTTGGGGACGTGATGTTCAGCCTGAGCAGCCAAGGGAGGAGCACTGGATTTCTTCCCCTGGAGAAGTTAAAAAAATTGTCTTTAATGAGGAGAATGAAAGTTGGAAACCATTTTTGTGCAATTTTGTCTTTTACCACCTGATCCTAACCCAGTTTATGATGCATGAGAAGATAAGTTCCAAATCTACATTGTCTAATTGACATCAGATACAGGAACTAACTGGAGACTTATGCCCATCCAAAACTTGAACTGTTTTTCAGAAATGGATTTTTGGAATTTAAGAAGAAATATGTGTAGCTATGAAAATGAATGAATGATCTGGTATTTTATTATGACTAATAYCTTTATAAAAATGCCAGACACATTCAGACATTGAAAGGCTTTAATAATCTGGCTCAGATCAAGGGGTGATTTGTAGGTGATTTCAGTTTTTGGGTTATATTTTTTGTTGCTAAATTGCTGTGTTTTGAATCCACAAGGCACAATGTCACCATAACCTGCTTCTGAGAAGATGAAGGGAGTATCTGACACTTTGAAATCTGGAATCATAGCTGTGAAAGTTCATATTTTCCATTCTAACTGCAATAAATCAAATTTCCAAATTTCAACTAAATTCTTGGATCAATAGTAGGTAATAATCTGAGTTATCACATTGTTCCAGAGCCTTGTTTAGCTATATTAGACTGAACTTCAGGCTTAAAGAAGGAATTCTTCATTCTTTTAAGTGCTACTGCTATTATCCAAAATGTTACACACATGAGGAAAAACACTTTATTGGGTAGTCTAGGAAGATTCAGATGTTTCTCTTGCTCATTCTAATTCTTTAAATTGTATGTGAAGATTCCCTAGAGACTCCTGGAGGCTCATCCATGCCTCTGAGTAYACACAACCTGCTCTTGACTTTGCCTTTTGAACCACGTACGTGTTTCTTGCTGTTAAAAGAGCAAACCCTGGGCACCAAAGGTCCTTATGAGCTGCCAAATAATGTTCCCACATGTGAAGATGTTTGTAAAGGAACAATATGAGTTAAAGCACTGTCAGACTAGAGCTTTCTAAAATGTCTGCTGTCACCACTCCAGTATTGGATCAATGGCCAGTGCTTCTCTAAGCATTTTGAATGGGTGGTTTCTAAGAAACAGACCCAGAAAAGCAGGCAAAATTGTGTTTTCACTGAAGCCTGCAATAGGGTTTACAATGTTTTAAGCAGGGCTGGTATTTGCTTCTTGCTTAATGGCCGTATCTTGATTGCAGTTATTGCCAGGGCTTGGTCTCATGCACTCTCTGACCACATCTGCTCAAAGCCAGAGCACTTGCTGGCAAAGGAGCAGGGATTCTTTCAACAGCTCTTTGAGTAAGGATCAGCTACTTTTAATTTACCATGGGATGAAAACGTTTACATGGCATTCCTACAGCACAGGTGATGCGCCCTGAAGGTTCATAACCCAGTTTACCTCGTGCTGATTTGTTCACATATTGCTGTTTTGGTGTTATGGTAGCTGCTTTATTGTRTGAATCAGCTGTAATTAGCATGAACAACATGTTTATGTCATGTAAAGGAAACAAAGCCCATTTGAAGGACCATTTCATTAGATTAAATATCGTTCTGGTGAAACACACCATTCTCTAACCTTCTCTGAATGCTCMGCTAACAGCATTTCTAATTAAACASGTTGTGCTTGCCCTATGTTCCTTTTGGATTGCACAAATGCTTGGAGCAGAAAATGGTCACGAAAGCCAGGCGTGCCTAATAACTGGTGTGATAGAAAAGCAAATTGGTAGCTCAGTACCTTTTAAAACAGCTGTRAAGTTTTTACTTGGTAGCAGAAGTCAATTGATTTTTTCCTTTCTTCCTCACTTTGCTTTTGGTCTGTAGTCTGAGGATATTTTTTTTTTCCTGCCACAGCTGCCTGCAAAAGCGCCAGGTTTGGCAGCTCCCACCTGTGTAAGCACTCGAGGTAGAGTGGTGTGAATTAGCCAAAAGCTGCTCAGCTCCAAGTGTTATGCACTGAGGCGGCTGAGGAGGGAGCTGCTACCAGGAAGGGTTTCCTGCTGTGTAAACGAAAAATATTTTTAAAAATACAGGTCTCTGGTTTTTCACTTTGGCTGAGCTGTGTGTATTCAGGGCTCTTTATGTGAGATTTTTGTTGTGTTGTCTAATTGGGAAGTTAGCTGAACTCCCTGGCCTCTCTCCTTGGAGGTTTTGTTGCTTTTACATATTTGCGTATTGCACCAACATCAATAACAACTGGGAACATGAAATAAAAACTGAACTTTCAAAATGGGAGTTGTCCATTTTTATCATTGCAAGTTTTATTTTGAGTTTGAAAAAAAAACCAAACCAAAATCCTTGACTTTTTATTGGAAACATTTCTGCGATCACCAAGAGTTCTCATGCCCACTTACACAGTACCACTGAAAATCACCTTCCACTGTCCAGCCTGCTCAATCCACAGAAAGCTTGCTTTGATTTCTATATTTTCTATGAGCAATGGGAACACAGTGAGTATRTGCAAATGCACATCTTAAACATCTTAATTCTGTGGCTGGTTTCAGGTTGTGTTTGTTATTTATTCCGTGGATTTTGTTGCTGCAGAAATAGAACTGCTCTCTTTCTTCTCTGCAGTCCTGGGTATCCACCTTGGGCTTTCCCCTTCCTGATGAGGGACTTTCTAGAGACTTTCTAGATTTTTATATCTTGTAAACAATTGAGTTTACAAGATATAAAAATCAGTGAAGTCCACCCCATCAGTAAGGACTACGCTGTGTAGTCCACAATGGGAGAAAAAAATCAGSTTTCTTATTTGCAGTTTGAAGCCAACTCTAGTGATGAATGTACAGACCAAAACCAGATGAGTGAGGACTCCAAACACAGTTGGAATGGTTGCCATGTTCATTTAGAGGCTCACAAATCTTAAACAGAAGCTATTCTCAAAGTACAGCTCAGACAAAGAGCATGGTGTGCATTTAGAAAATGTGGTCTGTGGGTAAGCGGGTAAATTTATGGCACATGGAATTTTGAATCTGGATTTGACTGTGCGCATTTTCACATTTTTAGCTGTGTGGATGAGCTCCTTTGTACCAAGCAAAGTCCTCTTCTGGAGAGGAAATGAACTTGGTTCTTCCSCTCTGCAGTGCCCGGGAAGGGGTGGAGTTGAAGCTATGAAAGGTGGTTGTTACTTTCTATATTTGAGCACCACCTTGTCCTCGGAGTAAGAATTGCTCTTGGGGAGAAGGGCTGCTTTGGGAAAAGGGGGAAGAGTGTTTCCTGGGATTAACAGCAACTCCTGCTGCTACGGTTATCTGGTGTTTGTGTTTTTGCTGGCAAGTGATGGTCCTGCTTTGGTCCATTCCAGTCAGTCCCACTTAATTCTGTGATGTGGTGAAGCCATGGGGTTTATGGCTCGCAATTRTCAACCAGAACAATTCATTAAGCTCCTAAATCAGCTGAGTCCTCCTTAATTTCTCTTAACATGGTGAAGTGTGTTCTCTTATTTCTATCTTAAAGGTATCATATCTGCCCAAAGTTGTTCATGTTTCTGTAATCCTTATGTGTTACTGAAGACCTTACTTTTCACTGCCACTTTTGGCTGCGAGTTTCATGATTCAACTGAGAAATTTCTCTAACAAAAAAATCTGTCTCAATAGTAAAAGGTTTTAGAGGAATAAGGCATAGTTTAGGAGCTCTTCCTTTAGATTCTGTTTGACCTGAGATCCAGTGTGAATACATGATATTATCTTGGACCTAGGAATTGGATGTGTTTTTTTTCTTATTGATCTGTGACTGATTATCCTTGGTTTATGTGGCTGCAGTTTGTACAGTGAGCAATCATGGATAATTATGAATATTTTGTGTTAATTGAAGCATATTTCCAGGTTGGGTCATTAGTCAGTTGAGCTGGGACAGTCACTTGAGGAGTATCTTCTGTCTTTACAGGGGTTTGATTTAACTGAGTTCAAAGTTACAACCCAGTTTAGCAGTCTGCACCATTATTATGGGACAAAAAGAAGGTATGTACTATGTTAGAGAAAAAGAATCCAAAACAACCAAAAATAACCAAACCTACAGCTACTTATTGTAAATAAACTCTACAAATTTATATCCCATGCAATATCACTGCCTTTACCACAGATGCACAGTGGGAATCAGTGACTGCAATGATTCATGCTGTAGTTCTTTTCTTTCCTTTCTTTATTAGTTTTTAAGCATAAATGTGGCACTTGCAGAAATCAAGGAGAAAAAACCATTTGGCTTTGGCAAGCACAGTGTGGGTAGAGAGGATAAAATTCCAAACACAGCTGTGCCAATRTGCTGCAGTCCTAACTTAAAACATTTCCTGCTCTTCCAGAGCTGGGCCTGGCTCCGAGATTACCAGCCATGACACTTTTTTGGTGGTTTTTGTGCTGTGCACAAATGGGGACTAGAATGAAACCAGCAGATTAATTTTAGTTCATGATCTGAGGTTTTGAATCCAGGTCTGCAGAAGTGAAAGATTAGTGTGTATTAGCTCACTGAGAATTTGAGCCCATTCTCCAGCTGGACTGCCCTGACCACCTGCTAACTTGTTGATATGGTGAGAGATTGGGCTCTTTGGGTCCAATTCTGACCTCATGTACCCTGGTGTAACTTACATGGGGTTTGTAAAATCAGCTTCAGTCGTTTCATTTAAACTTTAGCAAGGACTAGATCTTTCTGCTCTTTGTTATTTTAAGTAAAATCATAGCACATTTGTTATTGCTTATATGACCTTTATTTTCCTTCCAATTTCTCAGTTTACTAAGCCATCCTTAATCTACTGGTCTTGMTTTTTGTAATACCACTATAAAATAGCTTTGTGTTTGTCTGCTGTGGTCTTTTCTTTTTTCAGGGATCTCGAATGGGTGCCTGAAATATGGTTGTTGTCTTGGTATTGCTTTTTCTCTGCCATTATAAAGTTTCATGACAATAATTCAGAGACAGGATAGAACACCCTGTTTTGTCATTGCTTCAGAAAAGGAAAATATTGTTTGTATGGGATGGTCTGCAGGTGGATCATAGCATCCTGTTCAGAACTATTATTTGAAGTCCTTGGATGCTCTATACAAGTCCTGAATGCAACTTGCCTCTTTCCAGTTGGATGTGAGAACTTCTGAGCAAGTTCTTACCTCCTGGGTAAGTCACTGACCTCAAATGGCTTCATTTCCTTGCTCTGACACAGATTTCCTCTGTGGTTTTGACCATATCATTTAATTGCTTGAGGACTGRATTTCCTTATCAGTGTGCTGTCTAGAGATAACAGTGCCTCCCTGCACCCAGCAGCTCTGGAAACAGGCGCATGCCAATTTGTTTGGCAGAGCACACACAAAGACCTTGTTGTTTCAGAGCAACTAAATCTTTGCATGCCATGAAGTCTGTTGACTTGTCCAGTGTTTACAGAGGCAATCAGATTTTCAGAAATTAATCAACCTTTTCTTGACTGCTTAGTGGCATGAAATAAAGGAACATGTCAACACAGTGTTTCCACTGTAATCTAAAGGCTGTTTTTACATTGCTTGCTGTAAATAAAACTTACTGCTTATTTCTAACTTTTAAAAAATATGTAACAACTAATATTTGTTCATGTAGAACAAAAGAATGCTTGATTTTTTTTTCATTTGTAATGTAGCACTGCTATATTAGATGGTATTTTCTAAGACATATTCCCGTGTAAAGAATGAAAAATCCCCATTCTTGACCTGACTAAAATTCAGGTGCCTGTGTTTGGAAAAGGGGGTGAGTAAAGGGCTGCACAAGCTCTAAGAGCTGAATGCTCGGGTGCCATCTAGTGCTCCAGGAACCAGGGATGGGCTGCAGCTCCACGGCTCTGCTGCTCCTGTCACACCTCTGCTCCAGGGCTTCCTCGGGAACAGTCGGGGCAGGCTTGGAGGGGATTTACTGCTGCTGAATGGGCTCACTGGAAATGCTGACTAATTGGGCACGATGGACCCATTTCCCCGGGAACTTGACATGATTTGAATGAATTGCTGAGAAACTCTGGGCTGGAGTTGCAAGAAGAATATGTAATATATTTATATGTATATATATGTACACACACACAAGAAGTCACAGCAGGTTGAACTTAAAGGATCTGAATCTTTATCTCAACATTGTTTGAAAATGAAGAGATTGAGATATATGTACTGATGAGAAAGCAGTGTGAGAAAAAAGAATAAATTAATCATGCTTCAATTAAATAACCATCTAGGAGTTTGGGCACTAATCCAAACTAGACAACTCTCTTGAGGCTTCTGTATAATCTGGATTTCCAAGTTTTGCAACTTTTTTTTCACTCTTTTGGTTCCTTTATTCACGAGCTTCATGTAAGAAACCTACTGAACTGGAAAAATGAGGAAAGGAGCGGATTTACTTTATTACTTTTAAACTTAGGGCACATTGCAGACTGGTGTGAGTAACAGCTGTTTAAATTTGTTTGCATTCTTGCTGGTTTTTTTTTGTTGTTGTTGTTGTTTTTGGGGTTTTTTTTTGAAGGGGGCATGAATGACTAAATGTGATTTAGGGGTACAATGTAAGCAGCTGAACCATCACAGATGTCAGTTTTGATCAGTATCACAATGTGATACCACCATGATAACAGAGATTTCAGTGAACACAGAACTTCTTAAAATTAACTTGACTGTAGGAGATGTTGGAAGTGGGAGCAAAGATGTGCATTTAAAGTAGAAGGTTTCAAAGAGCTTCATAAATACAGGCACAACCTTTCTTTCTGTAGCATGAAGGTAACTGTATCCTTTTTGAAAGGAAATTGAAATGGAAGAAATATCTGTAAGTATCCTTGACACCTCTTCAATGTATTTTTTACCTCTTTTTAGCAGAGCCTTTTAAAATAGTAAAAAAATCTGTAACTGCTTTTCCCACAGCTGTTCAATTAGTGATCTCTGAAAGCTGGATTGAAAACTCCCCTCAGATCTGCTACTGCATTTCTGTGCATTTGCCTTTTGACCAGGCTGCTCGCATGATAAATTTTTTCCTTATCCTCAAGGAAGCAGTTTGGAATAACAAAGCAAAAGCCTTTCYTTAAGAAGAACTGGTCACTAGCCCAATTACAGAGGAGCCTTCCCTACCTTAGGCTGGTGAGCAGAATGTTTTTCTGGTATGGAAGTTTTCCAGTCATGCGAAATAACCACAGTGGGATTTCTAAGGCTCTAATGGCTTTTGAAAAAAAACTGCATGATGTGAGCCATTACAGCTCTGGCTCAGGAGCTGTGTCCCAAGCACATCTGTGCAGAAGCAAATGGCAACTGTTGCATTTTGACAGACTTAAAGCTTTTGCTTTAATCTCCTGTCCTCCTTAGGAATTCCCTATWACAGGATCTCACAGCATCTTGCAAACCCTGGTGAATTAAGCACTGTGCTTGGCTGAATCCCATGTTGTGTTGTTAACTTACTGAGTGATTACAAGTGAATCACTTCCCACAAATGCAAAATAGGAATTAGAGTACTTGGATGACAATTTCTTTGGCCCAAGCCTGTCTTTTGTTCCATTCTACAGGAGCTAGCACAGCAGGGGCACAATCCTAGACTTGGTCCCAAAGTGCTATCACACTGCACTGAAAGTAGTGCTGCCTTTATCAGTGGAGCTGTGAGATTACTTATTTRGATATCATTGTGAAGCATCATCAAAATTATTGGAACAGAATGAGATAATGCATATGAAGTATTTCTGCTTCAAACTTCTACTGTAGAAGATCTTGCATTATTTGAAGGATGCTTGTGTTCCAGGTTGATGTCACATGCAAAGCTGGCCATTAGAACATGCTCAGACTCTGAGTCTGGGTCTAGATTTTAACCAGCCTTCTTTGATAGAGGGGTTGAAACACTGGGGTTTGGCCTCAGCTCGTCTGTAGATATTGAGAAGCATTTATAACCTTGCAGTATTCATTTTGGGATGGGGTATATTTTAATTGTTACCCAGAGAGGTTATAGATTCCCCATCCCTGGAAGAGTGTCCAAGGCTGGATTGCATGGAGCCCTGAGCAATGTGGTCTAGAGAATGGCATCCCTGTCCATGGCAGAGGGGTTGGATTAGACGATCTTTTAAGCAACCCAAACCATTGGGTAATTCTATATTAGAATATTCTGCTTTGCAGAGAATGGAAGTGCCCTCTGGTTTTCTTGGAAGTTCATATGGTGCATTCTGTCCTTCAAAGAAGATCCAACTTTTCTTCATCTTTGCYCAAACCCAAGACTTCTGCTGGATTTAAATGTCATGATGAGAAATACTTAATCTCCTTTTTTTCTCTTTCTGAATTCAATTGCTGTGCTAAAAGTTTTCATGGCAGACATGGAAATGGTGAATTTTGTATTACACAACTTTCTGCTGAAAGTCATTATAGATACTGAAACTTGCTCTTGGTTATACATTGAGGGGTTTTTGGAAGAAAGCTTCTTTCCACTTCTGGAAAACTGCATCCTATTAAAGCTTTTGTTCTTATCAAGTAATGCTTTTTACTTCACAGTGCATCACCTCTGCAGCAGTCACTCCTGGAGAGAATGGAAGTGCCTGTGGATTTTACAGAGAGGGCATCTAAGTGTGACTGATGTCTTCTAGAAAAGGGTTTTGAGAGCATCTAAACTTAGATTAGATACTGCATTGCTTCATTTTGATGGATTAATAAAGAGACAAGGGAGTAAAAGGAAGTAGTAACTCACACAGATTTAATGCTGGAAAATCCCAGAGCACTTTGTCCAGCTGTTGAACACTCATGAAATCTATACAATGATTAAGTACATGAATCAAAAATACTAGTAGAGGTAAAATAATCATCTAACTTGAAATGTTTCAAAGTTTTACATTTATAGTCCTGTTCCTAAAAATAAAAATGCTGGGTTCTTGCTCAGTTTCTGCATGTTGCCATTTGCGAGGATGCTGCTGATTTCAGAGCCTTACTGGTGATGTGGGGRTGAAAAGGTGGATGGAGCAGGGAATACTGTGGGATCATAAATAATTACCTTCAGATACCTTGGGGAATATCCTTAATCTTAATAGTAATGCCTTTAACAGCACAGCATTCTTATAACCATGCTCAGGCATTGGCTGAGCACTGAGTTGGAGGAGAAACCGCAGGGCATTACTTTGACAAAGAAGATATGGGAACAAGGTGGGAGCTGCTTTGGGGAGGGATTTAGTCTCAAATCAAGGGTTTAAAGCCAGTGGTAGATTATGGAAAGTAGCACTAGTGTAATAAGATTAAAGTTTGGGGGAGATCCGACACTTTAGGCTGCCTAAGTCTGCAGACGACTTACGGGAATGTGTGTCCTTGCAAGAGCAACTAAAGTGAGGGAATCACCAGCAGTGAAGTGCAGCTGGGCCATACAAAAACAATCATTAATGGCCTGTTTGACTGGCCCTGTCCTAAACTCCTCTGCAGGCTGGTGGGTGGTTCCCTGTGTGTCCAGCATACACAACTTTTTTTATTTTCTAAAATTTCAAGTGAGGAGTAGACACGGAGCTAGTCAGATGTGCTATCCTGAGTGTATTCCCTAATTGCACTTGCTTCTACGGTTCCTGCAGCCGCAGTCGCTTCCAAGCTTGGTGTTGTCTAATTCCTCAGCACGGTGTTTTTCACTGTTAGTACAGTTTGCTTTGGCCTGCTGATGAGCAGATATCCATGGAAAGCCACGRTGCCCAGCACAGGCCTATTTTTGTCCTGAATCAATAGAGCTCTGCAGGTGCAGCTCCAGGATCAACAGAGATCCTTGGAAACTCTTGCAGTGCTCCCAGCAGCAAGGGCTCCGTGCACTCCACAAATTGCTTTGTCCTTTTAATCTGTGTGTTCTGGGGAAAGCACAAACCAGTTCAGGGAGAAATGYGTAAAATACTAAATCCAGAAGATGTTTCTGGAACAAATAAGATGTTCTGGCACCTACAGTCTTATCYTTCTGAACTTCTCCCCACTTCACCTTGAGCGCAAGAATGCAGTTAAGGCACAGCTGCTACCAGATGGCTTTGACTTTTCAGAGTTGGTAATGAAGAATCCAGAATAAYACAGGCAGAAAAGACATCCATCTCCTTTCATAGCTGCAGGAAAAGGATTATATGTTATGACTGCAACTTTTTATTATAAACACTACTACTTCAAAGGTGAAAACTTATCCCAGGGAGTTAAGTGAGGCATGAACAGAAGAACTGGCTAGTCCTGTAAAACTGTTGGGATGGTTTGGGAMAGCAATCTGGACATTCTGGGGTTATCAGCAGCTAACTGGGCAGCCTGAGAGCAGGTTGGTCCAACCAGAGAGCTGCAGCACCTGAATCCCAAACYATCTTCCAGGCTGTATTGCCTGCTTGTGGATGGCGATGGAACAGGATTCTCTACATTATTTATCTGCCTTGGGGCTGACAAAGGAATTAATTACTCTGGATAAGGTGTGAGGCCTTAGAACACAGGACCTCATTTTCCCTAGTGATAAGCCTAGGGAAAAATATTACTGTATTATTTTAGGGATATTTTCACAGCTTTCTCCCCAGAATTTGGAATTCAAGAACTGCTGCAGACAGATTGTGCTGTCCTTTAAACCTCTGTGAATTTCTTTCATTATTTTGTCTGATCTTCCCTCAAACCTCTGGAAATTTCCGGCCCAGACAGTCTCTCTGAGCGAAGTGTTCTGCACTGCAGGTTCTGTGCTGTGAAACTGAGGATCTGTGTAAAATTCAGATGTACCAATACTTTTAACAGGTGCTTACATTTCTTTTTGTCAACTTGATAAAAACCAAAATGTTTGGAGATTTTGGTTTTGACTTTTAGCTGTACTGTGAGAACACTTTAAAAAGTTAACCATGCACAGCATGCTTTGGTAACCCTGGTGTCTTYCTTTTAAGTAAAAMAGGAAAAGCMTCTGTGGCTCCTTTTTATACCTRGAACATGGGAAAAGCAGGAGAACAKCTCCTCACCTAAAGAAGCTGCTCCATTGTGCAGAAAAGCTGACAATTCCCAGTGTTGTGTAAAGGKGGAGTGRTTGAGCCTCTGGTTCTGTTGCTGGGCTCTCAAGTGAGGTGAGATGGACATTCCAGCCCCACAGACCAGCTTCATTTGGGTTTAGTTATAAAGCTCCTTTGACTGCCTTCTGGAATATGGGATAGAGGGATTCAAAACTTTCTGCTACAGTTTCCTGTACAACTATTTTAACACTGYTCTGCAGAAAAAAGTTGTGTGTTCAGTGGGGAGTTGCAGCTGAYTTGCTTTTGAAATAGAACAATGAACCTCAGAGAACTCTTGAAAATTTGTAGCATGATGTGTTTCTCTAGTAGCAAGTGGAATTGAATATCCCTCTGTAATAATGCATTCTCTCTCTGGAATAATTCATTATAATATATTTCTAAAAATATCACCCCAGATAAACCCTGACCTTTAAATTTCAAACCTGTGTCACAGTGTTTAGGATTATGTGCCCTGAATGTGTTTCAAGAGAAATGGCATAAATTAGGACAAATATCAGACTTTGAGACTGACTCAGCAATGAAATGGCTRATGTAGTCCAGCATAAATAAATGTTGCACAAAATTATGCAATGACAATATTGCCTTCACATGTAAAATGTGAAGCAAGACCTTGGGGATGATGACAACAGTTCCAAGGAAAGATGTTCTCGGCCCCTGGCAACAGTAGGAGGAAGAAAGGAGATGAGTTTTTGTGCATTGGTATATTGAATTATAATCAAGTCTGACTTGCTCACTTCTTGTGTGCTACTTTGTATCTCTAACAGGACATAGAAATGAATATGTAACAGGCACCAGAAAGTTGAAAAAAAACTGTGGAACCAATTCAGCATTAGAAATGAGTAAGGCCTTCAGTCTGGAAGGAAACAAATAAAATGGTGGATATTTGCAGTTTTAGTGGCACAGAGCTGGTCAAGTGTTTAATTCTTCTTCTGATGCAAGAACTAAGGGATTTCTCATGAAGCTGATGTGGGCCTTCTCCAAATGGGGGCAAAGGAAGTCTGCATGTATTGGGGGGCAGGCCTGTAGAACCTGCCAAAGAACAGCTGCTGCCTCTTCTGCTGCAGCAGATTCAAAAGCCTTACAATGGAGAAGAGGCAATAGCATTTGCTGAACAGTTTTTGGCCTCCTTGCTCTGTACCAATAGAGTTCTCATCAGTGCGTTCTCAGTAATTCTGTTAAACAACRTTTCCATCAAAACTTATTCTTGGCATTTCCTGCAGATTTTGCCAGGGCTGACTCAATATGGCTCATGTTTCATGCAGTGGAACTTATGGCATGGTGGATTTTTTTTTTCCTAGAGAACTTAAAATTAGTTGGGCAACAAAATATTTTTTTTTCTTTTTTTTTATGATGAAACTTTTGATATCTCTCAGTTGAGTATTTTGCCAGGTTCTCTCTTAGGAGTTGCTTGGTCTAAAAAGTCCAAGTTTGTCYAAGTTTTGTCAGGAACCTAATGTTCACTGGTTGGGTGTTCAGCCTGGCATTTAGTTTTTGTATGTGGTATCTGCTTTTGAYATCAAAATGGAGTTTATAAACTCAAAGTTGCCATAGTGGAGGAACAGTCCATAGAGAAAAACACTGAGAAGYAGGGATGAGCCAGCAGGTAAAGAATGGGCTGGGGCTGTGTTATTTGATAGATTTGTCCTTGGAGAGCARAGGCAGCTTTGAAATATCTCAGATTCCCATTACTGGTGCAGGTTGTCAGAGAAACAGTATGCTGGGAGATGCTTTTTCAGGAAAATAACTTTCCTTGGTTACAAAAAAAAAAAAAAAATTATAGATAAAAAAAGGAAATGTTTGCATCTCTTTCCAAATCCCTGAAATCAGAAGAGTTATTTGGGAATGGCTCCCCAAATGTGGATATACTGGTGCTGTTGCTGCAGTTACACTGTGAAATAAAGCATGGGCATGAGAATACTTAAACAGGGGGCTATGAAACTTTAAATGGAAAAAGAAAATTTCAAATCAATTATACATCTGAGATGGAGATACTCTAAATATTTCAGAGCCCTTTACTTCGCTGGCATGTGGGGCTGGATCTGACTCCCTCACTGAAAACCCACTGAGCCTTCCATGTTCTTTGCAAAGGCTGTCCTTATCATTATTATCTGTGTTGATGTGAGAAATTAAATGGGCTGGCAGTTTGTAAGGTTGATGATAAATGGAGATAAAACTAAAAATACTGGTTGCCAATTATGGTCCATTTTATTTTTAAGCATTGCTTGGTTTTGTTTCTGCATGCCATTGTATGTTTGTTTAGTTGGGCTTTTTTAAGGGTTGTTGGCTGTTTGGTTTGCTTTGCCTGAATTTCAAATTGACTCAAAKTTTTTCTAGTATTTCTGGAAAACACTTGTTTGTTTTCTTGGGAGTAATGGTACGGTTTCCACTAACTCTCTTTGGTGCTTTGATTAAAGAGTTTCTGCAGCTACTTGCTCTTCTTCTTGCCTGGAACTCATTTCTGAARCAGAACTTTGTAAGCTGGTCATCTTTATAACCTGACCGTGGAGTAAGGAAAAATGATGCTCAGATTTAATAAATAAATAAACAGCTTCTGCCTTCACTTTATTTACTCGGATAGCTTTTCCAAATCCCCTGTAGCTGGGAGGGGAAAGCATCTTCTCTTCAGTTGGACAATACAGAAGGAAGAGAAATCTGAGTTGTTACACAATGCTGATATTTTGTAGGGAAGTTTCTACAGTACCAGAAGGASTTGCCTCTTTTTGGTTGTTTTGGTTTTTTTTTAATTTTTCCACACAGTGGAATGTATCAAATTACTTCTCATAACTCCAAAATTATTATTCACCTCAGTTACTGGAGGTCGGTGGGAACATTGTTTCCTGGTGCCCARCACTCAGGGTTTTCATGGAAAGAGGGTAAATGCTTTAATTTTTCCAATTTTTAAAGCTTTTTTGGACATAGGAATTGGCAAAAATTGTCTTTTCATATGAGTATTTGATTTGRCATGGGATGCTCTGGCTGGGATTGCTTTGTATTAGAAGTATTCCTCCAAAGAGATATAAACATGTGATTTATTAATCACTGGTATTTTATTTTAAGAGAKAAATACTTGTCTCCCTTTCTTGTTCAGCATGTGGACAAGGTCTACACATTGTCCCTGTTAAAGCTGGAATTAACATGATTAAATATGGAATTAGCTCAGGCTTGGGTGGATTCTGAAGCTGGGCTGATCCAGATGTTAACAGTAACTGGTGTCTCAATAACTGCAAAAATGTGGAAGTCAATCCTGTGCATCTGTGGTTAGATTTTAACCAGCTCCTGGAATCCAGTGGTGCAGAACAGTGAGAACCAGGKAGAATTCAGTGCCTGACTCTGCGGTGCTAATTCATCACAGCTTCTCTCTGCTGCATGTACTTAATCTGATCTGATACCCTGCAGAAGGGGAACTGGTATCTGTGGCTTGATTTTTGAACATTTAGGGTTATTCTCCTGCCTGATTATTTCTGCTTAATATTCAATACAAGGGAAGGAGATGCGTCTCTAAGATACGAAGAGTTTGGTTTTTTAAAAACTGTTTTTCTGGGTCAGCCTGTAAAAATCAATTTCATTTCTCTTATTCCATGATGTTCAAATACTGCTTTATCCAAATACCACATATCCAGCTTGTCTCAAAGTGTTTGGAAAGCGTTTTTCTAGGATGATTCACTGTGTGTAAAATGAAATATGTATATGGGGAAATTCTAGACGTCCCCAGCTTTCTCCTAGCGTTACTGAATCCTGGCCCTGGGAGAAGCTGCTATAGGTCTTGCATATCTTTGGAACAAGATTTGGCTCCAGCTTAACAATGAAAACTTTAATTTTATGTTCTTAAACCAGAAAATGTAGGCATGGTTGCATRTAGGCCTGGTACCTTAGTGATAGCAAATATTTGCTGCAAGTTCTACCTCATCCTCCTGCGGTGTGGACAGCCCTGGCAGAGCACAGAGGAGCAAAAGCTCTGAGGTCAGATGTTGTTCTTCTCCCTGTGTGGGGAATGACAGCTTGGAAACCACAAAGGTATTTCTTAGTGGCACTTTTCAGTTCATCTTCTTTAGGAAACTCAACCAGTGCTCCAAAGCCCTCCTTCTAATTTGGGAATCACGTGGGAAATCACTGGTTCTTCTGGGAACCAGAATTTTGTTGAGTGCTCCTTGCTGCATTTTACTTTAGTAGTCATATTTGTGTTCTCTTTTACTAATAGAAAACAAAAAAGGAGTAAAATGTATCTTTGCAATTTGTTAAGCAGCTCCAAATGCACAGTGTATGGGTAGATRCCTTTTATTATCTGTGCTTAGTGCCCAGGACTGGCACAGATCCTGTTCTGATTCACATTTTCCTGAAGCTCACAAAGACAGCAGGGAMGAGGTGGAAGAAAAAAGCAAGATAATTACATTTACAGAAGTGATAGAAACACATAATCCTGGTGCGAAGTTTTGGAAAAAGTTTGTCTTTAGCTGGAATTTGAGGCCATGAATTCAGCTTCACACATGTCCCGCTCTTTGTTTCCATGCATTTTATCCTGCATTTTCTGCTTTTCTTTGGAGGGGTAGCAATTAAGTACCATTTTATGAATAGTCAGGCAAGATGCACCAAAACTCTTCTTGTTTTCTTTCCAGCATCACAGTCTTGATGGGAATTTTCTGATRGTTGTCACTAGGCTGAGCTGTGTCACAGAACACGACCAGCACTGCATGCTGCATTGACACAACTTCAACAACAATTAACATCTCTGAGTTTACAAAACTTCCCATTTTATCCTTTCACTCTCTCAGCCTTGTTCTGAGATGATAGGATACTTTTTATGGATAAGAAAATGTAGAAAGGAAAATAAGGGAATTGTTGTCCAAGGTCACTGTAGTAGATACAATCAGAAACTCAGGCTTTTAAGTTCCATCCTTGGGTTACTTGGCTGTGCTTTGTTTTCTTGTGTTRTTGAGGCAGCAACATGTGCTAGTTCTTAATAGATTTAATTCTGAAGTCTTCTGTGGTGACATCCTTTTATGGCCTGAAAGTATTCCTCAACTTGGGATCYACTGACTGCGGCAACAACACTTCCATAACGTGTCTTGTTATTATTATTCTTATTCAACCCCAGTGATTTAAGATAATGGAAGTGACTTGGATGTGTAATGTTTTTTCTTGCTGGCAGGGACGTGCTGCGGACTCGGGCCTAAGAAAACTATTGACCTGGACATTCGCTGACCAGMTTTTCTGAGGATTCTGTACAGGATCTTTCATGACATTTTGGGTGTACCTCAAATTTCTTGCCAAACCCTTTGGAACGGTTCAAAAGAGCGTTGATTGTGTGCAGTCCTCTGAACTAGGAGGTGCCAAAAATATAAAGGTCTCTTAATATTTTCCACAATGTTGCAAAGCTATTAATGTAAATTACAAAAAGCCTTTTTGATTATCAAGGCAAGCTACAAAAAGGGAAAATGTGGTGTAACCCATATAAATCACTTGACTAAACCATGCACAATAAATCCAGTGTTGGTGAAGCTGAGTTTCTCTATTTGGTACCAGTTTGCACTTTACACTCAGCATTTACTTTCCTCATTTGGCAATTGATGTTTGCCATAGACCCTCTTTACCTTTGCTCACATCCTTGTAGTCTGTAGCTGGGCAGAGTGCTGACCTCGGTGGCATTATTTAAAATAAAAAAAAAAAAAAAAAAAAGAAACTGTAAAAATTGAGAAAGTGAGGAAGTTGCCACAGAAACAGTTAAATATTTGGCCATGTTTACTGCCAGCTTCGATAAAAATCAGATTTATTTCCTGGTGAAGAAAAATTCTTCAACCCATTATATGTGCACTGACAGTGGTAGGATTATTGCAGCCCATTGGAATAAGGGATTTCACGTGTTGCTATGGAGGGAACGTTTGAACCATTTGCTCCTGTTTGTCGCCTGTTTCCTCTGCCCACTCTGTGACTTTCACAGCTGCAGATGGTATTTCCTAGGACCACAAGACCCCAGGCATCTCTGCCTCCTTCCATGTGGCCAGGTCAGTCACAGAGGGGCTGTGAGGTGTTGGTCCCTGCCTTGGGTGGGTTCTGTGGGTTCCCTCAGACAGGAGATGGGATGGGCTGGGGTTGGGGTACTTCTGACACCTGGGAGCAGCTGAAATGTCCACTGCTGGGGCAACTTAGAGAAAACCCTTTGGCCTTTTGTCTGTAAAAACCCRTTATCACAAATGTACACCTGTCTTTCACTTCCCTCTAAGCACTTGATTTAGAATCTTCCTAATACAAATACTAATTAAGAACGAAGGGCTTTGGTGTGTGGGCTCTGTTAGGTGGGAATGAGGTCCCTCSCTGGGGGTGTTTGATCTGGAGCTGATGAAGAGCTGGATGGTCGTGTTCCTACCTGGCTGTGGCAATCCTTGTGCTTGTTAGGCTGTKCTTGGTTCTCTCCCCCATGCACAGAACCCTCTGAAGGGAAGAACATATAGTATGTAGATGTGACCATGCACTTGATGTGCAGTTTGAATTTTAAGTGCCCTMGGGACTACTGAATGCTTGGGAACCACGGAATTCAAATTGACAGCTGGTGGCAGATTTATCTGGCTCAAAAGGCCAACCCAGGACTGAAATGGGGACATGTGGCTTATAAATAATGGCCTCTGCACTGTGATCATTTTCTTTTTGTTGTTCTATTATTCTTTTAATGATTGAATTGAAGGACTTTTTATTTTTCCAAATAAAAGGCATTATTTGGTTTATTCAATAGTTTTATTGAGGAATTCTACTATAAAATGTGATAAACAAGTACTGCTATTCTGCCTTGGTTGTCTCAGGGTTCCTTTGAGTTCTGAACTCTCTGGAAATATTATTCTTTGGAGCAGCAGCAAAAATGAAGATGTCACTTTACAAAAGTCCCATCTTTGAGAGATGGTGAATGTGAGACTGAAGAGAGAAGTGGCCTTGGCACAGCAGCAGATGACTGTGGCTATCTTGGCCTGCACCTGACTCTTCAACTTTGCCGCTAATGGCCAGGATTCCCAGGGGTGATGCTTAAAAACAACAGACAGTGCTTAAAATTCCTGCAGGTTTATTCTGTTCTGAGCTCTACCTGTAATGTCCTAAGGAAAACCTGAAATAAATTACACCCTGGTATAAGATAAATGTTATCCTTTCAAGAGTTAGAACGTATCTTTCCCTTCTGTTTGTGGTTCTCGAATCTTCCCCTGAGTCTTGTGCCATGGCTGAAGAGCAGAGTAAGTTGGCTGTTAAAGCTGTCCCATACACAGTGTCTGTGATTTGACAAATGCCACCACCCTGTGACACCAGCTGCAGGATTTGGGCAGTGAATCAGCGCAGTGAAACTCATTCAAGTTTTTGTGGAGGAAGTCAAGTGTTTTAGATGTGATTGATTAATAATATTACGAACCATCAGGAGGTGATCCACAGAGGCTTTGGCGTTTTATTTCAGAAAAACGCTCACAAATCTGACAAAAGATGACAGTTCCAGGACTCTCCAGGTTCTTGGATGTACCAAACTGGGTTATGAGAACATTTTTCATGAGATCTTGGGTTCACATACTGCAAGCTCTTGCGTGTGATCCCACAGAGACACAACTGAGCAAACTGCTGCCTGCAGGTCATGGTCCCCATGAGCCATGAACCCCCAGCAGTGTKGGTGCTCTGTCAATGATCTCAGAGAGCGAATCCTCTGCACTCCTGCTTGCAGAATGATGGCACCAACCTGATTAAAGCTCCATGGTGCTGGGCAAGGGCACTGCAGGCAGAGCTGTGCATGACCTAAACTGTGATTTAAGAAAGTAAGATTGCCCAAATGTTGATGTGGAGCTGCTGTTACCTCCCCCATGGGAGCAACCTTTCGATGAAGCTGTATTTGTCATTCTAGCTGTACTAATRTCAGTGTTTACAGCCAGGTATTGCTGTGGCCAGGAGGTGAATGCACCATCCGTTTCTGGCTGGGCTTGCTTACAGCCCCTTTGCTTTCTGCAGTGTCAGTGAGCTGCTGGCTGCAGGTGCAAGMTGGTGTTGAATTTTCCAGTTAATTGTCTAGCTCCACAGCCACCTCTCCATCTGGCTCAGCAGGCAGTCCCTGTTCACAGGGGCCCACGGCACAAACGCCGGGGTTTGACAGGCCAGCAGYGAGCTGTGCTGGCAGAGCTGTGCTGGGCTGAAGGGTGTTTACAGATCAAGGCTGAGCGSGCTGACACTGTGGTGTACAGGGCAAATTGCCCTTTCCCTCTGTGCCTGGCACTCACCAGTCCATGGTTTGTGTGTGCCAAAGCTGCTGAGGGCCGTGGATGTGGATGTGGTAGTAGAAAGGCCAGGGCTGAGCCTGGCAGCCAGGAGTGCTAATGATTGTAATCCTGCTGCTCTGACTCACTCGGCAACCTCAGGTTAATCGCTCGACCTTCTCTGGCGGCTTTGCTGCAGCTGTGAAAATGGGCAAAAACGAAATTTCATCAGCCTCCAGATGCTGGATCCGAGTGGAGTTTGCTTGGGGAAGCAGCTCATAGAGCATATTAATATCTATCATAAGTTAAAAGAAAAATAGGTGAAGGTGGCTGGTTAACTTCTAGTTTTTAGGGAATTGTCTCTGTCTGCATGTGCCATTGGATTGCGACATACATTAAAAATGTGAGTTAAACTTTTAGTTTATTTTGCGAACTGTAATGTTTTGAGAAGCAAAGCATGAGGTCCTTTTCATTCAAACTTTCTCCATCTGGGGAAGGACATAGAGCAGAAAATTTCAAAGCAATTCCATTTGACAGCTACATGCATGTCCCCTATTGTGGTGTTTGAGCTATAATAGATCCTTGTATGAACAACTATATGTTTTATTTATAGATATTTGAAATTAGTTACTTATGTGTTATGGGGAACAATGAATACCAAAAGCTCCAGGCCAATACAGGATTTTTCTGTAGTGTGAATGAAGGTTGCTTTGTTTTGGTCCTCAAGTATTTTTTGAATAATTGTGGTTTGGAAAACCAAGTATACATTGMATTCATTGTTGTGTTTCAACTGTGGATTTGAATTTTCAGATGGGAGCACACAGATTGGCACATGGATCCTGACATTTAAATAGTCCTTCCAGAGAGCTAGGATGCAAGACTTGAGTGTAGGTCTAAAAGCTACGAAACTGGGATGAAGACAATCTGAAAAACTGGAGTTAAGCAGTAAAACAATCAGCATTCAGAATAAGCTGACCTGAAAACCTATTTGTTAATTAAGCTTGGAGCCAAATTCATCCTTAGCAAACATCTAAGAGTACACAATACAGAGAGTTTTGGGTTTAGTTTGTTGCCGGTTCTGTCTGTCTGTGTTTGTGTGTAGCCTGTGCACGGATCTGGGACCATTTCCCTGTGGAGGGCATTGTCTCTGCAGAGCGTGGCACGGCTCTGGGGTTTCTTGCGGGGAGATTTTTAACCTGGTACGTAATTCTTGTTAACATTCACATGATATCCATCCCGTTGGTAAGAGTGCAAGTCAGGGCTATCCCCTCAGGCAGACTTTATTTAAACACTCTTCTTAGTGCCAAATTTCTAGGCATTTTTCTCTTCTAATGAATGCATGTGTTTTAGAGCAGAGACCTTTCCAGCCCTCCTCTCCCCTTCCCCCAGTCCTGCCCATTTCAGTGCCTTGTATTGCACGAGGTCGTTACTCAAATGTTGCTCTGAAGAGTTTCAGAAAACCTGTCAAAATGATTAAGAGTCTGAAATTCTATATTACATTAATGTTTTTAAAACATCTTATTCAACAGACAATATAATATGAAATATAACAAAAAAAAATCGAATGCTGGCTCATACATAACACTTCTTGAGGGGCTGCTGTCACTTTGTTGAAAGCAAATATTTTGAGAAGTGTGTCTAGCTCTGCAGTGTGAGGAAAAAAATTGAAATAGTCTGTGCTGGTGTCAAATCATTTTTTAATAAACTGAGAGCATTTATAGTTTTCAGTCTCCATTAGAAGATTTTCTTGGGCAGATTTGACTGTAAACTTGCACAGTTTATTTTAAAAGGGCTTCAAGACCATCTGGGATTTTGGACTTTGGGGTTTTAACATATTTTGTTCCTTACTGTGATGAGCAAGAAACTTCTCTGGAAATGCTTCATGTTGGCTAAGCTGGCAGGGCCATCCAGCTCTTAAAGGGAAACTGATTCATTTAATGATTAAAACTGATTCATTTTACTCAAGTGGGAGGGGGTAAGTCCAGTACTGGTAGAGCACTAAAAGAAGCTCTTAGGTAAATATTCTGTGACTTTGAGTTCTGCAATTGAGAGGACAATGAGGAATAAGTTGGGCAGTTCTGAATAAAGACTCCAAGACGTCAATCAAGCTGATTTTCACAACCTAATTACAATTGATTCTTTTCCTCCCCACRGCTTTGGGAGTTTAAACTTTTAATTTGGTGTCAGACCTACAGTTTCTTGTAGGCCACTTTTAGGTGCTGTAAGAGTACAATGAGTTTTCCCCAGACTCATCAGGCTGATGACCCTCAGCTGTCCCAGCCAGGCTCTAGAGCAGAAGGGAGAATCTCTGTGACCTCCTCTGGCCCTGCTCCAAYAGATCCRTGTCTCTTTTCATGCTGTGTCTGGTGCTGATTTGTACCCTGCCTGTGTTGGTCCCATTCTCCTGCTGTGAAYTGAGTCCCAGCACAGGAGGATGGGTGGTTATTAAGGTGTTTTGCCCACCAAGTGAGTACAACCAACCTCCACCTGGTTTCCTTCCAGCACTTTCAACTCACCTGTTCCTGAAAGCCCAGTGATGCCATTCCAACCTTCTTTCGGCAATTTAGTTAATTAAGCTGCAACTCTTGGATAATTCCTTACATGCCCGAGCTTAATGTTTTGCAATGAAATTCAGCCTTCTTTCTTCTCATTCTGCTCATGGAACACTCATCCTTTTTGCAGCAGCTCGGTGATGTGTCTGAAGGCTCTAACCCTTCTCTCTCCACCCTTGTCTCTAGACAGAATGATGTAATATTCTTATTCAGCTTGGCATCTCCAAGGAATTGAGGTTTTGCAAGTTTTATGGAACAGAGGAGTTGAATGAAGGAAAGATGAGGGAATTAGTGCTCTTACGAAAAAATGTATGTGTAAAATTCTAATGTTACTCGTTCATCTTGCAAGACATCATCTTGCCAGTGAGCTGGCCCACGGTGTCAATGGCTGCCTCTTCTGCAGACAGATAGAAAAGGGTGAGAGCTGGAGAGCCTGGGAGATGTGAGTGGGGGAAAGAAGGAAGGAAAGGGGCTGCTGAAACAAGGACTGTCCTAGAGAAGATAAATGCAGAGATTGTYGTGGAATGAATGGGACTAAACACAGAAATTTTTTAGTTTCAATGTTCACTGAACTGTTGATGTTAAGACTTGTTTTGAGCAGGCGTGGGAGTGTGGTGCACATCCTAGGACCCGAAATTCCTGAACTTCCCTTAAGGTCATTTTGTAGTCTGAGCCAGTCTAATTATTTTATAATGGGATGCAAATTATTTGGAAAACATATTGAACTGAGTGTTCAGACTCACAAATTTTGTTCCATGTTTTACTGGAATGAGAAGAAAGAGATCTTTTAATCAGGATTTTCATTATTAAATTGGTGATAATTATCTGCATTTTGAAATACATGAGTGAAGAACAGTATATGCATACTGACTTATCAGTCTATATCTTTTATCAGAGGAGGRAAAAATGTTGAATATCCTACAGAAGCATTATGTAAAGAAAAAAACAGTGCAATTTGCCTAACAAAAAAATACCATGTCTCTACAACTGAGCTCTTGGTACCTTGCTCTTACATGAGATAACATGCCAATCTAAGCATTTCAGCAAGTATATGATTTATACTCAGGGTTATTTGTGCTGGAAAAGTGTGGTGATCTGTAGRGGAAAAAATCAGACTTGTCATATGAACTCATTTCAGCACAAGAGTCAGTCAAGAGAAACATTAGAGAAGTGTGTGTGCGAAGGAGGGACTCGCTGCCAGGATTTACTCGCAGTCATTTTGTTCGTCTGTGATTTCCATTGCACTTTCTGTTTTGAGAGAATCTCCTTCTAAATAACTCTAACTCCACTCTAGGTTTAGTGAGCTTTATTTAGTGTGCAGGTTTAGAGCATGTCAACAACCGTGGATATTGTCATGTTCCTACCACCTTGTTGCCTGTACCATCTTTAGATGGTCTCTTTCAAAATTCTTATTTAATCCACTGCAATCCCTTCGCCCTTTGTGCAGCAGGATAAGAGGAGTTGATTTATTGGAGTAACTTCATGTGAAAAAGCTCAATACACAGAGATTATTATTCTTTCCTCAGTGCAGGTTTTATATCTTTTTTTCACTATATATTTCTTGTTTTTACAGCTTCTAAAGGAGCTGTTTTGAGACCCACCACTACAGGTTAACATAATTGGAAACCTAGAATTTGCTACAGGTGCTTCTTGAGACTCTACAGTTTTCACATTTTTTGATTGATCTGAAATTGAATGGTAAGAACATTCATGAGTTCTTAAAATGCAGGAGAAATAGAGCGACAGCTGAAAAAAGCCCTAAATGTGGTATTGCAGTTGTACATAGAYTGTCTTCAAAGTGGTGTTTCAACAAAAACTTCTGGAAAGATTTTTTCAATAAAACAGTCTACATGACTCTGTGGAAATAATGACACAGAGCTGGGTGCTGGAGCAGATTGATAGTGGAAGGGTGGAAAAAGTGTAGGAAACTTTGTTCTTGTTAAATGGTAACTGAAATGGTGTTGCTGCCTGTTAAAGAGCAGATGGACCTGCTCTGTTCTGTGAGGGGAGCTGCACTCAGGGCTCTGAAGCTCAAGGAACGTTTCCCTCCAAGGTGAAAGCTTTTCCTGAGTGGCTGTGTCAGAACCCCTGGCCCTGTGGGATATTGTGTCACCAGGGGACACTCCTGTCGTGCTGGCAATGCCTTTTCCACTGGCCTGTTGAAGTGTTTATAAGAAACTTCCAACTWTTTGTCACGTTTTTCGCAGGCAAGGAAAGAATGTACAAAATGTGKTTTTAAATTATTTCGGCAAACAGTCCCAAGAAACCTATCCATGGCACGGCTGAGGTCAGGGACCAGGCTCCACTGGGCCAAGTTTTCCATTTAAACCACTAAACCCCACTTTGAAGAGAGCTTGCARTTAATATGCTGTAAAATCTCCTTTTCCCTTCCCTCCTTCACTCTCGGTGTGTACATCCTGCCAACCAATTTATCATGGCTGTTAAAGACTAATAAACCTCATTATTGCATTTTGAAAGTAAAAAGTATCAAAAGTGCTAGTAGATAATTCTTATGGGGTTTTAACTCTCAGATGGGTGGTACAATGTTCCCCTGGCACGCAGGCATCATCCTCTTCAGTAAAAGTTCCCTCTGCAAATCCTATGGCTTCCCTAAAATTAATGAGTAAAATTAATGAACAGAGCTCATGTGGTCTTCATCCTGAAAGCTCTGAACATCAACTGTCCTTTGAAATTCAAATTCCATCTGTGTGTCCTGCGGAATCTGCAGGAGGTGTGTAGAACTAAATTCTGGTGAAMATAAGCTGTATTTTGAATGCAAACATAAAATAGGAGAATATTCTTATGTGATTATTCAGGAATTTTCTGTCTTTTTCTTGAAGATGGTTATTAATAACAATARAAGTCTGAGACCTTCAGTCTCCTAAGAACACTGGTCTTTATGAACCATGTGAAGGCATTTATGTACCTTGTAGTGAAGGGAATTGTGTAGTTGGAGTGTGGGGACTGAGGGAATGGRTATAACTACATTCAGCTAAATTGTGACATTAAATGTCTCAGGAAATGCATCAGAGAATCAAAGTGATGTAAAACTGCTAGTCTTGATTTTCTTGCCCAGATATTTCAGTACAGCAGAGAGAGATTCCAGGGTCTGACTGYAGTGGTGGCTGAAGAAAAAAAAAGGTTGATTTTCACTTTGYCCCTGCAGTTGTGTAATTCCACCARCTTCACCAGAATTYGTACYGCTTAGCAGTTATTTCTGAGAGCAGTTGCTTCCAGATCTGAACTGGAAATATTGGATTAGTGGAAGTTGAAGGGAGAAGGTAGTGATTGTGACGTGACCTCTCCTSTGGAATGGTCTCATTTATTGAGTCTTAAAAAGGCATTACTGATCCATTCCCCTGCAATGATAAACTTCGAAATGTAGCACAAAGAGTGACTGTTCTTTGCTGTCCCAACTTTTGGGAAGTTTGGGAAGTTCTCCCAAAAGGGAGAACAAAAGAAAACTCAGCCCTTTAAGTCTTGGTGTTAATCTGAACCCAAAAAGGGAGAAAAAAACCAAGCTTTGTCTTAAAGATGATGCACCTTTCCAGCAGTTCACGTTTTTTTCTTTTATTTTCCATTAGTGAACGTCTGCTCCACTGTGAGGCTTTTCTCTGAACATTTGGAAATATTTTAATGCCCTTAAAACTGCAGATTTCTATTAACAGGCTGTGCTTTCCTCTTGCTTTGGTATCCTCACACCTGTTTTGCCTTTGGCACTCGGCACTGGATAATGAGGTTACCTAATGTGTTGACTGTTGGCTCCAAGCTCTTTATAGTCCAGCAGGATGCCTTTCCTGAACTTGTTTGGGGTTTTTTTGGTGGGCACAGGGGAGAGATGCTGTGTAAGGAGTCCTTCCTTCTAGAGGTCTGTGTTTGCTATTGTTTCCAGCTGAGGTTTTGATGCATCATGGATTGAAGGAGAGTTGTGTCTGCTTACAGTGAGAAAATGTGCTTGTCTTGGCTTTGACACGGTGTAGGGTTTATTGTGGGAGGTGAGGTGCTSCAGGCTGCATCTTTTTTCCCAATAATCAAAACCCATGCTCTTGGAGACAGTGCAGCTCCCAATGGAAGCTGTTAACAGCTGATTCTGTGGCAGCTGATAAAGCTGCAAAATGAGGTGTGACCTTGTAGTGGGAACAAAGATTGTGAACTTTGCCTCATTTCTTCCCAGAGTTTTTGAATAAGTTAGTAACCATTTTTAAAAGTACTGTTTTATTTTGAGATTTCATCTTACAGTTGTTGATGAATTTGTGTATTGATTTTATTATTAATGTATATTGTGATTTGTTGACACTCACTGCATTTATCACAGAATCAAGGAATGGTTTGGGTTGGAAGGGACTGAAAGCTCATCTCATTCCACCCTCTTGGGATATCTTCCACTATCCCAGGTTGCTCCAAACCCCAGCCTGGCCTTGAACACTTCTGAAGTCCCACAGTCAGAATTAGGTGTTGCTCCTGATGAACAGAATGAAGTATAGGAATAGATCTGCAAACCAAACCTTGTTATTTGAGGTTCTTTCTCTCTTTCCCACTGCAGTTTCAGTGACTGACTGTCATGATAATCAGCTCTGTCCCATATCAATGCATTGTTTTGAGTCTTAGATGCTGAGTACAAAGGGAGATGTTAATTTTGGTCATCAGACTCCCAAAGGGCATGTAAGGGTGGTGGTGGAAGGAGTCAGAACAAAGCATGAAAGCAGCACAGTCTGTTACGTGAGTGCCAGGCACACTTGTGTCTCTCCCAGATTGGTTTCCTGTGTCTTGGCAGGTAACAGAACTAGAAAATGCTTTAAAAGGGCCAACGATAATGAGAGGTGCAGGATGGAGCAGAGCTGGAGCAGCCTCTGGATTAGGAAAGGTGTTTGGAGGGAGGGCAGGGAGAGCTACAAAGTGTGATTATTCCCTGGAGGTTTTCACAATGCAGGAGCTGGGGAACATGCAATGAAATTAATYGGTGAGGTGTCATGGCAAACAAAACCAAGTGATTTTTAGACAACTTACTCACAAGCTTTCTAAAATGWGACAGTGAAGATGTTTTTTCAGTAGCACAAGTAAAAGCAGTGGAATAAATGTGATTTCTGATTCAAGTCCCTCTGAAATATGGAGCAGAGCATGTGGGTGTCCAGGTTATCCTCACCAGATGTGTCAGTGCCAATTGAAGTGAAGGTTTCCCTGCTTTTRAAGATAAGGGTAGACAGCAGGTTCTCTTGGCAGCATGAAAGTGTCCAGAGAAAACCAGCAATATAGGAGAGAAAACTGTATGTACAGCAAGATAAAAAAATCTTCAGGATGGACAAGTCTTTACCACTGAAGCTCAGAAAGTTGGCATTGAAGATCAGGAAGTTTTTTGACAAATTCTATYAAAGGTCTCACTAAAGATCAGTTTTTAGACTTGCGATCATGGCAGTTTAAGTTCCTGAATTTCATTCCACACTTAAAAACATAACTGGAAGCAGAAGCAGGCTTTATCTCTATTTCCTAATAGGATCATGCTCCTATTTTTCAAAGAAGGTGATTATTTTATTAAAGGTTCTGCAAGTTACTTGAAAAAGCTTGAAAAGAGATCAAGTCTATGTAAGCCTTAGTAATTTTTGCTCAAATGTTCCAAATTTCCCTTGCCCAGTGTGGTGGTGAGACCCTGATTCTTCTAGGCAAGATTTGGAGTTGGTTTTGTGGCACCCTATAACGAGACRTTACTGCAGTTCCTAGAATTTTGTGAAAAATGAAGGGAAAATTAAATCCATATGCTCCTCTTTGAGGCAGACCTGGATCCCCCCAGTTACCTTTAAGCTCCTGAATTTCATAAAGCATTTTTCTCTTGTTAAGATTAATACCAGATTGAAGTTAGATAAGGTCACATGTTATTTAGTCCCCAGTGAAGATGTCAGAATTGAAATGATTTACACTGGAAATGGAATTACTGCTTGTTATTGCAGAGTGGTGAGATGAGGTGGTTGATTATTGAGAGATATAATATGCTGATATATATATTTTTATGGCGAGATAASCTCTTGATGCTGTTGGTACTACTCTGAATGGGCTCCCTCATTTTTGAAGCTTTGATTTTTTTTTTCTAATACTTTTTAAAATTATTGTTTTACTGAGAAAAGGGTGTAACTTTCTAGAATGAATGAGCTTGATGGATACTGGGATCTAAGCTTCAGCAGGATTCCTGCCCACCCTGCCAATCTGACCTGGGAAGRTCATCTTTAGAGCTGGAAGAGAATTCATGCTAAGGTTAATTTTCTGATCTTATATTCAATTATAATCATAAGTGGTCCTATTTTTAGRGGAGCAGAGTAGGATCATGGATTCCTGCTTCTTTCACTCAAATTAAGAGAAACTGCTTTCTCAGCTTATTATACCCTGGATATGGATACTTTGTCTAGGTAAAAATGAACTTCGGGGTTTTTTTCTGTTTGTTCTTTTTTTTTTTTTTTAACCTTTGCCTAGGATTCCCAGGCACTCAGGGGGGTAGCTCAGACTATGCTGCTGAATGTCTGGGAATCCTGGATGTGCTCTCTATGACCATCTCTGCAGCCTGTGTGGAGTGAACCCAGCCCTCCTAAAAGGTATCAGCCCTAATCCACATGGGCTAAAAACAAAAATATGTCCTTGTCTAGGAAGTTGAATCCATCCTGGAGCTGAGGTCTTGCTGCACAAGTGCATTTTTGCCTTTGGGGCAGTGCAGAGAAGCTCTTCTGACACAAAAAAAAATGTAAAAATGTCATCAGCTCAGGAGTCAGACTTGCTTTTATGTCTGACTCACTGAATTTTGACAACACATTTCAGTCTCCTGTGATTTTTTTCCCTTCATATCTACAGTCTGTTTACACCATGGGTCTGAAGAGAAGGTCTGTGCCTTAGTTTAGACACAATCCCTAGAGCATGGAGGGAGGGAGGGAGGGAGGGAGGGAGGAGAGTCTTGATCTCACTTGGGCCCTCTGGGAAATTTGGTACTGTAAATAGAAGTAGTAAAAACTATCAGGTGATGACACTTTTTGGGCTGAGTTTTTTTGAACTGGAGACCTAAAGGTGAAATCATCTGTATCGCATTACCCACCACTGTGCTGTCCAGACACTCTTAACTTTCCATGCACTGACAGATTCCTACTGGAGTAGCACACTCTGTCTTATGGAAAGATTGCTGCTGTGCCCACAAACAACCCTGTGGCTGCTTTGGAAAGCCACCTTGGGACACTCCTCAGGAGCTGCCACTGAGTCAGAAGGATTTCTTAGACATTTATTGCGTTCAGAAGGAAAAATTAATTCCTTAATTTCAATGCTATAGAATTTTTTACTGTGTTTAATTCTCAAGAAACTGTAATGTGCAGTAGTGTTTTTCAGAGACACAATATTGAGGACACAAAACAGTGATAGTCCCACACAGTTGACAGCTGGAAAGGGCCACCCTAACACATACCTGGCAGAACTGTCTAGGTTGGTTTTTTACTGTTGCCCCTTTTCTATTTTCTTACTGTATCTTCTCACATTTCCTTCATTCCCTCCATCATCTATTTTGCTTCTTGTATTTTTATCTTCCTGTCCTTTCTCTGGGGAAAAAAAAATCTTCATTTCCACCACACTGTTATTCTGGTCAATAAATATAAGAGTAAATCATAATGCTCTTTATATGTGCACAAAGCCACAAAGTTTGGGAGTGCAGGTTTGCTTTATGGATAGAGCAGGCCATGAGCTCTTCTATTCAGCTTCTGAAACATTTTACTCCTTATTCARTTAAAAGCTCAAATGACACTTGCTGTGATGATTTTTGAGTGGTTTTGTCCCACTCAATGGGACATTGAGTGGGACATATGCAGAGCATAACCAAATGAAAACTTGGAGTAATACTTTTAGGGGATTTTTTTTCACAGGCATAGACTAAATATTTTATTGTTAATTATCTTTAGGCTTTTATGTTAGAGGACCATTATCTTAGACTGTACTGATGGAAAGGTGTTGCAAAAAAAGAACTTTAAAGGTGATCCCTTAGTTTCTCCCCCCAGACTGAGCCATCTTTTCTCATTCACGGAGCCATTGCTTCTGCTGGAGTGGAATTTTGATTGAAAAAGTCTGACCCGCCAAGCGCTCTGAGCTAACTACACCTGTGCAGTGGCAGGAGCGGCCAAGTTCTCTTTCCCGTAATTTCTAAATAACTGCAAAACACATAAATTCCTCGCCCTGACCTCTCTGTGCATTCCATACGATTTTGGCATGGCACCAGAGTTGCCTCGAGCTCAGCCGTGCGTTGCAGTGCGGCACAGCCCGGGCGGGAGAGCGCYGCAAATGTTCTGTGCACTTGTGCTTTTATATCCATTTCTTCAGGGCCCATAAAGCAGGAGCTGCTGGGGTTTAATGCACAGCTCTGCTCTTTCCCGTAAGCGTTTCCAGGCCGTTTGTCTCAGCTGGTTATTGGTGGAGTTGGATTGCACCTTGTTAGCGTTGGCCCTCTCCTCCGCAGGCTGGGACTGCTGCAARGCTTGAGAGGAGGCAGAGGATGCAGAGAGATGGGGAACTTTATCCCTGCAGCAGTTTCTCAGCAATTAAGGGAGATTTCTTAGTTCATAAAACTTGGGGATGAAGGTAGTGGAAGCTTCATATTCCCTGAATAGGGTTTAAGTTCTTTCAGTGGATTGGAATTATACCAGTTAAAAATAATTTCAACAATATATGATCATGATCGATCCAATCTTAAAACAGTGACTCAGAATGTTTGGCTGGTGCTAATKCTTGAATTGCTTATGTTAAAGAAGCCAAAACCTTTGAAATTCAACTGTTGGAGAGTAGGTGGAGCAAGGTGTTTGGGGTATTTTTCCTTCCTTTRAAGGAAATGGCAGAGGTATTTATGAAAATATGCTGCATCAGGGATTGGGATAAATTGTTAAATTTTCCCTTAGAGAACGCAACTTAAAATATTGGCCCTTTTGAAACAGAATGAAGTGGTGAGGTGGATTTGCCATATTAATCCACTTTCCAGCAGAGGAAGGGGAACTGGTTGTGAATTACAGACAAAGTTGCCACCTGTATGTCTGCTTTTGGAAGGATTTCCTTGATTGCTGAACAAAGCCAAAGGTTCCACTATTGCACCTATGATGATGAGTACAGATTCTGGAATTCACTATAGGAGTGATTTAGGATGGGGAAACTGGAAATCTTATCAAGAATATGCCTTCATAATCAATGGATCTACGTAGTAGATTCGGGAGGACTGATGGTTGAAGGCTCTGTGGGGGAGAGAAAGTATTATTTACATATTTTTTTAAGAATTATTTTTAAATGTTATTTATTAACCACTCGTATTGTGGTTAGTAGTTGATACCCATTTAACATCCACTGAGCAGATTAACTTGTTAAGAAGAAAAGAGAGTTGGCTTTGATTTGTGCCCTGAGAATGAAGGAAGAGAGGCTGTTGCTTTATGCTGGTGGGTGCAGAGGGAAGTGAATATTTGTGTATGGTAATYAGGTATCTTAAAAGCTGATATGAACACAGATGTTCCTCAATTGAATTACAAGATCTTTTAAGGGAAACAAAAAAGACTGTGCAGGTTAAAAGGAGACAGGGAAGCAGCTTTGAAGGTAAAAATATTCTATTTAATGTCCTGCCTGTCTATTTCTCTCCAGGGCATCACACCTACACAGTGCAGGTATTTATGAAAGTTTGGCTTATCATGCCAGCTCAATTACAAAAATCAATTAAGTCTTCTGTAGCCTATTTGGACAATGTGTGCATAGTGCAAATCATATCTTACATCTTTTGCAAGTTGATCAAACCMGTGTTTTATCCTCAATTTCTTGTAAATATTTGTCTTTGGAACATGTTGGTATTCACTGCCATTGAACTATAGTCTTGGCTGTTGCCTTAGTTTTGGAGAAATGTTTTTTAAAGGCTTTTTTTCCATGTATTTAAATATTTCAAGTGCTTTGGTGCTCCTTTCTCCCTTTCTGCCTCATATAGATATTTTGTTTTGCATAAGYTTACTTTGAATTTGACTTTTTTCCCTGTAGGTATTGCAGAAAGCATGATCTCAGTTCTTCTGGCTGGTTCTGTTAATAACATACCTGAATACTTGGCAAAACCCCATCACTCAATGAACGCTGAACAGCTCCAGGTTTCTTKGGCTACCCAAAGGAAATATAAAATTAATTAGCAACATAATTTAGGTTTTTACCTGCCTTGTAAAAGTGCACAAATGTTTGTACTATTTAGAGRCTTCTGGCTGCAATTCTGTTCTCCTTTTTGGGGATATCAAATGCAGAAATTCAGCTGAATTGCTGAAAAGTTGACCAATAGTATTGGAGATTSTCTTAAGGTCTTTCACTGCCTATTCATTTGCATGTCAAATGGCTTTTGAGGTGAAGTGGACACAAAAAATTGAAGACTTTTTTATTAAAAATTGATTTTTAATAATGCAAGTGGTGTTGAGTTTCCTGAGGACTTTGGCTGCCTTGAAACTGCATCAATTTTTTTACTCTCAGACCTAAATTGTGTTAAATTACTCTCTTTTAGATGACGAAATKATTTCGTTTTTTCATCTTGGTGGGTTTACAAAGCTGCATCAACACTCTTCATTTTATATCAGGCTCTGATTCTTGAMTTTTGATGGGAATTTATCCCTTGGAGAAACTCATGGGAGCTTCTAATTCTCTGATGGCCATTGGTACTTAGAGTTCATTTGTTTCTGTTATCGAGGTGTTATTTCCTGGGTTTCAGCTGATTTTTGTAGCAGTGTAGCAAGATGATACAATCTTTCATTTCTTCCAGAGTTCCTTAATCTGATTTTCAGGAAGAAATAGTTCAGTCCGCCTTTTATTTCCTTGGCAGGGGACCAGCTTTAAGCGAGGACATGTGTCCAGACAGCAGCTGGTCCCTAAGATGCTGAGCAAGAGCTGACTCAAGCCCTTCCATGGGGTGACACACGCTCTCCCAGCTCCCACTTTCCAAGGTTGCATGGAAACCAAAAGGTCAGCCTTATTCCCTCAGCAGCAGAAATCAAATATAAATTCCCAATCCTGAGCATTTTTCATTCATCAAATCCTTCAGGGCTCATTGACGGCTGTGGACGTGTCTGGGCGGATCTCTCTTTTCCATCATCCCTCCGTACAGCTGGGCGGATGGGAGGGCTGCGTGCACGCCAGCCAGATGAACACCCAGAGCTGTCCTGATGGCTCCACACACAACTGCAGCTTCCTTTTCATTGGTGACTGGAGCCTTCCCATTTTTATTTCGGCTGTTGTTGTTGCACGGGATTATTAGGTGTGCATGGAAATGTGGAAAAAGCCTTTTAAAGGAAGGTAGAGCTGGTGGTGTTCTGCTCCTAGAACTGCTTATGGGTAGGGTTTGATTATCTGGGGAAAATGTGACAATCTGGTTCCTTTTCTAACAAACTCAGCTATTGGTAGGGCTAGTGTAAAGCAAACTGAAGCACCCTAATGTGAAGGGCCACGAAGATGGTTAGAGGGATTAGAACCCCTCTCCTGTGAGAGATGGGAGTGTTCAGCCTGGAAAAGACTCCGGGGGACTTTACTGCACCCTTTTGGTGCCTGAAGGGGGATCTGAGAGAGCTGGGAAGGGACTTAAGACAGGGGTCTGTAGTGATGGAACAAAGGGAAATGGTTTGAAACTGCCAGAGGGCAGGGTTGGATGGGATATTGGGAAGGAATTGTTCGCTGGGAGGGTGGGCAGGCCCTGGCACAGGGTGCCCAGAGAAGCTGTGGCTGCCCCTGGATCCCTGGCAGTGCCCAAGGCCAGGCTGGACATTGGGGCTGGGAGCAGCCTGGGACAGTGGGAGGTGTCCCTGTCCAGGGCAGGGAGAACAGAATGAGATGAGCTTTAAGGTCCCTTCCAACCCAAACCATTCTGTGATTCTATGATAATAAAWAGCTCCTTTTGTCTGCTTTTACACCGGTGTTTTCATATTGACTCATGTCTCGTACAACTGTAAAATACTTGATAATGAGATCCAGTGCATCCAGGGAGGCTTTGGAGTTCTTGTTAGGTCATGGTTACCTAAAAAGTTCATGGTCACTTTTCTGTGGTCCTAATTCAGTATCTGATCCCTTTTTTCTTAAATGTGTGTTTAGCACAACTTCATGTGTCCTTTTAAAAAGATATGGGTCTGCCCATTCTAAATCTAGGGAGTTCGAAATTTAATAAAGGTAAGGAAATGTGTTGCTTATGGGTTCCATGAAAAATTTGGAGTATTCGTTTGTTCCACGTCTGTCTATGGATGTTTTGGGTTACATATAAATTTAAAAATTTTATATGGAAGGCAAAACATGTCAATTTCCTTAGATCAAAATGAAAGGTATCGGTGTATGATAATGTTGCTTTACAATTTTTGGTCACCCACAGTGAGAAAAATGAAATGAGTAAAAGGGACAGTTTATGGTTAAGTACATAGATTATACAGTTAAAAAAGTAAATACCTTATATGTATTCTCCTTTGCAAATAATATCAGTAAATCTGAGTTGATTATCTTTGACAAAAARCCCTATTAGATTGTCTCTGAAGCCTGTGAAGCTATGCTGATAAATGCATTTTTGCTGTCCAATTGCTTCAGCATTCTGCTTGGCAAATCTCTTATGTTTTGTTCCTCGCAAGAATATGGAGGCGAATTACATTTGAGTGTATTTTGTTTGGTTTTAAAGTCAGAAAAGTACTTATCCAGGTCTTGATGTAACTGTCTGTTGTTAATAGTAACCTCCAAATAAAAAGATGGAGACAAGCAGTGATCATCTGTGACTTCTGGCGCTGCATGAGGAAGATTCAAACTTTAAAGAATTGCTTCACTTCCATCTTTCTTGCCTTTTWAATTTAAATTTAAWTTTAATTTAAATTTAAATATAATTTTATCAAAGTAAATATTGCAAAGATTAATCACATTTTCTATCTGAATGAATGTGCCCTGTATTTTGAAACCTTTGTTGGTTTGATTTTTTCCTTGGGATTAATGTTTAAGTGAAAACTCAGTGCCCTGCCTTGCTTCTCATGTACATTGATATGGACAGTGTGGCACAGGCAACATGGGAAGCAGTTTCAATGCCAAACATCTGTTCTCTTACTGAAGCTCAAAATGGGCGCTCTCAAGCACTGAAACCTCCCATATATCCCCAAAGGGCCATTGCAGAAGGCAATTTCAAGGCTGTAGCAAAAAACCAAAAAGGAAATATTTGGTCAGAGGATTAGAAGTCATCATACCTGAGTCTCTTGGCTGTCTTTTGGGCAGAGATTGTCACTTCAGCAGAAGGTAGTCAGTGATTACATCTTGAGCTGCTCCATTGCTTCAGTTCATTCTGCATCTTTATGGAGATTCTTCCACTCTGGAGTGTTCCCATAGAAAGGAATTTGGAAATGGGAGGCAGAGCTGCCCCCCTGCCTTTTTAGTAGCAAAATCTGCAAACAATGCTGAGCGTGTTCTGTGTGCAAAATTCAGTGGTGCCCTCCCTGATGGCACTGCCACATTCCCAGCACTGCCCCATTCCCAGACACTCCTCCAGGTCTGTACATCTTCCAGCTCTATGGGTACATCACCAGCTGCCAGATGAGATATCCCCATGTTTCCTTTCTGCTGGAAATCCTTCATCCCCCAGGAAAAGCAGAAATTTTCAGCTTCCTGTGACAGATGCTCTCAATTTTTTTGCTGACACAAGACCATTTCTCCAGTGGCCTCTCATCTTCCTGCACACTCCAGGCTGCTGTAACTCTGTTCTRTCATTTGTGAATGTGTAACATTCTCCTGCCAGAAGTCTCAGTGTCCTCTGCACGGTGCTGTTCTCTCCTTGGTCTTGGGAGCAGAAAACAGGAGTAATATTTCTGAAGCGTGTCGGTCTCCTCTATGCCAAAGCAACAGTTGCCTGTGTTTATCTAAAGTTTATTTCACTGCCTTGTAAAATACTTGTTTTAAGCAGCAATGGGCTTTCAACACCACAGATCAGCTGAACTTTGCTGCGGATTCTGGTCAGAATTTGGCCTGCTCTATGTTTTCTGTTTGGTCTAAAGTACAAGAGATCAGACTTTCAGAGAAACGTTAAACTTGTGTGTATGTGCACATGTGTTTTCTTGCTAAAGTACTAATGATTAAAAAGAGCATTTCTGACAGCAGGAAAGTTTTGTGTTACAGGGTATTTTTTTGTGTAGCAGTCTCCTTCACCTGATCTGGGCTAATTCACTCCAACCTGAAGCACTGCAAGCACCGACAATCTTTGGAAACATTTCTGAGCACCTTATCCTCTATTTTGCTGTAAGCTGCTAACTCAGGCTATTTTCTTTCTGCTTGCAGGCCTTCTGTCTCATGTCTTAATCATCTTCTGTTCCCTTGGGCYGGGAGCTGAGTCCAAACCTCAGTCTGAGCTCTTGGGCAGGTGTTGTGCTGGAGCTTCAGATGGCACAGCAGTGAAAAGCTATATGCTCTTAAAAGTGGCCATGGACTTCACACTGGGGTTTAGTCCCAAGCTGTATCAGATATTTCTACCTCCTTTTCAGTTTCCCGAGATTCTTATGGCATTCTCATTTCTGTAGCTGCTGTGGGCAAAGGTTTTTTTCCTCTTGCACATTGCTTCAGCAAAATGTTTMCCCAGAAAAGGGAGCAGAGATCTCTGGAACAAACATTTTTCAAGACTTTAATCATTGCATGGAAATACAGCTTTCCAGTGATGAGCTGAGATCTGATGGCAAGAGATAAAAACAGAGCAGTGTTTTTAGAAATAGTTTCTGTGTGATCTAGGATTGTGACTTTTTAATTCCATAAGAAATTTCTTAGGTTCTGTACTTTAATCTTACCTTCTTTCAATGGATCAGTGCTTCAGTACAGCAGGGTAAGTGATTGACCCACTGGTCCTGATCAAGGTTACAGAGCAGCTTCTGATGTTTATTGATGTGCTCGTCCATAGTAGTCACAGATGGACATTGCCATGATACCCTCCTGGGGTCTGGCTAAGCTGAAAGCAGGGRTCCCACTAACAGAAGTCCTTCAAAATGCAGTTCCCAGAATCAATGGGAGGTCAGATCTTGTGTCTCTGGGTTATCTTGTGTCATGTCATCCACCTTGCATTTTAAAAATCATAACTTCCTTTATCATTAATAAAGACCTGGGAGTGACTGAGTAACATTTTGTGAAACTAATAAATCTTCTTGTTTTCTGCTGCTTTAGATGGCAAAGGCCTTCTGTCTGTTGWCTTTAAAGAGCAATTATGATCAGCAGTGATTGAAAATACACTTTCCAAAGCTTGGAGAGACTGTAAGTACAGGTACATCCCACTTTTCTTGTGCTGCTTGTTCTAGCCCTCTATACTTCTGTAAGGATATGTTGTAAGATCCCTTTTTACGTATCTTTTCTTTGTAAAAACCTTTTACTGTAAAAGAGGAGATTATRTTCTGGTAAGTATACCTGCTACTTCCAAGTAACAAAGTCATTAAAAAGTCAATCGGCCTTTTATGTAACTCCAGTCTAATTTGCTTCTTCTGTTCACCCTCTCTTCCATGCTCTGTTTGAGCCAACACCCAGATCCCCTAAAGCAGGGTGTGCATGGTAGCTCGGGGTCCCAGACACTGAGCTCCAGAATGTATTTTTCCAGCAGCCTCGGATTTGACTTGCTGGCTTCTTAGCTGGCCTCAGCTCAGGCATTTTGGCTGGCTCCACTGCTGGCTGCTCTCTTAACTCCCAAAGGCTCTGATAATGGGGTCAACTCGCTCCTTGAGATACCATTTGCCTTTTCAGCAGAGCTCAGATGGAAAAGAGTTTGCACTATTACACCAGTGAACTGTGGTTAATACTGGGAAACACAGAGGTGAGGGGGAGAGCAGAGAAATCATCTGAGCTCCTGGAAGTTGGTGTGTAAATCATGTCACCATTTATTAGTGTGTCTCATGTCTGCACAGTCCTGCTTGCCCCAGTGGGGATTCCTGGGTTTCCCTTGGCAGGGCTGGCAGAGCACCAAGGCTGAATCCTGCCCTCAGCCTTCCTCTCACTGCTGGGGGAAGAGAAGGAAGGAAAATCTTTTAAAAGGCTGGTGGGAACCTGTGCTTTGCTGGGTTACTGGCACCACCGTTGTGTGGTACAGACCACAAATCGGTTCTGCTGTAATGGGATTGGGATAAATCTTCACAGCTCCTCCTTTCACAGCAGATTGTGCAGGTTCTGTCAGCTTTTYCTTCTGCACAGGGTACACTCTAGGTATGATGCATGTAGCTATACTGCTTTGCATTTGTTTTTAATTTAAAGGAAATTTCAATTTCTAGGGCCAGACAGATGGACTAAATGACWAAATGATGGCGTTTTACAGCTCATCAAAACTGAGCTCTCTCTTGGTGTTTGTGTGTTTTGCAGAATGACAAATTGACAGAACTTGGGTTGAGGAGAATCTAGATCTGAAACCTAAGGGGCTGAAATTGCAAGGATTTTCTGCTTCAAAATAGTATTCTGGCCCTTGCTAAAGGTTCTGCTTTGGAATTTCCCCCATTCAAGTGTCATTCTGTGTTTCTTTACAGTTGGCACTACCTAGTCCAACTTCTAAAGGGGTTTCTGTAAAAAAGTCTGAAATTTTCATTTATCCCAGAGATAGCTTACTGCTCAACATCACTTTAAAAGCAAATCATGGCATAAATAAATCTAATTGTTTGCTCAAGCTGGATTTCAGGTTATTGAAGGAGCTGGGAAAGAACCCAGATGCACTCCTCATTTTGGTCTCCATTACCAATATTGTCATGATTTAAATCAGGGGCGAGGAAACTCTTGGCCAAACTATGCAATGATGTAAATGGATGAAATGAACTTGCAYTGTTTGATGCACCGAGGGAGAGCTGATGGTTCAATGGACCAACCCTTAAAAGTGGAGAGGACGTGTTAGGGAGAAGTCAATCCCAACTGTTGTTCTTTCCGGGACAGCGGAGGGTCGGAAAATCTGCAGCCCTATGAATGAAAGGCTGTGCTGGCACCTCCCCAGCTCGGGGTGGAGGGAGGTGGAACAAAAGGAAACTCCACATTTTATAGATTCGGAGAGCCACTACAAAGGCAGAAAAATATTTTGACTCTGACTAAGTAAGGTCTCTGCACGGCTCAAATGATCTCCCAGGAATTAGAAGCTATGCTGAGAAATCTGGGAACAACCCTGGGAAGGTCATTGGTCCTTTTTCAGGCTAACAATTTCCAAACTATTGCATTAACCTTTTTACCTTTATCTAAAGGTCAGCAGAGGTAACATATTTGTGAAGATCTCCTATGAAAATACTTTTTTTTCTTTTAATGGCTCATTTTCCTCTTCTTAGCACGGAATACTAGTTGGAAACATCAAGTCATATGTTGGATAAAACCCCACTTCGTATTCTCAGCTCTCTGATCTTATTCCTTTCAATTTTTAAAGCTGTTCTGGATAAGGTTCTATGCTGTATAAAATCATAACTCATTAAGATTAAAAAGAACAGGCTTCAAGCATACAGATTAATCTTTTTTTAATATTAAACTTACATCTAGCGAAGARCTACAGCAGAATGGCTGGAGAGTGACATTTGCCTGACCCTTTGGGGCTCTTCTGAGCCACTAAATTTTAAAGAAATCTGCTACATAACTGCTTTGGAAACTTTTCTRTGTTGTCCAGCTCTGGAAAAATGCTGTTGGTTCTGGATGGCTTTGCTTTTGCGTTTGTTTTTTTGTTGGTTTTTTTTGTCAGTGTGAGTGCTGTTGACTGGAGACTTATAAATGAAGACTTATCAGTTGCCTGTAATTTATAACAGGTGAACAATTGCTCACCACAGGCTTGTTTAAAAGAATAAACAAGAACATGACTTAAATATCACTTATTCAAGATACCCTTTACGTGCTCAGCCAAGATCATCTTTTCTTGCCTTGTTTTTCCWTTTTTTTTTCTCTTAGCTATGGTGTTGTGCTGGGCAAGGGATAGTTGAGTTCCTGAGCATTACACCCTCTGCTGCCTTTTCCTGCCAAGGAACAGCCCCTCCCTATCCAGTGCTGCAGCAGCTTCATCCATCTAATACAGATGCAACATTGCCTGGTGCTTAAGGCACAGGCTCATTATTTATATTTATTTTTATTATTAGTCCTTGATATTTTTTAAACAACTATCTCAGTTTTCCTGTGATAAATATTTCCATCTTCTGGAGTGTTGCAGAGTTTATGTGATTCACAGAACTGTGAGGAAAGACATAAAGGCAACGTTTTTGTGAAGGTAGAAAGACTTTTCATAGATTTCTTTATGTATCCCACTTCCTTTGGACAGTGCTGCTCTATTCTTCTTTACTATGTCAGTAATAGGAAAAGTTTGATTCTTTACCTAAACTGCACCATAGTGCTGCAATCCAACAGGAAGGGGCTGTGGGGGAGAATAAAGKGCTCAGCACCTGCAGGAGCTCCAGGTGAGGTGTGCAGGTCCCAGGAGCAGCAGAGCCCTGAGACCAGGAGTCTTGAACAAAGCCAAACTGAGTGTGGCTGTGGACAGGGAGGCAGGACTGGCTGGGTCATCTGCAGAGTGCTGACTCTGCCATGGAATCATGAAATATCCTGCCTTGGGATGACCCCTCATGATCATCAAATCCAGCCCCTGGCCTGCCCAGACCCCCCAACAATCCCACCCTGTCCATCCCTGGCAGTGCTGTCCCAACACCCCTGGAGCTCTGGCAGCCTCAGGTCTGTGCCCATTCCCTGGGGAGCCTGGGCAGTGCCAGCACCCTCTGGGGACAGAAGAACCTTTCCTTGAGATCCATCCTGACCCTCCTCTTGTGCTGATTCCCTGAGTCCTGTCCTTGGTCATGAGTGATGAGATCAGTGCCAGCCCCTCTGCTGCCCCTCATGAGGATGTTGGAGGGTGTGGTGAGGTCTCCCCTCAGTCTCCTCTTTTCTGAGCTCAACAAACCAAGAGCCTTCAGCTGTTGCTTGTACGGCCCCTCTGGACACTCTAATGGCTGAATGTCTCTTTCACATTATGGTGCCACAACAGTGATTTGTACATTGTGCTTTGTGCCTACAGCTTGGAGCACAAGGGCTGCTGAGGTTCCTGTCCAGCACTAGGAATAACCCCTAAAGCATGAAGCTGTTGTTTTTTCTGGCTTGTCAGAGGGCTGCTGCACAGGGTGCTGCTCGGTTACCCTGGCTGTTGGTGTGTCTGCCACACCTCTGCTCACTGAGCCTGTGAAGGAGCATCAACCAAAATTATTCCATACCCGATGGAGTGTTCTGTCAGCTAAACAGGAGCCCAAAGCCAGCCTTCAGTTAAAGATGAGGGTAAATGTTTTCGAGGAGAAAAACAGTCCCAGCTCCCAGATGTCTCCCTATATATTCTTGTTTAGCTTTGAAATCCATCCTGCTGTACTTGGCTCAACAAAGCTCAAGGAGACAAACTGAGGCAGTTTCTGGGGTTTGCCCCGTGTCCAGCTGCAAGGGGCATGGAGCACTCACAGCACCTGTCTGAGCATGGCAGGAGACACCTCAGCATGGAGGTTTCATCTCTTGGTCCTTACCTACGTGCAGGGAATGGCTTTTGGTGTTTGAACTGGGGGATATTCCCTGTACACACCCTGACAGGAAAGGCAGGATGTTTGCTGTCCACTCTCAGTTATTATCTGGCAGCATCAAGTGGAAAATACTGATAACATTAAAGGCTATGAAATTACAATATTTTAATAGGCCTTAACCTTGTGCAGCGTGACACCCTTTTAATGCTCCTATTTCTAACAGCAAAGGCCAATTTTCCCTTATTATGTTTTGTAAATTACTCCAGCTGTGGGGTGTTATTTATTTATTTATTACCCTCCATTGCTAACAGGTACCTAGACTATACCTAATTTTAGGTCCCAAAAAACCCTGATTTAATGTACCTTGTGGTCACCACAGCAACTGTAGTACCTGACATTAATAAGGGTWAGGAAGGAATTCCATTGCCTGAAGTGTTCATTCAAGAACTGGGAAAATCTTTCTAATAACAGAAACGTGTAATTGCCAACCAATGACCCGTAAAACCAAAGAGTAGACACTGAGAGAGGAAAACTACAGGGAGCGTGGGATGGGATGAGATGGAAGAGCAGATCTGGGGAGGGAGAAGGGGAGAGGAGACCAAATGAAACAAAACAGCAGAAGGGAAGTGGGAGCTCTTGTTGTGCTCAATGAGATGAGAGTTCTAATTAGTGCATCACTTCTWTGCTGGTAGGGTAAGGGTAATAACAGATGTTCCAGCAGGCCTTCCTCAAGGAGTACAGAAAACCTAGGGGAGCAAAAAGATCTATCTGGGAAAAGTTTCTAAATATATGCCATGGGTTTTTTTTGTTTCAGGCTATGTTTTACTTAGAAAGCCATTTCCTCTCCTCCCTTTTCTGTCTGCCTACCAGAATTTCAGGATATTCAGTTACCAATGGGAGAAGAAAAGATTGCAGTACCTTTCATAAAATTTTATAGAATTGCAGTTTGATGTTTTCTTCTAAGCTAATTCACAGCTCAGCGGTCTAGTCTGTCTTCAAATATTCTGTAGATGATTTCCCATAAGGAAACCTGCAAATTGTGTAACAGGGACTTGATTCCCAGAAATTAATATTATGGTCTCCTATGCATGAACAGTCCTTAATATTGCACATGTGGTTGGAATGGCCTCTTTTAGAAGGACCTTGGTCTAGACTGAAGAACCTGTGTGATGGAGACGTTGTCACATTCCTTGGAAACCTGTCTGTGAAAAATTTCCATCTCTTTTCTGGTTTGAATGTAGGGACTTGAGCATTTGCTCTTGTTTTACCTTTGCTAAGTCCAGGGTGACTTTAAAGTAATTGAGAGACTGCATTCAAAATTGTTACTTCTTTTTCATTGATAAACTTAATAGATCAGAATCTTTCAAGTCCTTTATTAGGGACATTTCCCTGAAGTTTTACTCCAAAYTTCAAACTCCTTTTGTTCAAACTCCTTTTGAGTATGGATTCACATTCTAGCCCACATATTACAGCAGAATCAAATGCCTCTTGTAAGAGCAGACGGCTTCAAGAGGCAAAGCAGCAATAAAGAAGTTATGATTGTGGGTCTGGAGAAACTGAAATTTCCCCTAATGTGGTGAAAGTGAGGAATGTTTGAAGCTGTTTCTGTGAGTGGCAGGGCTGTGTTGATGGCTTATTCAAAGGCTGAGTCCTCCCAGCAGCTGTTCCCTGCTGGGGCCAGGCCCCACTCTCAGCCCCAGGGAGATCATCAACCTTTTGGATCTCTGGAAAATTCAAGGGTCGTGTTCAGTCTAGACCAAAAGAAAACTCTAAGTGTCTGCAAACACAGTTAAGTGCTGTTAGGGAAAGGACAGGGACCAATTATTTTGATTGGGCAATAAGGCCAGAGAAGATTTAGGAAAAACCAGCTGAGAAGGGACAGTGCAGTAAGGTTCCCAGGAAGGTGACCAGCCCAGCAGGTGAGAGATTCCAAGCTAAGCTTGATACCCACCTTTTGGGGGATCGTGAGCTCCTTTCTGCTCTGAAGGAGGAAGRTGGATTGGGTTGACCCATCTGGGATTCCTTCCAAGCCCTGATGATCCTGTGGGTTGTGGTCCACCAGCACACCCCATCAGGCACTCAGCTTTCCATCAACTTTCCAGAAATAAAAACCTATCCATAGAAAGTGTGTGTGCATGCGTGTGTGTGTGCACATAAGTGTGAAACTCTAAGCATGGGTAAGAGGTTCTGGGGCTGTTTGGGATCTCTTTGTACATCCCAGACAGTGTTTGAAAGGGTAGCTCCTCATCCAGTGCCCTGCAGAACTCAGCACCTTTGTGCTGCCTCTGATTGTGCTGCAGAGCTAAACCTGAGGTAATTTTCCAAGAATATCCTGTATTTTCTTGCAACTCCAACCTTCTGTCTGCTCATGAATCTTCTTCCCTCCGTTACTCAGCGGGTGTCACAGGGAGAAGTGTGAAATGCAGGTGTAGAAGGAGGTTCCTGAGACAATCAGCTCAACTCTTATTTTCTTAAATATCCTCAGCACTCTTCTGAACTTCAGTACAACCTTCATCTCAGGAGAATGTGCTTGGATCTGGCTGACTTAGGCAGAAGGTGTCTGCTGCAGGCTTTAGGATATTTGAAATGAAAGCCCTATGCAAGCAGTAAAAGATCCTTCTCCTTAAGGACATCACTGCGAGGGAACTGATTGTAGAATATTGATCTAAGACTCTAGTCTGGGGGGTTTGGCAGTTTACCAGTTTGATAATAGGAAAGAGAATCAATTTCAAGAGGAAAGGAAGGAAAAAGGTACACCACCTTTTATGAAAGTAAAAGTCARATGCTGAAGTTCATTTTCTATCAGGTTCAGTGCATCTAGGAAGGTTTAAAGTCCTTTTAATACAGAATTATTTACATTGTTTCATTCAGCAGCATTATAATTTCTCAGATTTTTAGAAGTTGCACTTATAATAGTTTGTTTTTAATACATCCTTTGCAATGTTCCCCATGAGTGGGTGGAAGGTGGCTCAGTACCTTTCAGCCTGACCATTCTTTGGCTGCACATTCTGACTGARGAGAAGCACAGAATTATTTTCATGAGCAGCACAGTTGTTTTTTGAGAGACAGTGGCATTTACAAGCACAAGAACTAGAGATGGCTGACTCTAATGAGGTCTGGTTTCTTAAAAAGCTGATGGCAAACCCTTTTATTGGAAAACCGGGCTTTTTCTGCTGTTTGCTTCCTGTGTTATTGCACTTAGACACCTTCAAAACAAGCTGCTTACTAAACTTCATATTGGGATTTGCTGTTCTTCTTGCACTGAAACTGCAGATCTGAGATACCAAAAAGTCTGAGCTTCAGAGGCTGTAATTCCACTCTAAAAGGAGGAGCAAATCAGTAGAAATCGTTTGGAATTCTGTCAAAAAGAGATTTAAATACATTTGACTCTGCATCTTTCAGTTTGATTCCTCCAGACAATTATTAATTAAATCCCAGATTCCTGGTGATGTATGAGAGTAGAAATGTCAAACTGGTGATGTGCAGAGCCCTTGAATGATTGGAGTCGGAGCAGAACCTGGCTTGTGGCATCCTGTGTATGTTTATGTTGCCATTTRGGGTTCATCTTCAAGCTCTGTTCARTCCTSTTCTTATCAACCCTCACTTCTGTAATCCCTTAATTCAGCCTCTCTCTAGGATAAAACTTATTCTGCTATCTGTATAAGATATCTGCATGACTGTAATAAAAGAAATGTTATTTATTTACTATATTTTTTCTTTGACTTTGAAAGGTAATTTTCTTTTGAAACAGCTTGATTGCTGTCTTGCCAAAAGCACCCATAATCACCTCCATCCCCAATTCCTGCCCAGTAGAACCTATTGTGTACAAATATTTAATATCACAGCTCACACTAAGCAGCCTTTGCCTTGAGTAGCTATTAGGATTTAGGGCTCTTATGTGGGTACTGCAATTGCAGGCAGTGCCAGGAAAAAACTAATAACTCCACTTTAGCAGAGCTTAGGTTTTAAAAGTTAATGAGGGACATTTGAAAACTGGCAGCTTTTCAGTCTGAGGAGAAAGAATAGGTCTAAGTATGATGTAATAAAAGGGGAAAAAATAGAAGGYTCTTCCTTCTCTTTGTCCTGCTGTTTGTGAGTTTGGAGTTGAGGCGTGAGGCTACAGCAGCAGCAGTGGAAGGTCACCAATGCTCTCCCAGGTGTTTTTCCCAGTGTCTGACAAGAASCACAAGTTTTCAAATGGGTCTGCAATGGTAGGAGTGCCAATAAAGGGCAYAGAGCATCTTCTTGTTTCTTATCATTTTTTTCTTTTGGTCATTTCCTGGATTTATAGGAGGGAGCATTTATGTGTGTGGGTGTAACTTAAAATAAAATTGAAAAAAATCCCCCAGTCTGGAAATGAAAACCAGCAGAATTAAATCATAAATATTGTTTAGTCACTGCTGGACTGCCTGAAAATCACAGAAGGATCATAAAGTCCAATGGGAAAGGATTAGGAATATTAGTGGGAGAATTTCTTTAGGCTATAGCAGTGTTATTGCAAAGTTTTTACCAGGGATTATGAGCATTAATCTGTGGTTACATCTGCAATTTACAGACCCCCTGGGACTTCTTTCAGAATGTGGCCATGCAMGGGTAATAAATCAGAGCCACGTGATTGTTAAGACTCGGACTTTGGCAAGGCTGAGGGAGCATTAGGAACCCCGTTCAGAGGTTAAGGCCCTCATTTGCTTTTATCTCCATCATCTATCCCCTCTGATTTTGGATACTTCTGAGCAGATTTGTACCTTGGCTGATGCAAACAGCAGCACACAAGTGGGCACGTTCAGGGGGTTTTTAATTCTCAATCCCCTGCTTTGACTGTTTCTGGTGGGGGCCTTGTTTAGTGCTACATTAGTGGCTTTTGGATCTAGGAAAACCTCCTGGAATGACTCCATCCCRATAGAACCCAGAAAAAAGGGGTGCTCTGGGTGTGGCACCAGCCATGGCACATCTGTACACGTGGTGGTGGGTGATCCTGGAYACCCAGGGCATCACTGACTCCCACTGGGAGCTTTCCTGAGGAATTCTCATAGGAGCATTATGACACTCTTACCACAAGGTTTGCTGGATGTGGTGGAATTTTTCACTGTGATTACCAGAAAATGGCAGGAATTAAAAAATTTTGTCAGAGTCTTGCAAAAAAATTCCCCAGCCTGGTTTTCCTTACCCTCAGCCGTCAGACAGAACAATTTGGCAGAGCTTTTTCTTTAACAGTAAAATCTTTCCAGAACTCAACACTTTACTTGAAAAATGAAAATTTTTTTGCATTGGAAATTACGTTGCTCTGTAAGAAATTGGGAGGGGAAAATYTGATTACAAAGTGGAGAATGAATGCTTGGTTTTCTTATTTTCAGGCAACAGGTTTGGGCCAGTGCTCCATCTGATTTCAGTGGATCACCTTTAGGAGCAGGAGTAGCCAAAATAAGTTGGCAAGATGTGGATACAAAGTGCAGCTGCAGTTGTTTCACTGGAATTCTGCATTTTAAATTCTGCTTTCAGAAACTTCACAGGATTTGTGATTTACCTTCAAATGGGCTGGGGAGTGTTACAAAGTGGGGTGGGCAAAACTGATAATGACAAATCAATATTTTAGTATTTCTTCTTTCAAACCCCATTATGTACCTTTATTTTCCTGCTCTATTGTATAAGAAGATTTTACAGATTATATTAAAATATTTTTTGACACTATGAAAATACAAATAAAGAGTAAGAATAATTCAAATGTGGTTTGTTACCCTTAGAAATGTAATGACTGGGTAAGCTTGTGCAAAATCTAAAATGAATGAAAAACCCACCTCAAACATATCCTTGTCTTGAGAGAGAGTGAGAGGCATTAACTTTCTTATTTGATTTTTTCCTTACTTTATCCACATCTGGTTAGATCTGGTGGGGTG
>NW_026623352.1:1292911-1323971 GCF_030028575.1 Malurus melanocephalus
CAGGTGGAAGCAAAAACATTCACTGTACATTTTTAATTCTGAAATTAGGAGCATCARTAACATGTCACTGTGTGTGAAAAGGCCAGACCTGCCTACATTTGTTGCTGGAATTGTAATAAGGTCAGTGATGGATTTTGTGTGTTAAGAGCGAGAGGGGACTGCAGGAAAGGCAGGTTTGAGGGTGAAGGGGGATATTTGACCCTTCAGACTGCGCTGCTGCGGTCACACAGCACCCAACAAAACTGAATTTCTTACACACTGAATAGCAAAAAGACTTTTGGATCTGAAGGCTGCCTCTTAGAGGAAAGCAGGAATGTGGTCCTGACAGTGTGTCCAGGGCTCAGCTGCAAAGAGTTTCTGCCCTTGGCTCAGGGGAGTTGTGTCCTGAGCAGCTGAGAATCTGCTACGAGGAAAAGGCTCAGGAATTGCCACATCCCCCTGGTAAAGGGTCAGTGAGTCACAGATACCGCAATGGCTGCGGGATTCAAACTGTTCTGAGGTTCCTGTCAAGTGCTCCCGGTGTTCCTGGCCAGGCTGTGCTGTGGGATGAGCAGGGTGGGGAGTGGGGATGGTGCTCAGCATCCTTGGGATGTGCCAGTGTGAGGGATGCTTGGATTGGCACAGCAGCTCCAGGACTGCGCTGTGGGGCAGCACAGAGGGGTGGAAGGCACCTTGGCACACCTGGCAGCTCCCTAAACTGCAGATGGAGTGCACTGGTGACTGATTCCTGCCTGGAGTATTTCATGGAGGGAAATCTCTTCCTGCCCAGAGAAGTTGAGAAGTTGTGAATTCCCCATCCCTGGAAGTGTTCAAGGACAAGTTCAGCACGGCTTGGAACAGCCTGATCTAGTGGAAGGTGTCCCTGCCCWTGGAATGAGATGACCTTTAAACAATTCTGGGATTCTGTGTACCCATCTGGGAATAATAGGATGATAGACCTGTGGCTGCAGTGTGAGTTGTRTGAGAACCTGGGAGTCACCAAAGCTCCTCCCAAGCCAACTGAAAATACTGCACACATTACTCTGTGCTCTGGTCCTGCAGCAGAACCATGGGATATTCGCACACCTCGCCAGTGCAGTGCATTGGGGAGCAAAAAGTGTTGTTTTTATAATACCCAGTACTAGGCTGCTTCCAGCTAGGCTGAGATTTGTGTTATTTTCTCTCCTTTTTATTGATTGAAAGCAACTCTCCTGTCCCAGTGTTGGTTACTGAGAACCTTTTCCCTTGTTTCTCCCCGGGGATGTTCTCCTTGAGGGAGCCTTTCAGTGCAGCATTTGAGCATCAATTGAAGGAGCCAAACAAGACATGTCATAAAATATTCCATTTTAATTTTTATCTAATTTTCTTATCATTCACTTTCCTACAGTCAGAGGATCAGCCCAGATTTCACTACCCAGTCCCTCAGCATGGCTGCTCTCCGCTCAACATGAGCTTTTCTTATAGAACAGCTCTTAAGATTTGATTACTTTTTTATTACCTTGAAGTTGTTCCTCCTTTGTAAATCCCAGTAACGCCCACCTGTGCATCTGCCACGTGAACAAGGTTATTGGACAGAAAGCTGTTTTGCAAATTTTCATAGTTCCCAACTCTGTGCTTAGGGAATGTTGCTGTGGGAATTTTCATCCAATGAAAGGTCAGTTGGGAAATGTGAGGTCTGACATTTCTGTTTTGCACAGACAGCTATAATTATCTTCATGCTTTTTTGCTCTACACTTATTGAAAACAGATTTAAGGAAAGAAAAAAGAAAGCAAAACTTTAATTCAAAACTCMCTAGAAGAAAATGCAGACTATTTCCATGAGCTCCCCAGCCAGAGCTGAGCTTTATGTAATTCCTGCCTGGAGTATTCTGTCCCTCTCACTGCCTGCAGAGATTCTGGGACATCTCTTTTATCCTGAGACTGTGCATAAACATATATATATATATAAAATAAGAAAACAAGAGTGACCTCAGTATGTCCAGGGGACAAAATACAATGCCCAGAGAAGAACTTGGATTGAAATGATGGTTCACCCATATGTTCTTCCCAGTACTTTCATGATTTTTTTTTTTTTTTTAAAAAAATCCTTTTGGTTCAAAAAATAAGGATAATTTATTATCCTTCCCCAATGCACGTTGGTTGCCTCAATGGAACAAGCTCCTTTTCTGTTGCCAATGAGTTTGGGAGTGAAAGGTCCGGGCAAGGGAGGAAAACAGCCCCTGACTGAAGTGCAGCAGCCTGTCCCAGGTGGGAGCTTTTGGCATCAGCTTTATTTGYCAACCAACCAATGCTGCTGCTAAACTAAATACACTCACTAGTGGGTACAACAAACATAACTGGCCTCCTCCTATAGAGTGTAACTCTGTCTGGCTTCAGAGATAGTCCTCTTTCCAGGAATTTTGTGGATAGAGCAGCAGTGCTTTGTGGTGGGGAGTTCTGCTTTATTATAGCTTTCTGGTAAGCCCTTTCTCTGCTCAGCTGCATTTCCAGCCCTGCTGTGGATTTTGGTTCCAGCTGGTGCCAAACACCAAAATAGATGTTTATCACTTTGCCCTTTCCACTTTGCACTTGCACCACGCCTTAGAAATAGAGCAAATCTGCCTTGAAGGCCCCTGGTACCTGATAAGAATTCTGTGTTCTCCTGGTTTATAGTCAMTGGGATGTGTTTGGAATATCAGGGGAGGTGAAACCCATACTGATTGCCTTTGTTCTGGTTCAGGGTTTCTCTGTGGTACTGCTGTGCTTTTATGCTTGGTCTGATACGCTCTGCTGCTGTGCTGCTGGCAGGGAGCCATGGAAAGCTGRCACAAACCCCACTTTGGGGGTTCTGGTTAATTTTAGAAACATCTGATCCCATGCCCACACCTGATCTGGATCAAACTGTGCCATGGGGTGCTCTGGTAGTGCATGACCTGGTGTTGGTGCTGGTGTAGCTTCAAATAACCTGGGGATGAACCTGCTGAGTTCAGACTGTTACTGGTTTCTCTCTTGAAAAGAAATCTCCAAGCATTTACATGGAAGGGTCTTGCACAGGATGAACCAGAAGCACTGTCACAATGTCTGACCTGAAAAATAGCATTATTTAAACAAAATTCCTATAGATAAGTAAAACAGACCTAGCAATTATTAAATTCACACCATGCAGTTTCTCAGTTTTTGTCTCTGCAGAGTGGTCATTGTTTTTTACCTTCAATAAAAGCTTTATCTCTAAGTCAATGTGCAATTCAATTATAGGCACCAGAACAGAGCCAAGGTGGCAGGAGGGGGATTGTGGCACAACTGATTKTTTTGGCCTAAAATCTTTGGGAGAAAGCAGAGACTGACTCCCTGTCAGCCCTCCCCTCTGCTCGGCTGCCCAGCTTCAGGTTCTAAGACTTTTCTCCTCAATAAAGCTCAGAAAAACACATGGAAAGGCAGGATTGTAGCTGACAAATGTCCATTCTTGCTCTGACTCTCTTCACTCATTTACTCTGCTTTGCCAAATGTCTGGTTGCTATTTTCATTTACATGGATGCTGCTTCATGGCATTRCTGTGCCCATTCAAAGCATTCCCAAAACTCCTGTGGGAGTGCAGGCAGCCTCGAAGAGTGTTTGAAGGTTAGAGAGTGGTGGCTGTTGGTTYATTTTTAAACTTTGTCTTAAGTCTGTAAGGAAGTGCATCTTCCAAACTCTTTTTAGAGAATTTTAAACATATTTTTCTACTAGAAGTATTTTTGCATCTGTTCTTGCTTTTTCAAGTTGGTTATGAGTTTAATTCAAGCAGAATGTTTTCATGCTTTCATCTAAAAATAGTTTGCCTGCGTTTTTTACCCATTAGTCCCAGAGAGGCTGTGGCTCTGTTCTCCCACCTCATCATGCTGTTCTTCCTCAGAGGGCAGCAGCAATGCCAAGCTGTAAAGAGCCATTGCAGTGCCCATGTCCAGCCTCTCGGAGCTGTCACACGTAGTTCTGCTGGCAGTGCACAACCCTGCTGTGGGGCTGCGGTGTGCTTGCACCTTTTGAGAAGTTGCTGAGKTGTCTGTGGTGTGTTCAGTTCTCTRTTCTGCTCAGTCAAGGCACTACAAATTCCTCTGCTGCTGCAGTACAGCCTCCTGGAAATGCTTGGTGATGTCCTGTAAAGGGAAATTGAAAAAGGGGATGCCTGGTGACAAACTTGGGGCTATGTACCCCAAGGAAGGGGAGCCATCGCTAGGAACCAAAATATTGGTGTTTGCACAAAACTGATTTCCCAGGAGTGTTGTGAGTGGCTGCACAGAGATTGGGAAACCAGGAAACCCCATCAACAGAAACAACAGTGCATGAGTTGGAGCTGGTGTGAGTTTGATGTGTGACAGAAAAGAAAGAGYAAGACAGGAGGTGGGTTTGGAAGAACAGCCAAGAGAGCCCTGCTGCCTTAACGTGGTGGGATGCAAACTGCTGGGTTTGTGTTCTCAGGGGCTGCACAAGGAGCTCAGTCCCCTGAGCAGCTGTAGCTCCTCTTTCTCTGTGATTTGCTCGGGTGCTTGCTGCCTGGGGGGTTGGCAGTTGGCAGATTGAACGGGGCAAACCTGACACCAGGGAACTTCCTAAGGGCTCCCCTGGGCACAAATCCTGGCACAAATCCTCAGTTAGGATCCAGGCTCCCAAATAGTCTGAGGGCCATTTCCTGCCCTCTCAGGTACTTCTTGATGACAGTGTAGATATTGCTGAGTGATTTCTGCTCARAAGTCATGCTGGGACAAGTTTTGTTTTTGGAGAATGTTCCCATCCCCTCACAGCTCAAGTTTGTTATGAGCTTCAATGACAATTCAGCCTGTGGCTCTTGCATTTGGGGAGCTGGGGCCTTTGGATACTTGAGCAGGGAATTGTCCCTTTTATTCTGTTAACTGAGTTTTCAAATGATTCTGCAGCTGCTATTGCCATTGTCTTGAAACAATATTCAATTAATTGGCTGTTCCAATTGCTGTGCTGCTCTACAGGGCCTGGGTGCCTAAATTGTAACCTTCTTAATTTCAGTTTATGTGAACTTGGAGCCATGTGTAAAAGGTGTCAGTAACTCAATGATTTCAGAACTTGAGGCATGAAAGCTGAGGTGGTGTGAAAGTTAATCACAGCACAGAAATGACCAAATATCTGTAGTTTGCCAGACTATTTGGAGTTTCATTGACTGAGGCAGCAGCAAAGRTGTTCACCAAATTTGGGTGTAAATTGGGATTTAAATGGCTGGGGAGGCAGGTGGTGCCATCCACAGAAGCAAAGGAACCTCCTGAGGAGGAGGGAGGGAGGAAAAGCCTGCATTATCCATTGCTGTGTGATCCGTGGCTGTGTTTCCCGTGGCTGTAGGATGAAGGAATCCTCTCTGTGGTCCTGCTGAACACGTTCCTGCACTGCTTGGCTTGGTTATGATGTGACTTTCTTGTGTCCAGCCTTGCAAAGCCTCACCCTGATTTAAACCACACRAACTGGGTTCATGTCATGCTTGGAAAGGAACCAATCAAACAAGGCGCAAGGGTGGGCAGGCCTCACTTGTTTTAACAAACTAAAGGAAAACATTTCTGAGGGGATCTCCCAGCAAACCATGCCTCCTCCACGGCCCTGGAACTCGGAACTGAGGGTTCAGCTCACAGATTAYGCTGTTCTCAGTTATCTCTGAGTGATATTTGGAATTACAACGAGCTCCGTTCTTTTGTTGCACATCCTGGTTTTGGTTAAGGATATGCACAGGTGTTACCATGAGCACCAGGGTCTTCACACACATTTACAAATTACTCTGTCCAGTGGACACATTGCTGGTAATTTTGCTGCCACATCTGATCRTGGGCCCCACTGGTTCATAAAAATGCACGCGAATCATGTTGCTCTGCTTGAGTTACTAAAATAAACAGGAGTGTGTAGAARGAAATTGGTGAAGGAGGATATAGAGGACTGATAATCCCACCAGCTAGAGGGTGGRAAGGAAAATAATGTAATATTTTAATTACCAGATGTTAAATCCTTATTTCTAGAGTGATRTGTGTCATAGATGTGTTTCTCAGGTCATACCATTCATTATCCAACCTTTAACAGCATTGTTTCACCTTTTCAGAGCTTTTTGTCTGAATTTGTTCTCATATCAAGCCCTTCCTAAGGAATAAAACAATTTGCAAGGCATCATAGGTTTATTTGTGTAAGACACAGAAATTGGCTCACATTTACATGTTAAAATAAATATTTAAAGGGTATGTTACTTTTTAGTCACAAACAACAGTTAACTCCTGGCAGGGACAGAGAAGAAATTCAGCAGGASAAATAGATTCTATTATTTGTAGAATTTTAACTTCTACATTTTTAATGAAGTCTGGCTAGTTTCATGATAGCCTCATGTAACTCTAGTAAATTACACATGGGTTGTTACAATGAATTTGGTAATTTTTAAACGAAGGTTTCATCATAAAATAAACCACCAGGTAGGTATTGTATAATGAATAATATTATTGCCTATCCAAATTAACAAATTTCAAGTGCATTTTTGCAGTTCTTTACATATAACACCAATATTAGCTCTTAGAAATTAATCATGTTTTCTTTTTAACCGTTCCAGCTGCATCTCTTATTAAATGCTGGATGGTTTRTGGTTACTTTTTCACTATTTTAAGGCAAATCTGTGTTTGTGTTGCTGTCATCTGTGTTTCTGTGGCTCTGGGATTCTGTTGTGTTGCTTTGCTACATTGCAATTTCTACATCTTACTTTGCAGAAGTTATTTTTTTGCAAATAAGTAGCTGTATCTCGATTTATATTGGGCACTCCTTGATTTTTGCTGCAGAAAACAYACATTTCAACAAGCATTATTTAATTCCTAGTCTATAGTAGCCTTGAGCTGTTTAGAAAACGTATTGAGACAGATTTTCATCTCATTTTTAGTCACAAATTTATTTTTATTCCGTAAGTTCTGTCTTCATTGCTGCTGTTTGCTCACATCTAAATCCTTCCCCCAGCTCTCTCATTGCAGAGTGAGTGTGCAGATGGATGAGAACAGGCTGCTCACAATGGTCAGCCCTCTGAGGGCTGGTGGAACCTGCCCAGGGGCCAGCAAAATTATTTAATGTATTTGATTTTATGGAGGGGAAAAAAAAGAGACTGCTGGTAGCACCCCATTCTGCATTAGGGAATTGAGTTTCTGCTTCTAACTGTTCTTCAAAGTAATCAACAGAACTTCTAAGGGGTGATCCCACCAGCGAGAGTGGGAAATGAACGTTTGGTGTAAATTTGAGCCTGTTTTGACTCAGTGCAAGTGAGGAAGAATTCCACGGCTGTCAGTGGATTTCTGTCATCACAGAGCAGCTCAGGAGGAGCCCCACTGCACTCTCCAAATGCCATGAACACAAGGCATGGCACTGTAGTGCTTCTTCAGTCCCTCTGCCAAATTTTAATGGCATTTCTTGGCAACTTGGGGAAACTGGATAAGGCTGAAGTTCCGAGAGGCGCATTGTAATGGCTGTAAATGTTGTTTATATTTGATATCTTCAGCAGATACCCCCCCAATGAAACATTTTTGGCCATGGTTTTCTGTCCTGATCACCACAGAGCTGAGGGTGAGAAGTCTCAGCCTTCCTGCAAAGTGTTCCCAGCTGTGCAAAGAGCAGCCCCAATGCAACACCACCTCATCCAGTGTGTGGAAAAGGGGGATTTTGTTTCCAGGAATCTGTTTGGGTTTTGTTTATGCTCTTTYGTGACCCAGTAGATACAACAATTCACCATGATTTGTTCCAATAGAGGAAAGAGCTGAAGATTTTTAACGAGTATTAATTCCCCTTTTCCATATTCTCCAAAAGGCTTTGTCGGCAGGTTTCTTTTCTAGCTAAAAAGAGAATTATTGGCTAAGTGTTAGCCACAGATGTGCTCCCTGATACCCAGATTTGACTCCGCTGGGTGCAGCGGGTGGGATGATCGAATAGAAGAATTGAAGAATTTTTGGGCATCTCCAGTTGTTTTCCAATAAACTCCCAATAAATGTTGTTATATTCCTAAGTGACCTAATCCTCCTTATGTCAAGCTCAAAGCAAAAGTATGACAATAAAATCTCTAAACACTTTCTTTTGTTATCCTGACCCTCCCTCCTCTTTTCCTTTAAAGATGCAACTTTCAGCCAATTTGCTGTTTGTTCCTAAATCTCTCTCCAGATCCAGGCTATAGCATCACTATATCCTTTGGTTAATTTTCAGATGGCAAGGTTGTATTTTCACTTACAAACACGCTCCTATGTGCAATTTCTACTGACTTATAGCAGAGCTTTGTCCAAAATGGTGATTGCACACATCTGTTCCAGTGCTCCTGCCACGTATTCACATAACTGACCATGGGATAACTTGGTTATTTCCCCTTCTCCTTGGGTCAAATCCTGCCTGCAGTTAAGCAAATATTTAGAAAATACCATTATTTCCTCCTCACCTTGGTATACTGCTGGTCTTAACACTGAATTGGAAAGGACAAAGTATAAATTGAATATTATTCAGTTTATTCCAAGGAAAGTGTGGTCAATTGGGATGAGGAGTGAAGAAGGAAATTTTAAACTTGAATCTTGAGGCCTCGTCTCTGCTTTATGTAGTTGAAACTACATAAATTGAGAATACTTTCATGTACTTGAAATGCACTTGAAAGTTCCCAGAGCAGTTTTCACAGGAATGGAGTTTTGACAACATTATCTTTGCCAACATTTTATTTCCCTCAGACGTTGTACGACGTGTTTTTAGTTGCCACTGTCTGCCACGAGAGCGGTTGTGTTTCAGTGGCACTGGAGTCATTTGTGAGTGTTGGAATGAAATGCTTGGTGTAAAAACAAGATTTGACACCAGTCAAATGAGTCACCCYCTTGTTTGGAGTGTGGTTATTGCTGCTCATGCTCCTCAGGGTACGGGTGAAGGCAGGAAATGCCTCTGGAGTGCCCAACACTTCACCAACGWGAAGCAACTCGTGAGCTGGTTCTGACTGCATGGAACTGGGTGTTTTCTGTCTGTTTTGACAAGGATAATCTGAATTCTAGTGAAGACACTCTCATGCCACCAGACTTGCATGAAGATGAGGACATTTTCTGTAAATATTCCATAGCAATTGTCTCTGTCRCACTCTGTGGGAAGGTCTGTGTCTTACACCTTTTCTTGCTTGAGGCAGTTCTAGTGAGGAAATTGTGTTTATTTATGGGAGTTGAGGGGTATCTTGCCTAACCCCCTTTGTTTGGGTTGAACTGTTCTGTGGCACCTGTAGATGAAGGAAGTTTCCTTTCCAAACTGCTCAGCTTTAGCTGGCAATCCCGACAGCTGATCCCTCTGTCTGGTTTGAAGCATGATTGTCTAAAAGGCCCCAAAGAGCAGCTGGTCCTCAGCGTGGGACCTGCTCTATAGGGACAGCATTCCCAGGAGGTGTTTCTGCCTCCAGAGATGGTTTTCACTGCACTTTGCAGGATGGTTCTTATCACATGAGCCGAAAGATTTTCCAATAAGTGGTTTTTGTGGTCAGAGCTTTCCCCGGGATCCCACGGTGCTCACCATGCTCTCTTCACTCCATCCTGTGAGTGAAAGAGTGAGACCACACCAGCATTAGAACTGATTCTGAACAATTGGTAATTACAGGTTTAAAGCCTGAAGATGAAGGTCTGTAATTGTCAATATTTCACTGATAATCCACCAGAAAAATGGAGAAATCTGAAACCGTTTTCAGTGGATGCCAACTCATTTAAGAGCTTGGYTGTGTTGGGGCCAGAAAATCCAGTAATCAGAGCAAGCACAATCTCTGTCACTGCTGTTTCCCAGCTGTTTCTCTTGGGATGCAAATGGCAATACAGAAGTTCCTTGCAAAGGCTGAAATCCAAATAATTCCCTGTCTTTCTSTGATTTCAAATATCCTGACAACTGAAGAATGAAAGATGTGAAAGATGTGTCCTCGCCCCCTAAAAAAAATCACAAACAGGTCACCTTCCTGTCACCAGAGGAGATCACCAGAGCTTCTGAGAGATGGCAAAAGCCACTAAACAGCGAGAAACAGCAATTGCTAGGAAAGATCTGACTTTGTATCTGACAGGAGTCCAGTGTCAGGCCACTGCTCTGGCTCYCAGGCTGCCCGTTCCAGCTGGGCCTGGTTGTTTTCACTGCAGAACAATGGAATTTGGAGGCAATGGAAATTCAGTGTTCAACAGAAGATGAAGGTTTTCATTGCACCTGCACTCTCCTCCTCTGCCTGTGGGTCTCTCTAGTAAAAGGTAAAATGGAAATGATAGAGGAAAATGTAGAAAAGACAATGTTACCAAAAAGTTCCATCTGTCACAGCTCTAAGTGGGRTGGAGATGCTGTGACAGGAAATGGAGGGGGTGTTTTGAAGAGTTTGAATATTTTATCATCCCAAGCAATGGTTAATCTGTGAGTCAAAACACAAAAGTTTTTTTTGTTTGGTAGCTTGCTCCAAGAGCTAGAACTGAATACTGACTTCTGGGTCCTTTTGATTTCAGGAAAGGTTCAACTCCAGACTGTGCAGGCAGCTCTTYCTTCATTGCAGACTAAACTGAATCTTGAACAAAGGTGTTCCATTTGAATCTGGACTCAAATTTGGTCCCTGAGGCACCTTTCTTTGTCAGGGTCCTTGTCAGATCCTCCTTCACACAACAAAATCTTACAAAGCCACAGCACGTGTGAACCTTCCCCTCATGGATGAGCTGCAGAGCAGAAACRCTCCCAGGTTTCAGTGTTATTGTGGAGTGGTGCTATGGCCTTCCCCAGCTCACCTGGCAGCCTGTCCATCTTTAACTCCAGAGTCTGATTTTCACAGTGTGTTTTGGATAGAGCAGAAAGAAGTGGAGGAATGTCTAGAGAGGTTGAAGCTTTGTGTCATTTGCTGAGGTGCTTGTGTGCCTGATTAATTATTGCTTAATTATAAACCCTCAGGGTCATGCTTTTCACCAGTGAGAAGAAAATGTTATGCAGACTGCCAAGAAATATCAGATTTTCCATCCCAGCTGTTTTCTGATTAAATGGCTGCACCACGAATTTAAGAGAGCTGYTCAGCTGCACTTGGGGATGTTTTGCCTGTTGCTTATCCCTCTAATGTCATGCCAGACAGAACCTCTACTTTTCCTCTCTCTCAACAGATTATTTTTTGGTATCTAGCAGCAGTGGATAGGTACAGCTGAAATGACACATTTGGTTTTCCCTTTTTGCATCCCAGAATGTTGCTGTGCCCACTCCAGGGGAAAGGGACAGAAATACAGTAATACTCACACTATGTACTGGGCAAAGGAACAGTGAAATTCTTGCTTTTTTTCTTTTTCTATTTAAAGATAGAACAAAACTGCACAGGAAACTTTGGAAAGGGGTTAGATGGCTAAAGTAGATGGTGGTGCTCCTGTTCTTAATTTCCCAGGTCTTTTCAAAAGCACTCAGTCCCTGCCATTGCAGCTCACAAACACCCTCAGGTCTGTCCTGGTGCACTTGTTGAGTGTATTTTGGAGCCATGAGTGGCAGAGTTACCATCACCTGTGTGGAAAACAAACGCTGGGGTTGCTCTTGCTCTGTGCAGACCTGTCCTGTGTGAAGTGTAAGGTGCAGTTTTGATCCTGAGGCTCTTTTTAGCTCCCTATTCCAGAGTAAGACAAAGATACAGTTTGGAGAATTGGTGACCCTTGGGCTACTGGGGTAGAGAGGGACTTCTAACAAATTTAAAATAGTGACTGATGGAGAACTTGCAGCTCCCTAACAAAGCATGAAGCAAAGACAGAAAGGATGGTAATAAGACACTGATTTGTGTAAGTTAAAGGATCTTTAGCCTATTGCAAGAAAGGAGTGCATTRAACTGGGGCTTTATCAACAGTAGAGTCATTTAACAGACATGCAACTTGTTCTACTGCTGCTTTGACTTTTGTCTCTGGTGGAGACCTGTCTACAAATATATCAGAAATATCCATTAAAAGAAAATAAAARGGACCAACAAGTGTCCTGAGAAGAGCACAAGTCAGAAATCTGGGTATGAGTGAACTCTGGGGAGCTGCTGAAGCACTGTGGGATGTCTGGTTTAGAGAGGGATGGCTGAGGTGAGGCAGTGCTGGTGTGTTTGTAAGAGGAAGGCAGTGAACACACTGCTCTCGGCAAAGAAACAGAATAAAAACCAACAGGTAAGAGAATTTCAGATTTAAACCTTTTCGAAACTTACTAAAATGCTGAYAGATGTTCATTGGGAGAAATGCTTTAAGAAGAGTCTTTCATTGTAGATTGCAAAATCTGTTGGGATAAACACCTGTTCAAAATTTAATAGCTAGAGCTGTCCTAGCACCACATCTGGGGGTTAGCTGCACTTTCTGGGGGTTATGTAATGAATCTATGCAGAAATGAAACATCACATTCCATTAAAAGGCAGCATGAAGAAAGTTTCCATTTTTGTCCAGCTGTGCTTTATAGGCAACTTATAGTCCAGAATGCTGCTCACTTTGTCTTAGGATGGGAAACAAAGACTGTTGGTAGATCTGTGCTGTATCCAGTAGGAAGTACTGGCTCATATCCCCAACCTGTGTAATTTAAATTATGAAGTGGGGGTGGATATCTTAAGGGTATCAAAAACAGTAAGACACCTGAACTTATTAAGTGAAATACCATTATTTCTAACAAATCTCTCTCTACTCTTTGTCTACATCTAGAGGGGAATTTGGGCCTTTACAGACTGGCAGAGGGTGTGATCATACCTGTGTGCCAGGGGCATTTCAAGCCACTGCAATTTCTTGTTTGGAGACCTGAGTGCAGGGCTGTGTTTGAGTTCAGGTACCTCCACTGTCAAAGGGTCGTCAACAACCTGACTCCTGGGGGAAGAACCAAAACATCCCATCAGACAGCTAGTCTGTCCAAATTGTTTATTTACTCATTTACTTTAATTTTCCCCTTACTCCTTGAAACGTGCCCTGGACCAAAGTGAGTTATTTGGGGGTTTAGATCCAAAATTCTTGCTGATATTCACTAAGTAAGCCAATTGCCAGTCTGTTCTATGTGCTGCTGTGTTTAGTCACCTTGCCAAGCACCTTCTTTCTTCTCTTCAAATCTGGTAAGGTCTTCAAGCAAAAACCTTCTCTCTGTCTTTCAGAATGAGCTTAACTCGTGGGTGTTTGCCTGGGAACTGTTAGCAGGGGAGTTGTGTTTGTGGGAGAGRAGAACAGCTCCTGCTGCTCACCTCAAAACATTAAACTCTCCTGTTTCTGCCCTTTAAAATATCAAMGTTTTAGTGTTGACTTCAATATTTGTCCTTAAGCACCTGTCTCTGCCCTGCAGCTTGTTCTGAATTCAGCCACTCTGTTTGTGAGTATAACAGCAGGGCTAATGGAACACACTTGGATTTGGCAGCACAGGGAGTTGTTATTCCTGAGTGGAGACCAAATACAGATAAATAAACTCYATTGCAAAATTAATTCAAAGGAGAATGAATCCCTACAATGAGCACTGGCATAGCTCCTTGCTGTTGCTCTGTTTGACCTGTCTGTTCACCTCACAGTGCAGCTAAAACAATTWTGTTATTACACCCTCACTTTTTTTCTCTTTTAAATATTTATGCAACATTTTCTTCTYGAAAAAGAACACTATTTTTGCGTTAGAAGATTTTAAATGGACCTGTTCCCCAGATGTATGAGCAACAGGCTCGTGGTTTCTTCCCCAAGAACTGAATCCTGCAAGCACAGCTCCCATGGAGCAAGTCCTTAGTCACAGAACAGTTTGTTTTGACAGTCCTAAATGATCCATACAAGTCACCCTTGCTGTACAAGAATTAAGTAATGTCTCCATGTCAACACTTGGTAGAGAGCACGCTGAAGTTAATTTGCACCCCAGGTCAGAGCCCAGATTCTTTCAAAAGAGTGACATTGAGCATAACTTGTTGGATTTCTGGAGCCTTTGGCTGAGGTCTTGGCAGCGCAGTGCGTGTGAGTGTCCTGCACAGGACCGGTGTGAAACCAGAGCAGCGAGCTGTTCACAGCCTGTGGGGCTGACTTATGACCAGTCCCAGAAATTGTCCAAATTCATTTTACTGCTGTGCACATCAGCAAGCAAAAGGCTAAGAAATGATCAATGGTGATTGCCATCGCTTGTTTCTGRTCCCCTATGTGGACATCCTTGGTTTCAGTGTGCTGCCTATGACAAAGGAGATCCACAGCCATCCCTGCACTTCTCTGCTTTTGCTGGCAGAGTGAAGCCAGAAACTTCATGTCATGACAATTCTGTGCAGAGCGTAAAAATCAGTGACAAGCATCACTGTAACCTTAATTTTCCTGTCATTTACCACTTTAGAATGATGCCTAGAATTAGTAAAAAATCAAGTACTACCTTCARAGAAAAAGTAATTGTGCAGGGTCAGATCTTACTTTTTTTATATGAATCATCTTTAATTACCTGTACTCAACAAAAGACAATTCAGTTTGTATGGAAGTAGAGGAGATTTCAATGCGAGATTAGTGTTAAATATAAAAAGCTTCATCTTGATGAAGCRCTTCTTGATGGAGCCATGATGGACCAATATCTACAGAGCCAATTCCAGCTGCTGGTTATTTTCAATTTATCTAGCAAACCAGAAAAGACCTGGAAAGGGACCCATTAATACCCACCTTATTATACTCTGCATAGAGCTCTTAATGAAAAAAAAAACTAATTGTAATTGTGATTTTGCTGAGCCATTGTTCATCTGTTCCCAGTGAAACGCACTTTTTTTCCCCTCTGTTTTGTTATTGCAATAGCATGGCAGTTACCTGAAGTCATTGTAACTCAGCCCAGTGATTAAATGGGAGATCTGCTGGCGAGCAGGTTCCCAATATTTTCCTATTGCATTTTCATCAGTACCTTCCATGTACAGAGGATGCTGTAGGGATTGGTTATCCCTCCTGTRGTATTTGCAGTCTTGGTGCTGCTAGCTGCAGACACACGAAGTGGGTTCCCAAGGCCATCTGGATCATGACAGTGATGCTCATCAGGACCTTCATCGTTTCAGAAATTCGCTTTGGTGCTTTCCTTTGTCAAATTTGTCACTAGCATAAAGTTATGCCACTATGGGATGGGAATAGATTTAAAAAAAAAAAAAAGAGAACTCTGCTTGAAGAAAGGGAGTGAGGAACATCCCGTCTGCCGTCTGTGAGGTAGGAAGGGGTGACCCTAAAAAGAAGCAGTGCTAATGGGACTGCTTGCTAGGGTTGCAGGTGGGCTCTTGTGCTTTTCTTTTGTGGACATCCAAGAGCTGCAATTCCTTGGGAAAGGGAGGTTTTGTTATGAGAAGCAATCCCAGGGACTCACTTTTTCCAAAAGGTGCCTTGTACTTGCTCTCAGATTGTTGCGCTGCGTGGTGATGAATAACACTTGGAAGCAGATGTCAAAGGCATCAGTGCTCAGTGGAAATAGTACATTTTTTCCATTTTATGTCTAGTTTAGACTATATTAAGGAGGAGGGAAAAAATTTAAAAGCTGAAAACATGTTGAAACAAGTTATGGTTGTAGCAGAACTGACGACAGCCAGGAAATTCCAAGTTAGGGTCCTTACTCTGTCCTCTCTGGGCACTCAGAGCAAGAGTTCAACATCCAAACCCTTGGGTTAGTGCTGGTCACAACAACTTCAGCCTTGTGATTTGCTATGATGTGTGTGCCTGTTTGGTGCTGGCTGTTTTCCTCTTTTCTTTTGATCTTTCATAAAAATTTATAACGTCCCTGTTCTGCACCATGTGCCTTCATACCAGCTCAAAGCTGTTAGGTAACTCAGAACTTTATAAACACTGCTCTAAAATGCTCTGCATCCCAGAAAGGTCACAGGAGGTTTGTTCTAGAGACAAGAATGAACACAAATATGAACTTCTATCACTGTTTATTAAAGCATGTGATAGTCACATAAACATTGCAATATTTTCTTTGCATGTGTTAGTAATAAAAACATTCCGGATTACTAAAATATGAATATTTAAATCATGTCATGCTATTCTTTCTTGAAGGTAATATCAAACTTTATTTTGCTCAAATGTTAACAACAAAAACTGCTCTAACTGGGTTTGCTTTGATGGCACGGAGCAGTTCCATGTAGATGTGGGGAGGCACAGGCCAGGTTACACATTAATAAATGCACAATAAYCATGCCAGCCTTTATGCCTGTGCTCTGCCCTGCTCCTCTGATGTGGCTGCATTGTGCATTTCTGCCATTTGTTAGATTTTGGGAAGGTGATATGATCTGGAGACTTACAGATCATAAAGGTTGCGGTCCAAAGTGGCCTCCTGTGGTCACGTACAGCAGTTATGGATCACAAGGCTTAATCCCTGTTGAACGGGAAGAATCCTGATCTTACAGTTTCCACTGATTCATCACAGTCTGTCTTCACTTATTCCAAAAGTTGGTAACCAGAGTGGCTAAATTTGCTCCTTAACTCCTACTCTGTATTTGTGCCCACTGGACTTAAAAGCATTCTTGTCTCTAGACTGAAATGTTCCTTTTCTTAGATTTCTTCTCTTTTTTGGGTACCTAAAAAGTTAGCCCAGAATTCTCTCCTTTTATAAGTTAAATCAGAGTTGCTCCTAGACTCCTTTACCCAGAACAAATTTTGTTATTAATCCTGAATTAAACTGAGTAGGATCAAGTCAGATTTTGTCGATACCAATGTTTGGGGTGGTACCTGCATCAGTACTATGCTTAAAGATAATGTAACCATACTTCTCTTATGGGATATTCTGCCTTTGGGGAGTTTTGATTACAGGGTTATTGTAAGAGACCGTACGGAAGTCCCTCATCTGTCTCACGATCTTTGAGATGGACAGAGACTGAACACCCAAAAGCCCCACAGGGGGGAAGGAGGACTTTTTCTCAAAGAAATCCAGACCAGATGGAGGTGGGATGTCTGCCAAGTGCCGGTGCTCAGGCTGCTGAACAAGGTGTGAGCTACGGACRGCTGCACTGTTCTTGCTGYGAAGGCGGCGGAGAACTGCGTAACTCGTRCTGTRCACCTTACARAACAATGGGGTTTGTACTGTACACCTTACAAAACAATGGGCATTCTTTCCCCACCTCTTGGCCGGTTTTCCCCGCTTCAGAACCCCTTGGCTGGCTGCTGTACGCTTTCRAAAAGACTATAAAGAGACTCTCRGAGAAGACCCATTCGAGTACTCCCCAACAGACTTAGATGAATCCATGGAATTTGGACCTCGAGGATTTCGGCTGAGCCGTTGGTAGCTATAACCCCACTCTCTCTCTCTCTCTCACTTTCTCTCTTTTTCTCCCTCTCACCCTCTTCTATCGTGTAAATCATATTGTTGGCACTCAATAAAAGTGCTTTGATTTTGAATAAATACTTGTCCCCTTTTCTTTTGCACTCTGAGATTCGGTTAACGAACCATCACAACTTCTGCTTGTATTAAGCGGATTGTGACAGTAAATGAGGGAYTTCCGTACCATCTCTTACAGTTATCCAGTGGGATCCCTGTGCAGGATCTGGAGTGGCTGTAGAGCACAGGGAAGCCCCTGCTGAGGACTGTGGGCTGTGTGGGACCTGSGATTTGGCTGTGCTGAGGCTGCTGTCAGCTTCCCACGTGCTGCAGATCGCAATCAGTGACCGACCTCTTCCTACTTTCTCCTCCCACAATGTTTTTTGCAGTCATCTTTGGTCAATGTTTGTTGTTTGTTTCTCCCAGTTAAGAGCAGGCTCAAACCACTTTGTGATTCAGTAGGCAGGTACATTTGTGACCCCCCCCCCCCCCCCCATTTAAATGCAGTCAGCTGTCATTCCACTCATTTTAAATCCTCTCAGGATCTACCATGTTGATTTTTTCTTTCTGGCTTCTCAATAAGCAGCTTCTGCTGAAGTTCAGCCAAAACAGTTTTCCATAAACCTGTATTGATTTGGATTAATTAGAAATGCTCTTGGAACAGCTTGGGTTGAAACATTTGCTGTTATCCCTATATTTTCTTGTCTGGGAAGAGAGGCTGACCAGGCTGTCTTTGCCAGACTGTCCAGCCTACCCTTTTTAGAAAACTGGCACATCACCAGCTTTCTTTGAGTCCTCTGGAAATTCCACCCTCTTTYAAGAATTCCAAGTATTCCAAGACTTATGATGTCGTGCGATCTTGAATCCAAACTCGCCACCACATTTCCCTTCACAAAAATAACTATGAACTTTCTAAATTCAATTTATTTCTTTAAAGCATTTCCAATGGTATAATGTTTTGTAGAATGCCTTTTATTGCAAAACCTAAATTTGAAGCTGAAAAGCTAGTTGGCTTTATCTTTAAAAACATGTTTTTTAAGAGATTCTCATTGTTCTACCCAAGCARTTCCAGTCTGTGGTATAAATAATTGTTTTAGTGTCTATTATGCTTAAGCACACTGTGTGAAGAAAGTGAAATTCCAGCTGGACATGTGTAGATAATTAATTTTGGGGCAAGCTGTATCTCAAATATACAGGGTTTGAATTTTCTGTTTGAAGTAAAAGCATTATTTATGTGCACACAAGGCATTAATGTGTACTTGCTGAAGGAATATCATCAAAAACACACTTCAGAACAGGTTAGTTTAAAAAAAAAACAAAGAAGCTGGACACCCAGGTAGTGTTTAGGTAAGGGAAAGATATAAATTACCAACCCCAAAGTGCCTAAAGAGGGGGAAGACTTTAAAGGATGAGTGTCAGAAGGGCCCTGGGATCACACAGAGGTGTTTGTTAGACTGAGAGCAGGGCTRTGAGGTTTAAAGGTTCTGAGGAGGAGATCCCAGACAGCGTGGAAAGAGYAGGGGCAGCAGTGAGGACATCCTGGTGCTGCTGTTAGTGGTCCCACTACAGGACAGGATGATCACAGCTCCAGCGGTTTGTGAAGGTTTCTGAAGTTCAAAAGCCTCTTAGCTGGAGCTGATCCTCTTCTCTTCCGCTCTTGAGGTGAGTGGGAAATGTTTTAGCACTTGAGCAGGTCCTTCAAACAGGACACAGGCAGTCACTTGTCTGAGCAAGCTGAAGGACCCATGTGAGCTTTAGCCACACAATCGTATTCTCCTGTGCTTGATAAAACTATTTGTTCTCAGAAAAACCCTGCCAATGCAGCAGAGGCCAGATGTTTGTTCCTAATCACACTGGTTCACACTACAAGCTTTTTGTTCTCCTCCAAGGCTTGATGCCTTTGGTTTTTTGGTGTTTCTAAAGTGCCACTAGAAATTGTCACACATGAAATTAATGTAAGTTATTGTCTATTTAAAAGTGAAAGTGCCTCAGTGGTGTGTGAACATGGCTTACAAGTTTAAAGCATTTTAAACCCTGTAACCTATTAAATGCAGAACAGTTTCATAGCATGAGAACCACTTTGTGTTTTACAGCTGAGGGAAACTGATGAATAAAATACACCAGTGGCAGAGTTGTGGGAAAACGCAAGTGTTGAACATCAGGGCACCTTCAAGGACCCTGGTTTTTAACCTCAGCTCATATGGCTTCTATTATTTATAGCATTGCACTTTTTTATCGGTGGCTTTAATATTAAAAGATGTTATCCATGGTGAACTTCTGTTCAGCAAATGTGCTCTCTGCCTTCAATCTGCTGCAACCCAGAGCTCCCAAGGTTATTGCCAAGTCATAAACCCCTATGAGAATGGGCAAAACAACGAAAAAGAACCAAAATGAGAGCCAGGATCAGTCCTCCTCACCCCAGTTTTGTTGTCAGAGAACATAAGGACTGATCTGACCTCAATGGCCTAAATGGAACATTTGGAAGTGCTGCCTTGTAGGGAGCACAGCTAATCTCCAGCATCTCTGCCASGTCATGCTGCTGCCTATGTGTGGCATTTGCGGGTGAGAATGAGATTTTGATGCTACCTTTTATTAGACTGGAAAAGAAAATCAGCTCCAGTCTAATGCAAGCTGCTTCCCATCCAATTATCTGAGCAGGCAATGGGATATTTGGGGCTGGGTGATGGGGATGATGAGGGTGATTGTTTTGTTATGTCTATCCAAACTCGGTGGCTGTGATATCTGCTCCTGACTGAATTCAGCCCTCACTCATTAGGCTGCAAAACATCAGTTGGCCCTGGTAGTGCTCATGGTGCTTTTTTGAAGATAGGGTTTCTATCMGTTTTCTTTCCCATGTGGTTTCATCGCTTGATAAATGAAATAGTAACAACTCAGATGAAAAWTTATGTTCTTAACTCATATCTGGTTCCTGGTTTAGGTTTTGGGCTTTGTTAAAAACCTGCAAATTAAACCCTGTGTATTTGTGGGTTAACAGTGACCTCACTGTGAAGTCCGGCTGCCAGGGCAGCACTCAGAGCCCTGGGACCCTTCTGCAGGGTCACTGCCACCTCTGCCCAGCCCTCCACACCCCACACCATTAAACCTGAGGAAAAATGGTCACTTAGGGGTCTAGCAGTAGAATTGAAGATTTTGGCCACCTTCTGTATGTTTGGGGCTTCAGTTTTGATTGGAAATCTTTATTCTGCCAATATGCTGCTCACACAGTGTGATACCCAGTATTCTCATTACTTAAAGTCTTTGTAGCTGGAGGGTGAATTTATTGTCTCTGAAAACAGAGTTGATCTTCAGATGCTTTCAGCTTTGCCAGCCTATGAAAGCTCATGGAGTAAGTAATTAATGCACKGAGTTAGCAAGTCTTTGTCGTCAATAACTGTAGATGGTTCCCAAAATGACTTTACTCCCTACTAGAGCAATAAATCTTCCCTTGTACTTCTGTGAACATCTGCAGTCCCACAGGAAAATATTCTGCACAATTAGAGTGATGCCTTTTTCCAGGAAATATGTGCAAACCATGTCAGTCAATCAATAAACAAAACTCTCTCTTGTTTTTATCTTTGRTTCTTGTAAATGCTACGGTCAAAGCACTGCCTCTATTGGAAACTTCTTTTACAAGTGCTGTAAGAGTTTGGGAAATCTGTCAAACATCCCGAGCAGCTGCTGAGCAGAGCCCTGCGATCCCTGTGTGCTTTGGCATGGGAGGGATGCACAGGAGCAGCGAGTGAGTGGAGGAGCAGGGCTTTGAAGTCTGCCTGGTGATGTTGTATTATTCTTGGCTCTCTGCACTTTGGAAAATCCACTGCATCAAGTTCTCGGCGTTGCTGCAGCGCACGGTTTTTCTCGAGGCTGGGGAAGGGTGGTTTTAGCATTACATTTGCCTGTGAAACACCTCAGTCATTTTGCTGCTGAGATTATGTTATTTTATTAAATCCCYGTGAGGTTTTTCCCTTTTATGATTGGAGCAGTTCTCTGGTTTGGTTTTTGGGGTGTTTTGCGCTTTCACCACAATGCTGATGAGTCCCCCCATCTGCACTTGCAATAGGGTTCTGTAATGACTAAATCACAGCTGAATTTTCTGCTTTGTAATTGGATTCACCTGCACCCCACACTTAAAAATCAGAATTGCTTCACCTTCTACTGCATCTTCCACCTCCAGCTGAAGAAGCTCTTTACAACCTGCACTTGAGCTCAAAAGACAAAACCACAGTTCTGGATGCTTAAGAGTTGGAATGGGGGATGTTTTCATGGGTTTCTCTGGTTGGTGCCCTCTGAGACATGGATGGGAGGGGATTAACTCTGGTGAGGAAGGTGCTGTGCCACTATAACTTGTCTCTGTGAGGCAATAGCAAGCTGTGCTTTTGAAACCAGAGTACCTGCAAGGCACTGCCACTCTCTGAGTGACCAAGTGACAATTACTGGGCTGAGCTGTCATCTCTAAGTCACCTCAGTGCTCTCCCTTTAGCCAAGAGAAAGGGAGAGTGGGGAAGATTCAGGGAAGGGGCAGTGGCAGGAGAGAGGGGACATGAGATGATTTAAGCTACAGGAAAATGCTTTTTTCTCAAGGCAGACTTGAAAGCCCATCTGGCTGTTCAGGAGAGTCTCAGACTCCCTCCAGCTGCATCCCGAGGAGTCATCCTCCTCTGGTACAAATAGTGTCGTTTGTGCTCTTAACTAGAAAAGCATGTTGAGTCCAAAGTGCCAAATTCTTCTTGCCAAATGTTGCTACAGATCTAGAGCTTTTTTCTTCTTCTGTTTCAAATTTTTGGGTTGCTACTCCCTGGCTTGGTAATGTTTTCCTACATCCACACTGGCATTCACATTTGTGTCCTTGTTATTATTATTTTTTGTTATTATTAGTGTTCCTGTTGTTATTTCAGTGAATGCCTCACAGCTACATTTTTCTAAGCTTTAAATTGCAGCACAACATTTTTAAGCCCATTACATTATCTCCCCTCATGACTTGAATGAAGTATTTTCTTCAGAGCTTTCTTTATAGYTCCATGTCTGAAAAGAAATCCTCACATGGCTCAAGCCCCAAACCAAACCATGGATAAACATTTCAACTCAAACTGAGCTTTGATTGTACTTCAAGAAACTAGAAACAATAAGGGACAAAGGAATTCTCATGGACTTGTGAATCCATGGCRAGCCTTTGGTGTGGGCACAATGCATGGCTTAGTTCAAAATTTGTAGTAAAACCAAGAAAAAACTTGTGCGAAGATTCAAACTTTATAAAAGTGCCACAATCTGACTGCTGAACCGTGTAAAGTATTCCTGCAAATGCGTCTTGTGTCACATGAGCTAAGGGTGTTGAAGCAGGCTCTGAAATGCTACTGATCCAAATTGCTGCTTTTCTCTCTCCTTTTTATGGATGTTTTTGTCTTTTGTGCACATTCGAGTGATGTGAGGACTTGTTTTTTTCTGGACTACAGTAAATTAAAAAAATAAATGTTATTATTACTAATATCCACTAAGACCTTAAAAGAGCTCAGTTKTTCCCAGTGTGGGCATTAACTATTGTCAGAGTGGGTTCAGCCCTTGCTGCTTTGACCTGTGATCTTCCTGTTGGAGATTGCTGTGATTTCTGCCTTTGTGCAGCTCAGGGAAGCTTGCTCAGATGAGAGTAAAGATCTGGTGCTGGCAGGGTTATGTGTAGCTCACAGGTGAGGAGAAAGGGAAAGAAAATAGGAACAATGGCATGAATAGATATGTAGGAGAAATTAAAAGCTTCTCTTTGTGTTTTTATGTGGTTCACCAAAGTCCAATTTGTTTGTTCTTTTCCAGAAGTGGTAGGGGCAGAGCAGCACTGAAAAGGGGCTCCTAGGCCTTTAGGAAAAAGGGAATTAAAAAAAAAAAAAATAATAGACTGAGGCCAATGGCTGCAGATGGGTCTGGACATCCCAGTGCTGTCATTAGTGGAGAGTGGAGAGCTGTTAGGTCACTAATTTCATGTACTTGTATGCTGTCTTCAGTCACATATTTCTGGATTTATTCCCTCTTTTTTTCAGTCACCAGAGTTTTGGGGTCTCAGGTACTGAGAYTCTACAGAAAGGAAAAAAAACTCAGTATAGAGACACAATTTATTGCCACACTCCTAAAAGGGTTTTATCAGCCTCTGGCTTGTTACTTGAAAGACAAACCGGAATTTATGAGGAGTTTAAATATATGGCAGACAGAAAGTTGTGAAGAAGAAGTTGCTTCTTCACCTTCACCTGCTTGTACTCATTAATTTGAGAATTCTCTTCTGTCACTGCCTGTTTTCCTTCTTGACACAGCCRTCACTCTGCTGGCCTGCAGGAGATGCTGAGGTGTGAGCAGAGGGCACATTTTACTGTCTGAGACAACAGAAAATCTGTAAGCCAGGACTCCCACTAAGGAGAAAGATTTGGGAGTGTGTCACAAGCACTGCCAGAGCTGCTGTGGCCCTGCAGCATCTGCTCTTGTCCCCTCCTGCACCAATGTTCCACTGGTTCATGCAGAGGTGATGTCCCCGTGTCCCCAACATGTCCCTGGTGCCACCCAGCTGCCAGCCAGCCCTGTGGGCAGCACAGCTCCTCAGCACCTGCTCCCCACTGTCCCTGCAGCTTGGTTCACACAGCAGCTCACTGTCTGAGCCTTGCTTGGTGTGTGTACAAACACCCTCACTCCATCCTGCCTCCCAGCTGGCAGCACTCCCAGCTCCTCTCCCAGAGCACAGCACAGTGCTCCTGSGAAATGCAGCATCTCCTCAGAGCCTCTGGTTGTTTCTGAAGGATCTTTGCTGCTGCTGAGTGCACCGACCAGCCCAGACTCACACAGGGGTTTGCTGCTCTGTGTTTAATGGCCCGTGCAGCAGCACCTCTCCAAGCACGTGCTCCAGACAGCCAAAGCCCCAGAAACTTGATGCTCCATGTGAAGAACACAATGTTCACCTGGCGCTCGCTGCCAAGACTTGAAGAATGATTTTCGAGACTGGGGCAGCCTATAAACTCACACATCAGGCTGAGTCACCATTCTGGCAGGAGAAGTCTCATTTCTCTTTATATAAACTTATCTCCAAAGTACTTTATCATCCTGCAACTGCTGCAGCACAACAGCCTCTGAATGGCTGAACCTTGCAGAAGCAATTATTTACATCAGGTAGGGGAAACAACTCTGTGGTAGGTCTTCCAAAGAAATAAAACAAACCCAGATATTTTATTTTCGTGCTTTGTCTTAATACTCAACTCCCCTTTGGATGATTCAGATCTTTCAGCTTTCCACGCCAATTTGTCTTATCCCTCCCAAGAGCATGGGGTCAGTTTGTGCAGCTCTTCCTAAAGGCTCCATCTCTTCCCCMAACACACGCGCTGACACCGCTCCGGAACGGCCCCTGCTAAACAAGAATGGTAATTGCTGGTAATTATGAGCTCCGAGCAGGAGGGAGGCATTTCAAAGAAGCTGCAGGCTTTGCAAGACAACAATTTGTAGCTGGATTAAGCTGGAATAAACCCAGGTCCCAGGAGTGAGAAGAGAGTGTTTCTAAGCCTAAAGCAACACTTGTCTGCCAGTTAGCYTGGTGTGTGCAGTGCCCAGTTGTGGTTCCAGGCTCTCTGGAAGCATTTAACACATTAAGGGGACAGGAGCTTAACCCTTACATGTGGGAGGCCYGAGTTGTTTGGGGTTTTTGACATGTGTCTAGAAGTGTGTTTAATCATTTTTTAACCTAAATATAATGAGAATTATCTTTCTGTAGTATCTCGCAAGCATCACTTGCTAAAAAAGCCACTTGAAGTTAGAACAAGCTGAAATTCTTGGATTTCACTGGTAGGGCATCCAGTCCCTATCCATCAAGGTCTCATCACCAACAGTTTTGCCAGAGATTTTTGTTCTGAAGAATGATGGATGGGCATTTGTTTGTAAAACTGTTTATTGGAGATTTTTCTAACTCCAAGAGCACATTGGCCACCACGCTTATCTTGACAGACATCGGAGAGCGGCCGTACACGACAGGTATATCCTCCTTTTGGGGTGTGAATGCTTGGCAGAACTTCTCTCTCCTGGAGTGTTTGTATTTCCARACCTGAGGGGATTGTCAGAGGTCAGAGTTTTGAAGAAATTAATCCCTGGCTTGGCCTATCCCAGAGCCTTTTTGTCAAACAGCACAGACAGTTTGGAGCACACGCTTTGTGCACTTGGGTAGTTTTTCTTTTTCTCCCTTTTCTGGCTAYGAATGCAAAGAGCAGATGCAAATCTGAGGTTTTACCAAAAAGTGCTCACAGGAAAAAGCTGTCCTCACAAAACCTGGGCAAACTTTAGAGGGCTCTGGAAAATTATTGGCTCCATCAGTATAACTCACGACTGTTAGATAAATAAACATAGCAAAAGTGTACTTAGAAGTTATTTTCTCTGCAGATCCCTGTGTAGGATTCCCATGCAGGAGCTGATGCCATCAGGGATTCTGGACAGAGAATACTCTGTTCAGGGCTGGGTTTTAGCAGAGCTTCAGAGAACTTGGTGCCTCAGAGGTGAACTGCAGGACAAGGGCACGWGCAGGGTGAGAAGAGGAAGACGATGTGGGGACCATCAGGACTTTTTTGAGGTGGCTTTGATGCTGCAGAAAACACTGATGGAGCTGCATCCTCCATTTCTAGTTGTGATCTACCAGTGCACTCTTCAGGTCTTCAGATTAAAGGCTTGGTAGAAGCTTTACATAATAATCATATAGCTATAAGGAGTACTCAGGGTCTTTTAAAATACTTGCTTTCCAAGAAAACACATGAAACAGAAGAAATAATTCTAGGCTTAATGTATTTTGGGTTGTTTTTCAGTTGTTGCAATTACATTTTCTGAAGTTTTCCTTTACAAATGCTAAGCTGATTAGTCTAGCTAGCTGMTTTCCCAGCCTAGCAGGGTTAAAGTTGAAAAAGCAACAATTGCTCGATCTTTTAATTTCTGGGCCTCACTGAACGTGCTGCCTGTTAACCCCTAAGGACTGCTGAAACATTTGTGCTCTGCAGGCCCGTGGCCAAGCTTAGCATGCCACAGATGAAGTCATGCCATACCTGTCCATCTGTTTGGCCTATTGCTTTACAATATTTGGAAGGAAAATTGAATTTCRTCTCATTTTCTCTGACATTGTTTAGAAATAGACCATTCTGACGTGTCAGAATGAAATGCAAATCACCCCTTCAGCAAACCAAAGTGTGATTTCTGCCTGATATTTTGCAAGCCCTGACTGTTATGATTGCTACCCTGTTGTATATCCTCCCCTTCCTCCAGCAGAAAATGTAATGGAAAACGTMACCCTGACAATTACATACAGATGGCACCAGCCCATGATTTCAGCTCTGTGTGGTGRCTTCGATTTCTGTGCTCCGACTGGTGTAAATTAAATTGCAGTCATCCCCTGCACATGGATTGGATTGGATCTCCAGCAGCACTGAGAGCAGGGGCTGCACATCTGCTGGGTGAGAGGCYGTGCTGGCAATATTCACTTTATTTTATGGGACACATTGAAGTGCCACCGAGGGCCCAGGGATGCAGCTGAAATTGCTGGAGACCGTATGAAACATCTCGGAACACCCCAGCCAGGATTTATCATCTCTGGATGGTGACAGAGCAGGCTGGGGTGTCATTTTTYCTTCATCTTCTCACGTGCTGGAAAGAGCAGCCTTTCCCAATTGGAGTTACGGGATCTGTTATGGGATCGTTGTGTTTARGGGGAGAGAGATTGGGTCTGTCAAAGGGAGGAGGGAGGGGAGGGGAGCAACCGTCTGCATTCTGCCTCCCCTTGAAAATCAGTTTCTCTTTTTCAGTCTCACAAATGCTGAGTTTCTCTGTTTTAAAAAGAATCAGAATAAAAAGGCTGTGTTGTCCCTGAGCTGCACACGGGACACAGTTGCAGTAACAGCCACCAGGGCCAGCACAGCTCTGCTGTCCCTTGTCCCCCTTCAAACCTGGCCCAGTTCTACAGCCTCAGGAGACTTGGTCTTCACTTCAGCTGAGCTAAGTGAGAACATCTTTTAGAGGCAAGAGGAAATGATTTGGGGCTTGTCAGAAGAGTCAAAACATCAGCAGTGGAGCTTACCTGCTTTATCCATCGGCGTTCCCAGGGCTCTTGCTGAAGGGATTCAGCTAATTAAAATTCCTTTTACCTACATTTTCCTTTACAGCTTCAGGTGGTTATAAGAACCTTCATTTCATGTCCCCAACTATTATAATGTGTAAACCAGATGCTCTGTTCCACTCCAAAGTGGCAGCATTTCAACAGTCGATCAAATGATCCTCCTGCACAAGATCTGTTACTGCCTTGTGCCTTCTAAGACTGTGGTAAGAATTTTAATGAAAACTCTAAGAATAACATGAAATTTCAAGATTGGAAGTCTTTGTGCAGTATGAAGTGCTGTTTTTATTTGATTTTATCCTCTTTCCATTCCATGGCTGTATGTTTATGTGYGTGTATATATCAATAGATGAAATTAGGAGTTCTTTCTGAAGCCCTGGCTGTCTGATTCGTGCCTGGAAAAGGGACAACACCAAACATGTGAGTTGTTACTGTAGGATTATGAGCCCAGCCTTATTCCCAGGGAAGCTGGTTTAAAGCAAGGCCTACCTCCTTAATGTTTTCTACAGAAAAGCTCGAGACAGTAACCTTAGGAGAATGAAACGTGAAACCCCCGGGGCAATTTAAGGAGGGCAGCAAGAAAAAAAGCAGCAAGAACAGGTTCCCTTTGTACTTGTCTGGGCTGCACTTGGCATCCCTTGGGGCAAATTGGGAGGATTTCAGCCTTCAGTGTCTACACAATCCCTCATTTTTCAGGAGGGAGGCTCGTTACAGAGGAATGCTCTCTGTTCCTTGTGAGCCTGCAGTGGAAGGTGATCACTGATTAAAGCAGAGGCTTTTGATTAAATGATGAGGCTACTTTAGTGATTAAATACACAAAAAAAGCGTATTTTGGAGAGTRCTTTCTGCAGGAGCTTGGGTAGGAGCTACAGCAGACAGTCAATAGTGATTTTGGTGGTTGGGAAGGTGCACAGCTTGGAAGGGGAAATGACAATTTCAGGATTACACCAATATTCACCTGTAACTGGATCCCTGTTTATTTGTGTTCTCGARGTGCTGTCACAGGCATGTATTGTATTTACCTTTCTGACTGCAGACACACAACGCTGTGTCACTCATCACTGATAAAAGGCTCCAGTGTCCTCAGATAATTACGGAAATTTTATTAGCTATGATGAAACAATGATAAAAGGTATCAGGGCTTTGATTTCATCTTTTGGATGGGAGCCTATTTTTTTCGTCCACATTTTCCTTTTATTGGAGCAATTTTTAAAGGACTGGTAATTTTTTTAGGAGTCAGGCTACCCATTTCCACAAAGCTTTTACCCACATTTTCGAGGCATTGACTACTATAATCATCATAATTAGCATCACACACAGACCCTCTGTTGTAGAATGATTCATTAGTGGGACAACACTGAAATCTCCTCTCCAGTCATCTCAGTCCAGAGTCTCAGGGTTTTTGTTCACCAGGACAGGAACTCTCTGGTTTCTTTGTGACTCTGCTCTGGTTTGCGTGTGCAATCCCAGGTCCATGGAACTCCTATAAAACCGTGGAAAAAGGCTGTTCTGGTAACATTTGTTTCTATGTATTTTGCTGAGTTGCTATGCTTGCATTTTTTAGTGTTTACATGCTGCAGGGATGTAAAAAGCATAATGTTATGGGGGAAAGGGCAGGGCTTGCTTCAAATTATCATTGAAAGAAAGCAAAAAATGCAGAGAAATGTCAGGAGATCTTGATGAACATGTTTCTGCGGGAACTGGAAAGGAGACCAAGCCACAAAATTAAGAACTAGATCCAGATTCCATATCCTTCAGCCTCACCCCTAAGGGGATGAGAAATTCAGAGCTGAAATACCACAAGTTTGGATGAAGTTTCTTTACTTCAACCCCTCTCTCCACAGCCTGCTTATACTGATAACCTCTTTATAAATGTTAGAAGAGCAATACCTCTGTTTTACCTGAGCATAACAAGAGCATTTGCAATCAGATCAGGCATAAATGCAATTTCTTCCTATTTTTTTCATTATTTGAACACATTGTTTGAAACAAGCAGTTCTGCTAAATATTACTGAGTTGCCTACAAAAACACTGTGAGATGTTTTCTACTTTTAAATTCAAACTAAAAAAATCAACTTGTTTACACTCTGGCCCTTAAACCAATAAAACATAAATTACTGCTTGTAAGAGATGGGCAAACATGTCAGATTTGAACTGAAAGTTAGAGATTTTTTAATTTGRAAAACTAATTTGATTCCAAGCCAAACCAACCCACAAGACAATACCARAAGCTGCATTTAACTAAATAATACMACCCTTTCTCTCAACTACTYAGATAAATGAATATTTATGTCAAAAACTTGTGATGCTGCTTTTTATATCTAAATTTCTTGATGCCACTAGGTGAGAACTTGTTGTAAAATGTCTTTGGGTAACACAGTATTTCCCCTTCCTGCATAGCAGCATTCGAGATAAAGTAAAAAAAAAAAAAAAAAGGAAACTCTTTCTGTGAATTTTAAGATTCCCATTAGTGTTCTTACAATGATTAAATGAAAGTGGGGTTTGTGGCAATGTATGCTTAGATAAGAGGATGTGTTGGTGYCACAGGTGCTGGTTCATGATACAGCTCCAGGTACCTGTTGGGATCCCCTTGGGGTGATTAAAACAGAGAGTTTGATGCATTTTCATCCTTCARTGTTATCATCAGGAAAATTGTCTGTGCCTGAGCCCTCGGTGTTCTGCTGCCTCACCCCAGATGAGACTTGCAGGTGCTTCAGTAGTTTAATTTATTGTGTAAAACTCTGTTAATTATCTTCCCAGTCAGAATGTTCTCCTTCCCATTTTCTCTCTTCCCGCTGAATTCCTCTGATAAAATAGAAATGAAACCATACAATGACGGGAAGGAGGAACCACATTTGTTCCTAAGGGTAGCCAAGATATGAAAGACGTGATAAAGAAACTCATGCAGAAGAATACATCACATCAACCTGAACCTGGCTGTCTGCCTCCTGCCTTTTATCCTTTATCACAGAGGTACCTGCTTGTCTCTCTTGATGTCAGAAGTAATGTATCATTGGTCTGCTGCCAGGTCAACGATGACAAAAGAGAGCTTACTTTCTGTAAAGAAAAAAGAACTGTGGAACAGGCAAAATGATATATTTTAGGAAAAAAAAWTGTRTAGAATATTTTGATCAGAATTATACGGTGGTTGTAGCGCTGGGTCAGTTGCTTCAGCCATACCTGATCATTAGAACTGGTCATACCCAGGCAGTGAAATTGGCTTTCAGTGAAAATCACCTGTTTCCAACTAATCCTAGCTCAATACCTTGATTTAGGTCAATTAATTTATTGATTAGGACTAGGAACATTATAACCTTTGAGGAAAATCTCATACCTCACAATGTTTTTACTCTGTTTCAGTGTTGCAACACATTTTAAAAGACATCTATTTGATAAGGGTGATATTTAGGTAAATTTAATCTGGTTTGAGTTCTGCAGAACTATCTTGTCTTCACCTGTTGATCTCCAAAGCAGGAACACAAAGCTGTCATTGCACCAGAGCCACAGCAAGTGAATTGTGAAACACATCAGGATGACAATTACCTTCAGCTTCTCTCCAGGGGTTGTCCATTTTTGRTAGGACTCCCTGTAATGTACAGAAAGATTGTCCTAGTAATGAAAAAGTATCTGGATTTGTAAGAGCTTTTTGGTTTTCAGGGCTGTCTCTCTTGCTTTTRTTTTCTATTCTAGTAGCAGCTTGGGAAGGGCTGTGGGAGGTGCCAGGGGACCAGGCTGGGTGTAGGCAGGAGGTGCTGAGAAGTCAGGAGGTGCTGGAGAAGG